>NC_134520.1:20325772-20631149 GCF_027942865.1 Odontesthes bonariensis | reverse complement strand
GCTCTGCTCAAGAGTTTTGATGGGTGGCCACACCGAGCCTTGACGGGGGTCTCAGTACCCAGGCAGCCTATTGTTTAACACATTGCTCATCTCTTTTATTCGCCCCAATGCAGATTCCATGCACAGCAGTGCAGAGCACGCAGGCCCAACAGCATCCTGGGACGCAGCCTTTGTCGAGATGTCACTTGCCAACGCAGCATCTCAGCATGGTTCACTACTGTGCATGACAGGGGATGCAGACCCCGTGAAGGGGGATTAGCACCACACCTATTGTCTGAGGGCGCTATGGTCCTGGATTTGGCTGCATGGCTATCCGAGGACTGTATTTCTATTCTTTGGCACTTGACAGAGACGCTCAGTGGCCCCAGTTTTGTTCCGCTGCAGTATCAGAATGTGTTCATGTCATGCCCCCAGCCGAGGCGCTTATTATCTCAGTTGACATGATGAGGAAAGGTTCGATGGTAGATTCTGTTATTGCTGTCTGCTGCCTGACCTGCAGGTTAGGCTGTGTTTTTTTTTTTTCTTGTTTCTTTTTTTAATAGGTTAGGTAGAAGCTTGCTACTCATGTATAATTTACTGTTGATTCTGTTAACACTGACAGGAGAGCGTGTTGACCGAGACTTAACCTAAGGTTGGGTTTGATGTTACGCATACAAAGTTAAGTAACTTTTGTGGTGCCAGTTGGGCTTGTGTTATTTGCATTTCTTTATCATTCAAAACAAATCCCATTCATTTTTTTCGAGAGAAAAATCACTGAAGCCACTGGAAAAAAATGTGGCCTCACACAACTTAAAAGGACTTATGTAAGAATGTGAACATAAGTCTGTTTTTTGTGACAAACACATTTAATTATAAGAGATATTAACACTTACTTTGTAAGCAAAAAGATTGTCAAACGTTTGCTTCTATTTAGGTGTAAGCATTGCTATAATGCTTGTTTAATATACCTCACTGCCCAGCGCCATAGCACTAATTTCTATGTTGAGAGAGCAGTTTGAGCAGTAAAGCACTGTGGAAAATGGTGATGGATGGCTCCTTGTTCCCTCATAGAATAGAGAGGCAGTTAAGTTTTTTTCTCTCTCTCTCTCTCTCTCTCTCTCTGTTAGATTAAGGCGGCAGCTCAAGAGATACAGGTTTACAGTAAACGTTTTTTTCTTTTCCCGCTGTGCTCTCTGAAAAAGCTTTTTAACCTGAGAATTTCTCAAGCTTTTGGTATTCAGGGCCACTCATGCAAACTTTACCTGTGCAACATGCTCGCTTCTTTCAAGCCTATTTTTACATCTTCAGATATAAAGCGGGTTGTCTGAAATTTCCCTTAGCTTTTGTATAATTTATTTCACACAATAAAGAATGAGTCATTGAGACCATTTCTCCCTGCTGAGAGGTAGAAAAATACTTTCATATGTTCACAAATTATGTGATCGTTCTGCAGTTGTGCAAGCATTGCCAAAGCATGGTCTGATTTTGATGATACAGTAAACAAAGCTCCACTGTGACTTCATCTGGACTTAAAACTGAATTGCAGACATATGTTTCATTGTACACTATCCTGGCCTGATTTTTTTCTTTCTTGTCCTTTGCTTAGCTGTGTTTATCAGAAGCTTATCCATATACTTTTTCTGGATATGTTAAGGAGATGAGAAAACCCTGCAAAGCTTAGCTCAGATTTACTTTGCCATTCACCAGACAAAAGGAGCCCCGTACCTCAGAAGTACCACAAGATCTGAAATTGAGTTTTCTTAACAAATATTACAAACACGGTTGCCTTACAACTGTTGCTCATTTATGAGCATTAAAAGAAAGAGAAACACACAAAGTAGAGTGTGTTGGAAATGCCATTTTTCTTTTTTTCTCCCAACTCCTCTCTTGCTGTCGTGTTGTCACTAAAAGGTGAGCAACTTGATCCTGGGTAACTCAGAGGTCTTACTGGCCTTGATCCCTGTCAGAAAACCATAATAAGGAGGTTCCGCTTTCCCCATTAGCTTGGAGAAATGGCGGCCATAAAGTCCTTGATTGCAGCCGCCTCGGAACATGGCAGAATGACTCAATCATCTACTGGTTCGTGTACAACCTGCAAACTCCCCATCCTCAGCTATAACATTTGTAAGATGTTGGGCTATAATGTCTATCGCATAAAATATTTAAAAAGTAAAAGAAAGTTCCCCATTGACACACTGATATTTTCCAAGCTGTAACATTGACAAAGTGGAGCAGTAACGCAATATTTCACAAAGTGAATAATCGGGGATCATGATTCCCAAAACAACAATTGTATTACAGTTACTAATAAAAAAAATTGCTGTGTAACTGAATGGTCAGAATGCTATAAGTTTATTTTTCTTCGGAAGGTATTTTACATTGACTTGTACCTGTGACACATTAGAGCATGCAGTGACCTGCCAAAAAGCTAAATGAAGGATTTAGTTTGAGAGGGAGTGAGGCAGCAATCGTCTCATCTGCTGAAAGCAATGTAATTGTTTCAACTGTGAAAAATTTGACATCTTATTTATTGAATTTATTGAAACATCTGATATGACAGCACAGTAGCAACTTATAAAACCGATGCATGCACTCCAGCTAAATAGAAGCTAATTCTCAGAGCAGGACACCGTGATGAAGAGGCGTTACGTGAAGAAGCTTGTGGCTGCCAGATTGGAGAGGCTGCAGTGTTTGCAGGTGTGCAGTTTGGCTTATTGTTGCCTCATTTAATGTTCAAAAAGGACCTGGAGAAACATGCGTTACATCACTTTTCTGGAGGAAGTTTGGGTATTTAAAACACTTAATGTAATTAGTTGTGCAACTATTATTGATAGCAATGAACTTGCTACACAGCACAAATGAAGAAGAATCAACCTTTTTCATTTAACAAATCATGTTTACATCGAATTTTTGGCAAACACAGTTCAGTGCAGAGAGAAAAATGTGGAAAACTACAAGATGGGTCTGCAGTCTACCTGCTACATTTAAAACCTTTAAAACCTTGATTCTATGTTTAAATGTGAGACAGAACATCGTGTTGTCTTGTTAAAGCGCCACTCCGTGACAGCATGCTGTCTCCCTCTTTTCAGACTGTCATTTCACCACAAGCTGTGCCTATACTGCTATTTACTGCTTTAAGATATTGATTCTTTTCTCCAGTGTCTTTCACTGTGTGCTTCTTTATACCAAACCCTGGCTGCACAATAGTATTAATGAATATATTTATAGATATATTTACAGTTGGTCCTGATAAACTAACTCAATGAATAGAAAATTAATACAAAATAATTACTGTTTATGTTTTTACTTGAAACGCCAGGTCTCCAAGTTTCTCTCAAGTGATAATGAAAGTGTGGTGAAGAGGGCCAGACGGGAGAAAATTTCTCCAGCATTTTGGTGGCCACAGCTGAGTATGGGCGGGAACCAGACATGGCAGAAATCTGGAAGAGGTGTAGGTTACTTCCAATTGACTGCATCACCATTTTCATTTTCAATCAGCCCTGTAATTAAGGGGAACCAACCCAGAAATTATCAATCAGTTAATTACTGGGATTCTGCATAACAAATCCAGCTCCTGATTAAAACCCAATGGTTGCCCGTACAAGATGCTGTTGTCATCCAAATTGAACCACAGAGGTTTGTGAGTTGACAAATGCAGAGATGTTGTACATACTACTACAATGTTTATATACTACGGCCGGTACAGCGCAGTTTCTAGCAGATAGAATAATTATTTTATATTTTTATGTTCCTTAAAATTACTTTAAATAAATCCTTTTGATTTATGTTCGAGCCTAAGATGGAAATTTAATTTACTTTTCATCTATTGTATTGGATCTGTGGCTTGGCGAGTCTTCACATTTAAAGCGCTGATGTATTTTTACAGTCGTGCAAGCAGTGGCACAATAAATATCCCACATAACATGCAACATAAACATGTAACCAGCTATTAACTCTCCAGAGACTGTAAAATTGGAAGTAATTTAATTGCACAAAACCATATTTAGTGGTTTCTTTATAAGTGAAAATTGCGTACTTGAAAATGGCTTAAAAAGGCAAAAAATGTTTGGTTGGAAAAGAAATGTGGGTTTTATTTCAGTTTAGCCATGCGTAGCTGTACACGGACACAAACACACACATGCCTAAAGGAGCTGTGAGTGGGATTTTCTTCATTTTGTTCAACAAATTTCCATATTTCTGTCCTTTCGTGCATTTATATATATATATATATATATATATATGTATTTTATGCTTTCATTAAAACTGAAAACAAATTCCTGCTTAAAGTATTTCTCATTTTATTTAATCCACTTCATATATTTTTTTCTATCCCACAAAAGTATAAACACTCTTCCCAAAAGTATGCAGAGAGGCCCCAGCTGGTAACCATGCACACCACAGCGCAGAGGGATTCACTGTCTTAACTAACTTTTTTTTTTTTTTCCCAAATGGAAAAAAAGAGGGTCCTGTAAATTGCTTGGCGCAGGACTTATTTTTCCCATCAATACTTTTTCACTGCCCCCTCAAGGTTCAGGAGCATCAAAATGCATAACAGTCTTCTGATAGAGCCGGCAACCTTCAGCTCATCTAGAAAGTAAATGTAAGATTAAAAGAACGTTCCACTGTTTTTCTTGACAAATTTTTTTGTTTTCAAGTGCCCTGCTGGAAAGATGTTATCACGAGAGGCAGAGACCAAAGGGATGGAATTACAGCGAACTGGCTGGCGGATGATACTTAAGTTGAAATATCAATATGAGATATATGAAAATATCATCACTTGAACAGGGCATTGCACAATAACAGAGCATCAGTCTGCACATAAAAATGTGGTATATCTGAGGGAAGAATGTTTCATGATGTTGGATGTAAACATTTGTTTAATTGCTTTTTTTTTTTTTTACTTTTCACTTTCTTCATGTTCTGTAATTGGTTTTCTTCTGGCCTTTCTGAGCATAACACAGATTGTCCTGTGCCACTGACCTGAACTTGTTCCAATATTTTCAAAATGACCCCATCGCTGGCGACTTCAAGATGTTTTCTGGGAGCTGCAGAAGCTGGAATGCTGCAGGGTCCTCTGCTGGTGGCAGGCAGGAGTGTGTGGTGGGGGTGGAATGACAACGAAGAGGCCAAATCACCGAATCTGGGCCCAGGATTTTTTGGCAGGCAGCAGAGTGTGAAATTTACAGAATTCCTCATGTTGCCGGTGCAGCTGCCTTTTCGTATACACCATAGCATTGTCAGAGAGTAGCTCAGAGAGAAAAACTATAGAGACGTAAAGAGGGAGTGCGAGAACTCAGATGTGATGTTTTGCCAGCTTTTGTTCAACATACTACAATGCAGATAGATGAGAGAATTGAGAGGTGATTGATTTTTGTTTGTATGATAGGACTTCTACTGTTTTGAATGGTTAAATTGTTTTTATTCTTCTCAGTCTTTCAATCAGTTTTGCAGCACTTTTGGTGAAGCAAGTAGCACAAAAGAAAAGAAACAATTCAAGACACCATCAAAATCAGTGATAGCTCCTGAATTTGAAAGAGCAAGCTTCAAAGATGAGCATATGAAAACAGCAACAAATAGACAGGCTTATTTCAGTGCTTCTCTTCTCATTTTTTTTACTCAATTTGACCCTGTTTTATTCTTTCTGTCTCCTTGTTACAACCAAAAGCCACTTCCATTTCCATGGAAGTTAGGTGGAAGTTGAGCAGCATGCCTAATTTGCAGCAGACCCCATGTTTTCTTTGCAAATTGCAGTCACATATCATTTAGGTCCCCACTTTATTATTACAAAGCAAAACAATCAGAAAACCTCGAATGGGAGCCACTGTACTCCAGTCTCATCTTTGGCTCCAGCTTCCTTCCCAGTTCATCTCACTAACCATCTCTACCTTTGCCAGGATTTTCTGGAACAGATGTCTTCTTATTTTGATGGCCTGCTGCTTGCCTCAGTCAGTTGGGCAGCAGGTCACGAATGCTCACACACCCATGAGGACACACACACACACACACACACACACAGGCTGTGATGACTCTGAAGCATGTGTGTTTAACTTACTAGTTGTTTAAGTAAGCTGAGAAGAATCCCCTCAGGTGATTAGTTCATTTGCAAGTCGCCGGCAGCTGGGGCTAGCGCAGCCCCGCTGCCCCACACTCTGCTTTCCTCTGTGCGGCCCTTACCCTCTTTCTGTATTATTCCTCTGCTACCAGCCTTGTTCATTCCCATTTTTCTCTCCCCCACTCCTGCTCTGCTGTTTGTTTTTCTCCGGACTCTAAGGGAGGAGCAGGAGACAGAGAGAGAGCAAAGAAAAGAACACAAAACTGAGAGAGAGCAATGTTAAGCCGGCTAGAGTAATACCGTTGGTCTTTGTCATGGACTCATTATTTTCGCTTTGATTACAATCTGGAGGAGCTCGAGTTACCCTAATTCGGCCGGCTGAAACTCCGGCTAAAATTGTGCTGTGCTGAGTGACGGTTGAATTGGAACTGCTAGGGGGGTCAGCGCTAAATTGGATATAAAAGAAGATAAAAATGGATCAGAATAATAATAAAATAAATAAAATTGCAAAGCAGAAGCGATATCTGTGGTAAAATTGTTACAAATATGCAGCTACAAACAGTAATACACACAGTAAATTTCCGACTCATCCAGCATGGAGATGTAAACGATGAGACCAACCGTGTAATTCCTTCAGGGGCGCTTTCATGCCAACAGGACGTCTTGTTTATGCCAGAATGTTGAGAAATGGTCTCGGTGTTGCACAGCACTCAGTAGATGGAGGAACAAGGAGGCATGCTGGGATTCTCTGGTCAGTGACGGTTGTATCATGGGAGGGAAATGAGTGCTGAGGACGCCGCTGCCTCAGGCCCAACCATCACTGGACACTTCTGAGTCCTAGTCCTCGTATAGCACTAATCACAACCTCCTGCTCTCCCCATCTGCTCTCTATCAGTGGCCTTACATTACCACTTCATTGGTTTACCTCCATCCTCTTTCCTTCTGGCTATTATTCTCACCATCTCTTAACCTTTTGCAGCTAGATGCTTCATCCTTTTATGTTTTTAGATTTTTTTTTTTTTCTGGTATTGAAGGAAGCCTTTGAATGATTTATGCATGATTGCATCATTCAGGATCAATACACTGTGTTTCATATGCTCATCAGAGTAGCAGCAGGGGCAAAAAACTTTAAAAACAGACACTTATGTCCAGGCTAGAAATTACTCTGATAGATGCAGACAAAACAAGCTGGCGATCATAACAAGCTAACCACACACTTAAGTTTTCTAGCTTAGAAATGTTTTCAAGATGTAGCTGTTTGACTACAACTTACAGTCCCTGAGTGGCAGAGTGTTAGATTATCGTAGCCTTCAAAAGTAAATTGCCTTGTTGTTGTCTGCACATGTCAGGTTTGTAAGTTGTCTTTTACTGTTCAGTCCAACTGCTAAACTAAAACATATGTAGCGCATGTCCTATTGATCCCCCATATGCATTCGTGCACTTAATCTTTGTCACCATTTCATTTTCCCTTCTGCTTGTTAATGTCCCTTGCTCCTTCTGGTCACAGCACGTAATCTGGTGGAGATGGCAGAAAGTGTCATCAGACAGATGTGAGTCTTCTAACTATGACGCCGCCGTCACTTCAGTTATTAGCCTGGCTCACAGTTGTACTATAGATATGCTGAGTTTTTCTGCCCCTAATGATCAGATCAGAGTTACTAATTAAAAAAAGAAAAAAAAAAACAATATTACGAGCTGCCCTAACGCTTCTCTGGGTGGTGATGAGTGAGGGCACAGTTATTATTCTTTTGAACTCCTGCAGTGTGGGGGAAAGACGGCAGACATTCAAAGCAGCATGACGTTTAGTGTTTGTTATTTCGTTTTTGCTTTTTCTAAAAGTTCGTAGTCTATAAATTCATGGCTCGATAACTTTTTTCTTTTCTATCAAATGTGCCTAATGTAAGCGCATCTCACAAGCAGACAGATCCTTTTTTTCCATCGCTAAGTTTCCTTCTGCTCTGCTCTCTTTGTTCATGTTTTATTTTTTTCAGCCTCGTTTTTTTCTGCTCTGGTCTTTTCTAATTTCCTTCTTTCAGTCAGAGTTTTTTTTCCCCGTAATATTTTGCCTGTAAGGGTGTAATCTAACAACCTATTTTAACGCAGTTCAGTTTAAAAAAGTAGTATACAACATATCCTCTGCCTTTTTTTCTTTGGTGTGTTTAAGTTGAAGTAAATCATGTTCATTAGTCCTTACAGACTCACTTAGGAACAAAAAAGTCTCAGAAAACATTGTAGATTTAGCTCACAAACATTGTGAATGAAAACGGTACATGAAGCATGTTTACCCTGCCAGCATTTTTTCTACTTCATCAACTTGCCTCAGATTTTATCTCTGAGAATTTGTGGCTTTTTCTGTTTTTAAAGTTTCCCATACTTTAACGTCATGCTTTGAAGCTCCTTGTGGTTGTGCCCACCGAGCTATTGGCAAACTCCTTATTCAGGACACATCAGGATAACATCATTTGTTTCCTATTCCAGTCAAGTATGACGGTTAGACAGACCATCCGTATAATTAAAATGACCTTTAAGCATTTTGTTGCTGAGTTTCTAATATTTTTAGCCTGGTCATTATTCCAAAAGCATACATGTTGATTGTCAAGGAGGAAACATAGATCTGACAGCATCTCACTCCTCTTGATCGTTTTGGAATGGGGGGAGAAAACAATGAGTAAAGGTAGTCAGGTCGGTGATGGAGCTGTTTCCCAATTTATTCATTCAGGTGTCAATTTTACGGACAAATATGTGTGGTGCAAATGTGGGGCTGAATTTTGGAGCCGTTACAGCCTGTCAACACAGTGAGAGGAGAGTCATTAATCACCATACATTTGATCAGAATGCAGCAAACTTCTACTGTTTCCTGTGATGGAAGGACAATGGAAGGCTGTGTTAGATCTTGTTCCGCTAATTGGGTTAGTCTAGCTAATGGCCATTTAGATGGTGGATAACAGGGAGGCATTTTACTCTATAAATGTGGTGATGGAAGCAGAAGCTATCTTGTATTTGAAATGTAGTCAAGATAAAGAAAGAAAAAAAAAAGCTGACAGTTTATGCTAATGCTTTGAACTTCTTTGGGAATAGTATACTCTGTGTATGTTCATACATGCAACAGAGGCGGCGTTGCCAAGTAATTATTCTTAAAGTCTTCTTTGCCAGTAAAAAAAAAAAAAATCAGTGAGTGGTTTCTACTGTGAACGCAATCTTATGTGAAATCGTATAACCTGCTTTTCTGGTGCTCTCATAATTTCGGCACACAGTTTTCATTGACATTTTAACACAGACCCGTTTGTGAAGAACAACAGTCCACTGTACAGAGACGTTGGAATTGAGAAGGGAATTAAAATTACAATACCTGCATGCCCAGCTGCCCAACTCTGATTGCTCAGCTGTGCTCCTGTATGTAATATCCTGTCACTGAGCTCTGTGCAAGCCACGCTAATAATGAAGTTGTCTCCAGTATACAGATTTCCTTGTGCATGTCATGAAAATTGGAATAGTCACAATAGATACGCGACCGTACTGACCAAAATAGGCCAAGGGGCTTTCTCTTCCCCAATCAAGGTTACTGTTGCAATTTTTGTGTTGTCCAGTGGAAATTACTACCAATTTGCATTGGCAAGCACTTGGCCAGCCTCAGACAACAAAAAGCAACTCAAAAGCTGAGTAAAAACCTGTCTGGATGGCTTTTTAAGGTATTAAAAGCAAAAGAAAGACTAGGGGGGGTTCATTTTAGTTCTGGCAGTAGTGTTCATTTTCTGTGGGTGGCAATAATTTGTTGGCACTGTTTGATATCTTCAGTCTTGGATTTGTCTGGGGAAAAAAATGAATTAAAGGCAAGAATTAGAATAAAACACTATAATTAGCACTGCTGACAATATTTCACAGTAACCTGGTGTGTTTTATGGCTTATGTTCAGATGTATTTCCCAGGTATGATATTTTCCTTGTAAAGATTACCTCAGTGACTCCCACAGACTGAATTTAGGGAAAACATATTGGCTGTAAATGATAAACATTACATACCCCGGGGAGGCCAGTAGGAAAGGTTGGATATGTGGGCTGCTAGTGTTAGATCTTTAATTCACACCCAGTATGTAAATTTACAGAATATAGGTTTGTGAAACATGTCGTAGGGTTAATTAATCAAAACAACAAGAAACATATTTTCACTTTAAGGCCATTGATAATTCACGTGCCCAGCTGTCAACAGTAGTTTTTTTAAAAGCATTTTCTAGTAAGTTTCTCCACATGTTTTACAGTAAACTACATTAATTCATCCTGCATTTATATTTAGGAATATAAGACAAAGGCATGTCAAAATATAAATCATGCTCATTTGGCCTGCAACTGTTCTTTTTGATGCTCGTATTTGTCAGTTGAAACATTAACCCACATAGTTATTTTTTCCCCAACTTTGTGTAGTAGTGTATGTGATCCACCTCACCCACTTTGTCTTGGGTGACCTGTGCACCGCTCAGACCCTGGGGGCTCAAGAACACACGCGGCCTGATCTGCTGCTGCTGAACACTTTGAATTTCATTCCAGCAACCACATCAACGCATTCACACAAACACACACATATTCTCACAGCACAAGCACATCTGGTTACCAGGATGTCCTTCATGAATGCAAACCTTTTAGCTGCTGGTACAGACAGGCTGCTGGTGTTAATGACTGGGGCACTGCTCGGCTCCTGGGATGAAAATGGGGAGAGGATGCAAAACAGAGGCAGCCATTGCTTCTAAAGGTAACCCAATCCATCTAGCAGGAGCTACGTGTGTGTGAATAAATGGCTAGATGGGGTCAGCCAACTAAAGGTCCTTGAGGTCAAAAGAGGCTGCCACAGCACCAGTGCACCTATGTGCCAGGTCTGGCTTCCGCCCAAAATCACAGAGAGGTCACAGCAATTTCCCCGAGTCGTGAATGGGTCAGAGTCCCACTTTCCTTGCATATCAGTCACTGAAGGATGAGGAGGAGAGTGCAAAGCCTGGTCTTTGTAGAATTACCTCCCCTAATCCCCAGAGTATAAGGACTGCATGGAAAGTATGCTGTTGTTTGGCAGAGCATGAGGCTAGGTGAGGGGAAATTTGAACCAGAGACTGTACGTTTCAGTCTGCAACTTGAAATGTAATTATTCTATTCATAATTGGGGTGGAATTTAAACACAGGTGTCATTATCTTTCGAGTTATTGGCACAGTTCCATATGCTTTCTCTTAAGTTGTTCTTTAATGCCAGCACGCCACCTCACTTGGCAGCAATAAGGGAACACAGATTCTTTGCTCGGGACAGCAAGGGAATACATTCCAGGTAGAAGTAAAATGTTACCCCTGAAAAGAGCTCCATAATGATTTAAGTACCTTGCGATAAAAGGAGTAATTTATTTGATTTGTGTCTTTTTTTTTCATTGACCCAAATGGCAGGCTTTCCCCGGTCTCTTCTCCTCTTGACTCCTGAGTGAAAGGTCTAAACACACTTCCTATTTAATTCATTGAGTGGTCATTTGAATAACCTCCCTTTTAAAAAATGCTACCTATGTCAAGTTTTATTGGCTTTTGCGCTATTACCAATATTGGTGATATTTACTGTCTAAATTGAACAAAATAAACAACACATTAACCAACAACACATTAAGTACTTTAATCATTGACTTGCCCTCAGTTCCTTGAAAAAGTCAAAATATATCTGAAGAATAGAGATTTTCTGCTTGGCAGACATTTGTGTAGACTGCAGTGATCATTAACCATAATAAAGATGTAAATCCCTTCATCTCCTGCTGTCACTCCACATCCTCAAAGTTTACGTAAGGTCTGTGGAAGCCAGTACATATTAAATAATTGTCAAAATAGACCAGACAAAGAAAGAAGTTTGGAGTTGAATAAACCTCAATATGAGCATTCGCATATCATAAACCTCAAACTCAGGACAACTCATTTTCATGTTTTATATGAACTACTAGCGCACATCAGTGCACAGCTTTCATATTCTGACATCAACCTTTTACCATGCATGCACCTAGCCCAAGTCATTAAAAATTAATAAGCATTTATTAGCACATAAAATAAAATCATAAACATATGTCCAGGCATAGTTATGTGGTCCACCGTCTCAGGAGCCTGCTGACCTGCTAAGATCCAAATCCATCAGAGCCCCTTCTTTATTAGCTGCCTCAATAAAAAGGAAGTGTGCGACATACAGTAGCTCACTCTTTTAACAATGCTGATCCAGCAAAAGGAAGTATTGACATTGAAAAGCAGAAAAATTGTAATTTTGGAAAGTCATTAAGATGATTATTGAAATGCAAAAGTAGTAGAGAAAATAATAAGCTTACAGTTGAAATCTTTGTCCTGTCATCTCTGTTGCAATAACACATCTCGATGGATTCATGATTAACTTTACATCTGAAAACACAAGCCGGCCAATGGACACAGCAATCCAATCCCCATGCACCACTCGAGCCGTTGATGCTCAAACAAAAGCATTTGCCCAGTGCACCACTAAGCAGTTACCACATGATTTTATGAGAGCCATGCTCATTTATGAGTGCAATCAGTTGCAACCTGGTGCCCCATAGGATGTCAGTGTTAGCGCCCCTCTTTGTCCTACGATGATGGACTGTCAGTTCAATGGCGTTATTGTAGCTCTAGTGGCCATCGAGGGAGTAATACATTGATAACAATATCAGCTCATAAAGATGGGCTGTTAGAGAAAAGGTCACTTCCTTTCTTGCCCACATTGTATCTCTGCCTCCCCTCCCTCCATCTCCAGATTCCTCCCTGGATTCTTTCTATCTCTTGCTTCTCTGTGTGTCTCTATCCTGCTCTCTCGGGGTGACAACGGCTGCCCGTCTGTGTGTATGGAAGCTGGAATGTCATGTTTTAACTGGAGTTAGAGGTATGTTGACAGGCCAGACAGAAGGAACAGATGGCAGCATGACATGCCCAAGGTCATCTGGCATGCCACTGTTGAGAGTGCTGGATTTGAAACCTAACACTTTTGTCCCTGCCTCCTTTTTCTTTCTTAAGAAATTATCCTCTTTCATTCTGACTTTCACCTGTATCTCTTACCTCTTTATTACTCACTCCTTTTTCTTTTTCTTTTTTTTTTCTCCTTTTCTATGTTTATCACTCATTCCCACCTCAATATAGGTCGCAAAACCTCCTATACAGGCTGCTGCCTATCTTTGCTCAAACACAACACCCCCTAAACTCTTATAACTTCCCTATTACACACACAGACGCACACATCCACCTTCTTGAATATCCCCTTTCTAGTTTCACTCCTTTTCCTCTTTCTCTTCCCACACATGCTGATTTGGAGTCACATTCTAAAAATGTGCCAAGCAACCTTTGTTTCCTGACGTCTTGCCCTGAACCACCCTGCCAGCAGAGATGTAGAAAGAATCCAAGAGTTTTAATTACCTGTGCAGCCATGCCTGGGAGGTTGTGCACCGGAAATCCCACCCGGACGGGTACAGTAGGCATGTCGTGTCGCAACACATAACCTCTTTGTCTTGAAGCTAATTTCCAACAGAAGCATAAAGTAGAAAGAGAAACAAAAAATGTGGCAAGAGAAAGAAAGGGGGAGAGGAAGCAAAAGTAAGGAACTGCTGTTTCTGCCTGCTACCTTTCCATCTTTGCTAAATGTTTGTTGAAAAGTTGTAGCAGTAAAGGCAGAGCAGAGAGAGAAACGGTAACCTCACCTTACCCAATCTTGTCAGAAGTGTTCGTTTCAGCTCAGCAGGCAGAGCTGTTTGTCCCAAAACAGCATTCACTTCTCTGGTGATAAAGAAAACATTTCGGTTCTGATGCAGGGAGCAGGTTGGAAGGGTAAAAAGTCAAGCAGGCAACACAGTTTCCTTTTCCTTTTTTATATTCCATCATTTGCATTTTGAGAATAGCCAGCTGCATACAGCACAGTGTGAGATTTGCTTGTTTATCAAGCATGTCAGAGGCACATGACCGTCTTCGCCCCAAACTGGCAACCTTTCCATTTTTTTAGTTTTCCACATCCTCAGGTGCTTTTCAGCCATCAGGCCTGTTACCACCCCCCCGCCCCCCCTTTAGATAACTGACTCAAAGCAACTTGTGTTGTGTATATTAGCTTGTGTTTATGTTTGGTATTTGTTGTCAGCTGGGCTAAGTTTTCCGCTGCTGCTTCTCAGGCCCTGTGATTACGCCTGTTGTTTATTTATATATATATATTTCTTTTCTTGGCAAAAAGTTGTCAGAATATTAACAGCATAGCAAAGCAGGGGTTGATTAGTCTTGAACGCAGCATAGACGGTAGATCTATGTGTGGGGTGATACGGCTGCAGAATCACAGTGGTAGACTGCGAAGGAGACGAAGCATAGAGCGGGGTGAGAAAGGCGGGGGGGCTAAAAACGGTTTCAAATCTTCTCATCTACAAAAAAATTTTTTGGAGTAGTAAGTCTGTCAGCATAAAACCGCATATTTTCCTTGAATAGAAATATGCATAGCCACAAAGAGAGCATCTGGATGTATTTATGGCACCGCTTTGTGTCTGTGTTGAATGTGTTTTATTAAAAAAGCCTCTTTGTCATCTTTGTTTTATCTACTTTCCCCAATTTTTCAGACAGGGACTTTGCTCTGTAAGAATTGAATTACAACGTATGTTACCAGTAAACATTAGTAAAAATTCTCACAATTGCACTTTGGAAACCTCGTCTTTGTTTGCAGTTTTCTTGCAATTGTGGGAATTTGCTGTTTTTTGTTTGTTTTTTTTAAGAGAAAAGGGAGCCAAATTTGTTCACCATGTGTGCTATGACAGAAACACTTGATGTCAGTCAAAGCTGGGGTTCGGATTGACGTCTAATTGAGAAATTAGATTTTTGTGAACAACGTCAAAGTTGTTAATTCACCCATTAATCATCTCTCTCTGGAGAAGAGAACTCTAGTGTAACACACGGCCTTCTGTATGTCGCCACAACCAACCGAAAAGCAGACCCAGTGTTCTTGAACAATAGATGTCCCAAAGTGACACCATTTCAGTCGAGAGTGCGTGGGTGTGTTTGTATGAGGGGGTAAGATGTATTTTTGAAAGTACAGTGACACCTAAAGGCCTAATCCTACAGGCCCTCTCTGTCTTTTTTTCTGTCCGTCCATCTTGCTCTTGAGTCAAGGACATGTTGAAATTTGGAGAAAAACTGATAACCTCTTACTTGATAGTTTCATGCACTTGTATAAGGCATCACATTTTTCTCTTAATGAAATGCCTGGGGCTATAGTGGCATTTTCATCCGTAGACCTAAGCATCTGATTGGACATTGGATGAAATAGTGTGGGGGGGCATGGATAATGTTTGTACAATTGGAATGATACTGCATTGCAGTATGGGTTGTGTTTTTGTGCCCTTAAACAAATGATTGTATTTTTAAATTTAATTTTGTTTGTTTGTTTTTGTGATCTGAAAGTCACATGTCCACAGCGTATCTAGTTTGTTCGGACACCAGTTTGTACCCCACCAGTTTAATCAGATCGCTTCCAACATTGATATTAGGGAAGGTAAATAAATTTTCAAAATACAAAAATGTTGAAAGCCTATTTTTTTTGTGCGCGTTTATAGATGCGTAGGCTTTCTCAATGACCATCAGATAAATCTTTTTCTCCTTTTTCATTCGCTTCTGTAATATGAAGTGCGCCCACACAGTGAAGTTTTTTTTTTTATTTTCAAATTAATCTACAGCACGGCTCTCTTACAGCACACATTCATGTAAACACACATTCCCCGTCTGAATAGTATCACTGTGGCGGTGAGACACACTGGCCAGCTCTTTGATCTCACCTCGTACCTTGTGTCTGCTTTCACGGCCAGCTCTGCATGCGGAGCCCGTTTTTAATATGGCAGTGCACCCTGGGTCCCCGAGTAACAATAAACTTTACCTTCAACTGTCAGCAGGTCTTAATCACTGGGGTTACCAGAGCACTAAATGTTGGATTCTTGTTAATATTGCTGCCAGTGAAAAAAGTAAACAGACCCACAGAGATACATATCGCCCACCCCGCAACAGAAATATCCTTTGGAGTTCACAATCTCATTTTCATCACTTGCAAATATGGTGCAGAAGTCAAGAAGGAAAGAAAAAGCCTCGGTTCCGATGAATGTGGACATTCACAGTGGAATTCTTTCTCAGCTGCAGGCTTTTTTTTTTTCCCACAAATGTATGATCGGTCACTCTCAAAGAGCCTTCAGCAGAGCTGTTATTTGCTGTCCCGTGAGGTATCATAGCTGGAGCTCACCAAGCCAGCTAATGGAGCTTCAGAGGGCTGCAAATGGCAGGCAGCAAGCACACAGCAGCCTCTGTGGGCAAAATAGATTTAGATATCAATCTAGTTTTGTTTCCCCGCAGAATGAAAAGAAACCAAGCAAGACATTACAGAAGCAGCCATTATATATGTACAAGTAATAATTATTCAAGTTCATTGTTGTTATTATTATATACCATTTTTATGTGGCTCCAGTGTTTCCACATATACTTTTAACTACAAGTATAATTTATTTGCGGCAGTTTTGTGCTCAAAGATTGACAACATATATTTTTGAATATTTAGATATTTAGATATGGAGGCTTTCCGTTTTAATAAAGAGGGCACTGGTTTGATTTTGCTATAGTTTTAGCACATCATGCAGACCCCACCCTTCCTAAGGCAAGGAAAGAGAAATGAGCTCAAACCCAATATGACAAATTTTTATGTCATCCATTTATTCACACACCCTAAAAATGTGTGAGTGGAGCGTGCAGTTTTAGAAGCGAAATCCCTGCTTTGCTGGTTCAAAATATTTTACCATAGCTTAACTGCTCCACTAAAATCTTCACTTGTGTGCACTCCATTGACCCTTCATCTTGCTTTGAAAACACCAGTGGATTAGAGGCCGTTGTCTCAGGACTCAAGCAGCTTGACTCCTCTGCGACACGGGCCTCGTGCCTGCGTTGTGTTTTGGGAACAGTCGACAGGGAGAGAATTGGAGATTTAAGCAATTCAGGAGTACGGTCTCTTCAGGGAAGAGCCTCTGCAGTCTCTGAGAGGCTGGGCTTGTGAACGAGTACTCATGCATTTTCATTAACAGTGATATCATTCACTCGGAATGCAATTCAGGTTGGTTTGAACGAATACATTAAAGTAACAAGGGGCAGCCGTTTATTTAGATTGCGCATTACAGCCAATGTTTAGGTTGTGCATGGCTGCACTCTGGTTACTCGTGCAAAATGGCTTTGTGTGCATTTGATTTATTTTTTATTTTTTTTTATCTTTAATACTTTTTCATCCTCATTCATTCAGTTGTATTACATGTAAGTTACCCTACCTTGTCTCCTCTAGCACTTTACTATATTTGAATGTATGAATAAACCCATGCCATGTCTGTAAGATCCACAAAACTAGAACTGCATGAATATTTTCAAAAAATAACTTGTGTTCTGCTTGAAAGAAATGGTTTTCTCAGACATTTCTCTTTGGTTTTACAAAGCCTGGCAAGTAAAACAAATATTATCATGGAGGGATGTTTCCATCACCCTATTTATTTTTGCTAATTAAATTGCTATGAATCCTGCTATCACAGTGTTAGCACCATGGATATATGATGGCAGTCTTTATTGAAATGATTTCCATGGGTGTTTGTCTCACTCCTGGCGCAGTGTCAGGCTTTTAGGAAGAGAGACTGGAAAAGGGGTGGATAGAGACTGAGAGGAGGGTGTGTGTTATGTGGGAGACGGAGAATATGAAATTGATTAGTGAGCTTAGATGGAAAATAAAGACTTCATCAGGATAATTTTGTGCAGTCCTCACAATCAGCTGTGAAACAATGCAGCCTTCCTGATGAGGACAGAGAGGCGAGGACTATGTGTGCAACTGTGTACCTACATGGTGACTCATTCAGTTCTGTTTTTCCACTGAAATGAACATAAAAAAAGATCAGACAAAGCGAGACCGAGGGTTTGTGTCACAGTCACTCTGATCTCTAACTTTTTTCTAAATGGAAAAAGTCTGTGTCACTGTTAACAACTTTTAAGCAGAAAACTGAATCCCTTTTTTTAAATTGCACTTGAATGCAGTTGGAAATAATGTTTCATATCTAATTAGCAATTACATGTTTAATTATGATGAGCATTTGTGGTGAAAGATGGTGGGAGTGGCTTGTGGATATAATTTGTAAAAAAGGCAATAGCTAAAGGACTGAAAGGAAATTGAAGAGTAAGCTGAGATTATAAGAAAAATGATATATAACATATCAGTACTTTATGGCTCTATCAACTGTGTCTTTTTTTCTTTGTATTACTATTTTTCTTTTCATCATAAAATACGTTTATACTGCTGATACATCTTGGATATGAATGCAATTACAGTATTTATTTCTATTTATTTTCACGTCTAAATGTTCTTACATTTATAAGGAATTTGGGCATTCATTTATTTAATCATATTACCCTTCATGCAGCAAAGAAAACATAAAAAAATCCTTACATTTTCTGGAAAAGATCTTTTGTATCTAGTCATTATTTTTTTCACTGAATATTTCGAACACCTACCTTTACTACAATTTTTTTTTTTGTTTATTCAGAATAGACTTTAAACAGTTGAAGGAGAAAAAAATTGAGGTTTACTTCTGATTTATTTATTTATGAATCATTTTCAAATGTTTTTTTGTTGCTAATTTTAAATGTATACAGCTGAAGGAAATAAATCATCTGTAACTCTCTCGTGATCACGGTGAAACAATTGGAGTTGGTGATTTACGTTCACTATTTAATTATGACACCTTGAAATAATGTATTCAGGCATTTAGTCCCTGTTGTAGCTGTATTAGCAGCCCGTTGTCGTCCATATGCCTGAAAATCCACCAGACAAACTGATCCGGATGCGTGACAGGAACGCTGTATAAAACATTGCACATTGAGGCCTGATTGGACCCCACTTTTTGGTGTGAAATGCTCTCGCAATGCAGATACCAATATAACTAAACATAATCACAACAATAGAGTACAATGCTAGCAATTTTCTAAATTTGCCCCTTAACTTTAGCCACTTCAGCTCATTGTTATGGGTGCTGGTAACTTTGCGAGGCAGTGTAGATGTAATGCTTGAATGCATCCACCATTATTTAAAGCCTAATTGTGAACTTCTTACCACTATGGGCAGTTTTGGGATTCATTAAAGCCAAGTCTCCAAGCGCAAGGGAAAAATCTGCACCAAACTGGGGCATGTTGTAATAACCAATCATGGGAAAGCAACATAAAGCAGGCATCCAATCAGGATCCTGTTCCAGATGGTGCTGACGAATCACTCAAAACTTTTTCTCCCTCTTTCCTCTCCTTACTTATCTCTATGCTGATAGAGAATTCTGACTGAATGTGAGAATGGCTGAATTGCCTCAGTGTTGCTCTCAGACTCTCCCCCTCCCCTGGTTATTTTGGTAGGTTGGAGAAAGTGTGGCGGACTCCTGGAAGAAACCCTCTGGCGACTGCTATTTATAGGGAAGACACACAGTCACATTTGCATGTGGAGCTTATGAGAGAGAAAGAACGAAGGAGGGAGAATGAGAGAGAAGCATAAAGGATACAGTCAATCTTTTAAAATAATCTATCCCTTTTACTATTTCGTTATTTCTTTCCAGGACAAATACAAAAAGAAAAGGGGGAAGCAGGCAAGACAGTAAAAGCAACTTTGTCCAGATTCTTTTTTTTTTTTTTTCCCATAAGTGAAAAAAAAAATTCTTGAAAGAAGACAGGCTGACCTAAATTGAATTAAATCGATCTGGATTCTCCTGAGCCTGCTTTTTTCCACAGTATACACAGTATTATCTTCCATTTCCTGTGACAGTGTCATGAGCAGTATGCATTACTCAGCTTCTTATAAAAAATACTGAGGAGCTATATTGATTCTTTTGCTTCAGTAATTGAGCTGCCAATGCAGAACAATGACGTTCCCCTTGTTCCCATTTGTGCTGTGGAAAGTGTGTCCCTTAAGGTCTTGGGATGATACACAGGGAAGAAACCTGAATGTGGCCTGTGCAATACGCACAGAGTGAAGGAGTTCACCGTGAGATCAGCTAAACATGAATGGATTCTGACTTAGATATGACCATCCCTGCATCTGCCACTGCTTAGCACGGGGCCTGAATACTAATTTGAACCTAAATATTTTTAGGGTACAGATTCCATATAAAAGAGTGAAGTAGAAAAAGAAGAAAAAAGAACCATCTTGACGTCTTATGCAAATTCTCTGCTGGTGTCCACTTGCTCCATTTTAAGATCAGATGTGATTTGCATGAAACTCGTCGTGAGAAACATTCAGCCTGGTATGGTGCGATCAAACGTGTGGTGCTCGTGTCACAGATAGCGTCACTGAGAGAGGGGCTCTCAGGCAAATCACAGCACATGTAAATCTGTCCCCACAGACACCACCAGAAACTGAGCAACAGCAAGAACTACAGTTAATATCAGCGTGTTACGCCTTCAATAGGAAATTTGCAACAGAAAAAATGTCCAAGTGACCACTCCTGGAGGAGACTAAGGGCACATCAGAGCTCACTAACACATTTAGGAGCAGCATTGAAGTGTGAAAGGAATTGTTTTCTCAAGGCTTTAAAATTAGTCCATACGTCTTCCATGTTTTCACTTTTTCTTTTTTGTTGTTGTTTTGTTTTGTTTTTTCAGATGGGGGCTTAAGATATGTTAATACATGTTTACCTCCATTCACCACAAGGGCATGGTGCTGAAGCCCGCAGTTGTGTGGTGGAACAAGGGGTGAATGTGGAGAGAGAGTTACGGAGGAGAGGCAGAGGGAGAAGAGAGGGGAAAAGATAGAGGGGTGGGTGGGGAGGCGTATACATTATTAACTACGACTTCATCACATGTTCCCAGTTTCTTGGGGACTTATTATTCTGAGGCGCTTTAATGAATAACAAGAAGAGAGGGCAGAGGGAGAGAAAGCTAAAGGGAGTGATTGATGAAGCAAGTGCAGACACCGCCACCAGCTGGCTCGCTCCAGTACTGCTCCACAAACAGGAAGACCAAGAAGAGGCACTGTTTGTAAAAATAACCATAGAGGGTATCAACCTCTAAAGTGTCCCTGGCATTAGCATTTAACAAGGTCCCTGCCTGCCAAGCTGCATATAGATTTGGATTTGCTTTGTCAAGGATACTTGTCAAGTGGACGCATGACAGCCAGATTTCATGAGCTCTGTGCAGCGGCGAGGTTGGACATCGAAGCGGGCATTCTGTAAAGCCTCCCTGTGGTGTTGTGTGTGTGTGTGTGTGTGTGTGCGTGCATGTATACGTGTGGAGGAGATGGAAGTTTATTTGAGTTAGGGCAAATCTTTGTGCTGAAGTGTGTTTCTGTTTGTTGCAGGTGTGTGTGATTGTATTCAGACATGCTTTTGTGATTGGAAAACAAAATTGGAGGGTGAGATCCACTGTATCCAAGGTGACCGCTGCCTTTCTTTATTTTCATCGAGAGGGTGGTGGCATTTCTGATCACCATTGTCCTACTTCTTATAAGTTTATTCAGTTACAGAGATAAATTGACATTTCTGTGCCGTTGCTTTGCATATTACTCACTGTCTTAAGGTCATTAGTAAAAGCAGAAACAGAGGCATGAAGAAGAGTTTATGCGATGAATTCAACATTGGCTTTCCTTCAGCTGGCCTATATGTGTTTTTCATGACTTTCTTTTTTTTTTTTTCTTTCAATGCTGACGGTGTGCTCTTGTGCGAGTGTTGGTGCATTTTTGATATATCCTGCATACACGGATATCAGATCATAGTAATTACTGTGCAGCCACTGCATGCTTGCATGCTGCAGGGTCTCAAAAAGAACTACGAAGGGAGGGTGAGCAAGCTGGGGGGAAGTCAGTATGTTTCACGAAAAAGGAAAAAGAGAATGCAATATCAGAGGTTGTCAGGTCCGTTTACAGAGCGGCGTGATTCAGGCCCCTGTGCTCCCTGCTGCTACCTTTCATTCTGACTCACAGGAAAAAGTACAGCATGTGTAGATTTGAACGGAACTCATGAGAGAATAACAGCTTTTATAGTTTTACCTGTTCTATTCTTCTGTCCAGTCCAGACGGCTCTCTTTGTTTTTTCTGTCTTCCAGATTCCCGACTTCTGCACATAATAGTGAATTAATTGGGCTATGCACTACACGAATATCAACAATCCAGTCCAAAACCATTCATTGCCCTTTAGAGTGAAAAATATCATATTTTTTAAGCAAATATAATCATCACTTACTTATGCACTATTTCATTTTTGGTGTCCAGCCAACAGGAGCATAGTCGTATAGTACTTGTGCCGCGGCTCTAATACAGAGTGCTTTTACTGTGATTGATGATCATGTTTATATGTACTTATGTACATCTCAAAAACATTTCTCAAAAACAAATAAACGGATTTGCATGAAAATTAAGCCAAAAAAAGTAAATAAAGAAAGCCCTTTGAAATTCACAGCATTGTGTTTTGCCTATGTAGGTTACTGTTATGCATACCAATGACAGTAAATTGGAAAGTTACATTACTCCATATTTTCCATCTTTGACGTGAGATGGTACAGGACATGAGGTGGGATGTAACATGTTAAGTCAGATTTCTTATCACAATACTTTGTGTTGCTGTGATGATTCACATTAGCCCAACAAACTTTAAAGCCCCTTTCACACACGCACTGCTCTCCACTAATTTAGTGGCAACTGAACTTGTCAGCGCCATGTGTGAATTCACCTCTTGGTGCTTTCCTGTAATGTTTTGTGACTGCAACCTGACTTAGTTTTAACCAGCACTATTCATATCATTTTCAACACGGCATCAGTCCGACCTGCTGCAGTCTCAGTCATGGACACACACACACGTACACACACACAGGAGCGATGATATACTGACACATGATCAGCTGTTCAGAGGAATCTGATGGATGGCGTTGTTAGGTGAATAAATAACATCACAGTCCAATTTTTTTTTTCTTTTTCCCACAGCTTCTGTGTGTTATACAAACAAGAGAAAACAATTTGAAAATGTTTGAGTTGCACCTGAAGCCTCTGCTCTCTGGCTGTTTCAACTGCTCCCATCCATCCTCATCTTATTCAACAGTATTTGTTAGCTTGATTTTTTTCAATGGCAAATTGACATTTTGTGAGTAAATTATAACTCAAAGGACTTGGAGTTTAGTGTGGCGCTGCATCTTTTCTGACAAACAGCAATGACAGTGAGGACAGTCCTCAGGTGATGTAAACATCACGTTTTTTCTCAAGTTGATAACAACTGCGCTGTCACAGCAGCGCAATTAAACTCTCCTGAGTAGAACACTGACTGTTAACAAGCTTTATCATGCAAAGACTTGATGATTGCAGCTTTCATTCACTACACCTTTATTCTGTACAAGCACCAGGTGTTGGCGTGCAAATATGAATTGCTCTGATGACATGTTGTTGCGTGAGAACTGTGACTGTATAAACACCTTTATAGCTCACTATAAGTACCGTCCATTTTTGTGTGAATCGCAAATATTGCACATGCAACATGGCTCTTTCTGTCTCTTTTTACTGGATGACCAATCAAGTGATTCAGCTGTAGATGCAGGTTTTTATCGGCTCCACCTTGGCTTGAAGTGTACATGCTAATTTTTGCAAGGATGCTGTGGTCGGGGCTATAAAAATTGGCATAACTCATGTTTACTTTACAGAAACACACGTCCATAGTGTGGATGCTCTGAAGCTGACAGCAACCAGTCACGGATATGAGATTGAGTGTTTGTTCTATTTTTTTGTTTGTTTGTTTTAATCTCTCATCAGGACAGCTGGAAATTTATATTTTTGTCCCATTTCTGGGGATCATGTCCACAGTGTAGTTAAAAGAAGTAAACTAACCCGATTATCTCATATTCTCTCAGAGAGTCATGATTATCAGAAACCCAGCCTGTAAGACACAGTGTAATGCCATCCCCTCCATGTTGTCTACTGACACATCTGTCCTCTGGGAGAAAGAGGTATACTGGACCATTAGGTTTTAGCCTTCAGGGCACCGATGATAAACCTGCAACTACAAGCAATGGGAAAAGCTTTAATCGGCTTCTTTTTTTTTTTTTGCAGCATTAAAAACCAATTTAAACAAACAAAAAAAAACTTCCAGCTGCTGCACCCAATCAGGATGGAAAACCATAGCGTAGTGTTATTCATATGATGATAATTTCTGTTAGATTAATCTGAAATGTAGAATATATCCTGCAATAAGACCAACCCCCTCTTACCTATCCTTACTTACATATGCTTACTTATCCTTTAATGTGACTGTATATTGTTAAGAGCTGTGCCATTTTTAAAGTGATGTGAAAATGTTACTTGGTCCAAACCCCCTTGTTCCAAGACTTTTAAGATTTTATGGAAGAATGACCGGGGTGCTCATTCAAGCATGAAGCTGACACTTTCAGATGGCACCAGATCAATGGAAGAGAAGAGAGTGCTTGTCTGAGAGAGGCTCAAGTCCATAATTAATTGAAGTATATATTCTACGAATACATGAAAGGGGGAGCATATAGGGAGAACAAATCCTTAAATTAAACTAGAGCTAAAACAATTCATCAAATGTTAACAGTTAACAGTTTTAGGACATCGTGACAAACATTATTACCTTTTTTTTTTTTTTCATAAGCCCCATAATTAAAAGAGAACTTTCTTAGATTCCTTGATGATAACTATATAAGATAAAACCAGCATAAAAGGGATATGCCAAGCAAGCCACACATTAAGAGGCCATTCAATTCACGTGTGGGACTGACCAAAGAAATGTGACACTCAGTGACTAAAGAAAAAGCAAAAGCAGTAAAGATGTTTGCATCAGAGATCCACAGTGAACTGAGAGGAGGCCTTAATCACTATTTGAATGCTTGTTGAGTTGTCACATATATTTTGATGTCACTCCAAATCAGAAGCAGCGTTGATAGCAAAAGTTAGTGAAAGGTGACGTCTTGTCAAAACTTGAATATCAGCAAGTCTGTAATGGCTTTTAAACTTCGACTTTCAGTCTCCCACAAATGACCACAGTCTGGTCTGGTACTCGTCATCTTTATTTTGTAACCCTAACCTCATCTGCAGCTGCTTTTTGCAGCCCTTTGATTTAACTTTTTCTTCTCGACAATTGGGCCGACTGGTACTGTGTTGCACAAAAAGCTGCTACTTGTCCTCTCTGATGTGTGACAGCTTAACTGTTTCTCTTCTTGGCAAAGACAGAGTGCCGCAAACAAGCAGCAAAGTCCCAGGGTTTCAGCTGGTGACTACCAACAGCCAGACTTCATAGAAGTGGATAATCGTGTTTATTACATGGGGTCAGAGGTCACACATCGCCTAATAACCTCAGGCAGAGCATTTTGTCTTGGCTCGCCAGAGAGGAAAGCCTGTTTGACGTACATGAGCGGCTGTCGCATTTGTTTCCACAGATGGAGAAAGGAGGAGGGGAGTAACTGTAGAGTTAAGAGTTTTGGGAATTGGGGGAGTTTACACCTGTAACATGTCACTCAAAGCCTGTCATCACTGATCTGAGCTATTCATCATCTTCTTAAAATCATTAATCTCATTTCTCCCCGGGAGCAACTGGTTGCAGATGGGATCCATCCCTGTCTTGTTCCACTAAGTGATGCCTTCATCTGCGTCTCGTACCGACTCATTTCACATCCATGCTGACACGTTGCAAACTGAAATCAAGGGCTGTTGGGATTCTTGTAAAAACTCTTTTTTTCCCCTAAGGTTGTGGCCTACAATTGCAATAAGCAGTGGCTCATAAGTGATCAGCTGGTTTTCCTAGTGTTGAAATCCGGGAAGAGTTCGCATGCAGCCCTGAGACTAAATCATCTATCATGTTGTCGTACAAGACTGGACAAAAAGATCACATGGGCAAGACGGAAAGCAATGGGTTTGTACACTGGCTGCTGCAGAGGTAATCTCAAAAGACTTGGCTTTATTGCCTCTCTCAGCCCTTTAATGATGTTAGGACTCCAGGCTGCTTTGGTTTGTCGTGCCCAGGCTCCCCAGCCAGCTTCCATTTGGCTTTGAGGAAGGAGCTGATATTGGCCAGACTGCACTGAAATTTCCCCCAAACAGGTTAAACCGCAGTTTACATGAAAATATGTATGTGCAAACGCACAGGCATTCACACAATTGCTTGTGTATACAAAAACAAAAAACTATAAACCTTTATTTCTTTTCACTGACCTTTCTGAAATTTGCTCATATTTTAATAGAGACGTGTTCAATGATTAAGGTCTCACTTTTTTTTTTAGTTTTTTTTTTTACAACTGTTGTTAAATCAAAGTAAATTTCCATGACATTCAAGCAGACATTCTTTCTATCTTTGACAACTCTCAGAACTCTACAACAAATTTAAGTAAAGTCATCTGAACTGAATACTGATTTCAACCTGGAGAGACTCACACGGAGAGATAGGGAGACAATTGTAAAGTTTTATTAACAAGATTTCTTTGGCGCTCGGGCCCAGGCTGCGGACATGCAAGCTGAACCGCTGTGAGCTTGAAGGTCCGGCATAGGGAGATAGATGCTGGATGTCATCCCCCCCGGGACCCAAACCTGGTGGCGGAGTTGTACGAAGGAAGGAAATGCCGAGGACCTGGAGACAACGGGTGGAGATGGGGAGGTGGTGGGATGCAGCTGCTGGTGAACAGGGAGAGCCCAGGAAGGACAGCCTTATATCTGGACCTGGACAGTTGATGAGCGATTGGAGACAGCTGGTGAGTCTGCCATGTTGAATTTGCGGCTTCGCCTTCATTTCAACCTGGAGAGACTCACACAGAGAGATTGGGAGACAATTGTAAAGTTTTATTAACAAGATTTCTTTGGCGCTCGGGCCCCGGCTGCGGACATGCAAGCTGAACCGCTGTGAGCTTGAAGGTCCGGCATAGGGAGATAGATGCTGGATGTCATCCGCCCAAAAAGGTAGCCGGGGCCGAGCTGATGAGGGTCTGGCTTGAAGGTGAGACGGGAGCCCGTGAGGAGGTTTGCCCCCCCACAAAAAGGAACCCTCACGACAGGCGTCCGTTCTGAAGTATCTTTTTTTTTTTTTTTTTTGGGAGCGAAATGGAAGAGGGGGAGAGAAGGGGAGTGTGAGCCCGCTTGGGCTGCCAGAGGAGAGAGAAAGAGCCCGCTTGGGCCGCAGAGGGAGAGCCAGCTTGGCTGCGTGCAATCCGGCCTGCTTGTGCCGGGGAGTGATAGCCGCTTGGCTGCGTGCAATCCGGCCTGCTTGTGCCGGGGAGTGATAGCCAGCTTGGCTGCTTGCAATCCGGCCTGCTTGTGCCGGGGAGTGATAGCCAGCTTGGCTGCGTGCAATCCGGCCTGCTTGTGCCGGGGAGTGATAGCCGCTTGGCTGCGTGCAATCCGGCCTGCTTGTGCCGGGGAGTGATAGCCGCTTGGCTGCGTGCAATCCGGCCTGCTTGTGCCGGGGAGTGATAGCCAGCTTGGCTGCGTGCAATCCGGCCTGCTTGTGCCGAGTGATAGCCAGCTTGGCTGCGTGCAATCCGGCCTGCTTGTGCCGAGTGATAGCCAGCTTGGCTGCGTGCAATCCGGCCTGCTTGTGCCGAGTGATAGCCAGCTTGGCTGCGTGCAATCCGGCCTGCTTGTGCCGAGTGATAGCCAGCTTGGCTGCGTGCAATCCGGCCTGCTTGTGCCGGGGAGTGATAGCCAGCTTGGCTGTGTGCAATCCGGCCTGCTTGTGCCGAGTGATAGCCAGCTTGGCTGCGTGCAATCCGGCCTGCTTGTGCCGAGTGATAGCCAGCTTGGCTGTGTGCAATCCGGCCTGCTTGTGCCGGGGAGTGATAGCCAGCTTGGCTGCATGCAATCCGGCCTGCTTGTGCCGGGGAGTGATAGCCAGCTTGCTGCGTGCAATCCGGCCTGCTTGTGCCCAGTGATAGCCAGCTTAGCTGCCTGCAATCCTGCCTGCTTGTGCCGGGGAGTGATAGCCAGCTTGGCTGCGTGCAATCCGGCCTGCTTGTGCCGGGGAGTGATAGCCAGCTTGGCTGCTTGCAATCCGGCCTGCTTGTGCCAGGGAGTGATAGCCAGCTTGGCTGCGTGCAATCCGGCCTGCTTGTGCCGGGGAGTGATAGCCAGCTTGGCTGCGTGCAATCCGGCCTGCTTGTGCCGGGGAGTGATAGCCAGCTTGGATGCGTGCAATCCGGCCTGCTTGTGCCGGGGAGTGATAGCCAGCTTGGCTGCGTGCAATCCGGCCTGCTTGTGCCGAGTGATAGCCAGCTTGGCTGCTTGCAATCCGGCCTGCTTGTGCCGGGGAGTGATAGCCAGCTTGGCTGCGTGCAATCCGGCCTGCTTGTGCCGGGGAGTGATAGCCAGCTTGGCTGCGTGCAATCCGGCCTGCTTGTGCCTGGGAGTGATAGCCAGCTTGGCTGCGTGCAATCCGGCCTGCTTGTGCCGGGGAGTGCTAGCCAGCGGAGAAGAGAGATGGAGAGTGGGCCCGCTTGGGCTGCCAGAGGAGAGAGAGAGAGAAAGGAAGAAAGAGCCCGCTTGGGCTGCAGGGGAAGTGAGCCCGCTTGGGCTGCGGGAGGAGTGAGCCCGCCTGGGCTGCCAGAGGAGATCGTGCTGCCAGAGAGAGAGAAAATGGACAGTTAGGGCTGAAGGACTCCACCACCAGTAGTTGTGCGAGCTTTACCGATTAACAGAACAAGCGCTGAGCAGCGAGCACGGATTGAAGGTCCGGACGTGTGTAGGGGGAGTAGCCTGCCGAATGCCAGCGACCGAGCTGCTGGAGGGATGCCTCGAGAACACCCTGGTATTTTTTTTTTTTTTTTTTTTTTTCATGGGGGCGTCACCGACATCTTTACATGCTGAGCATGTGTTAACAACTCCTTAATCGAACGGTTTGGTCAGATGTTGCTGGCTTCTGGCTGCAACATCATTTCGTTAAGCTAAGAAAGAAATCATGGTTCATAAAGACATTTTGGATTGTGATCATTCAAACAGGCACCACTGAAGACGCTGTGATGGTGGTAACAGAGCTGAACTTGATTTTAAGTGCTGGATCAAACATCAAACTGCTACGCCCGACGTAGGGCGCGAACCCACGACCCTGAGAGTACCAGTCTTGTGCTATACCGACCGAGCTAGCCGGGCTGAGCGACTTGCCGGTCGACCACTGGACACGTGAGCAATCAGGAAGAACCAAGTTAACATACTGCCCCTGCTGGATCTTGGAGCTTAGACGAGGCGAGACATGAGCGTGAGCAGGCACGTACGGTTGGCCTAGGTGAGAGAAGGAAGCGTGAGACCGGGCATAAATATTAACACAATGAGACGGAGAACCACATATTACCCTGCGATGCCGGGGCGGGTGACGGCGAGGGAAAACGCTCCCTGGAAGCTGAGAAGCCGCCTGGGTCAGCTGAACCGCAGGAGTCGAAGCAGAGGCTGCGCGTGGGCCCCTGAGCCGGAGCGGAGGACGGCCCGGGCGCAGCTTGGCCGGAGGCGGGTATCGTTTCCTGGACCTTTTACCAGCGGTGGATTGGGAAGGAGTCGATGAATCGCCGGTTTGGAGAAGCTCTGTCAGCGAGCTGATCGGGGCCGAGGCCCTCGGCTGGGCGGATGCCCCGGGACCGGAGAGCGGATGCCAAGGAGCCGGCAGCAGAGCGAGGGGCGAGCCGGGCGCTCCAACGGGAGGGAGCGGGGGAAGCAGGCTTGGAAACGCCAGAATGGCGGATCGGAGGCCTCTGAGAGGCGACAGGATCCGAATAGTAATCCTGCGGAGTTCGACCAACGGGCGAGAGCTATCGCATGCAGCTGCTGGTGAACAGGGAGAGCCCAGGAAGGACAGCCTTATATCTGGACCTGGACGGTTGATGAGCGATTGGAGACAGCTGGTGAGTCTGCCATGTTGAATTTGCGGCTTCGCCTTCATTTGTTGCACTACACGTAAAATGCACCAAACCCATGTGTCAAATTCAGGAAATATCGATTCACATTTTTAATACCAATAATTGTATCTGATGTCTGATGAATAAGAATGATGAAATTGAATCTCACCTGTTCTGCTTCACTGACATGCAACAAAGAAAAGTCATGACTGTGTCCTAAGGTGAGCAGTGCCCTCTTTGCAAGTATGTTGACAATCCATTTGACCACTCCTAAAATGTGTGTGGTACAGGGACATAAAAGACAACAAAATTCAATAAATTAAATCCCTGTCACCTTTCTGTGTAATGGCTGATGGCAGACCAAACCACCATAAAAGAAAAGAATAAAGAAAAAACAGCCTCCCTGATAAGGTCTTTTCGGGGGTACTGGAGAGGAGGATCCGCTGGATAGTCGAATCTCGGATTCAGGAGGTGCAGTGTGGTTTTTGTCCTGGCCGTGGAACAGTGGACCAGCTCTATACCCTCGGCAGGATCCTGGAGGGAGCATGGGAGTTCGCCCAACCGGTCTACATGTGTTTTGTGGACTTGGAGAAGGCGTTCGACCGTGTCCCTCGGGGACTCTTGTGGGGGGTGTTCCGGGAGTATGGAGTGCCGGACTCCTTGATATGTGCTGTTCGGTATCTGTATGACCGGTGTCAGAGTTTGGTCCGCATTGCCGGCAGTAAGTCGGACATGTTTCCTGTGAGGGTTGGACTCCGTCAGGGCTGCCCTTTTTCACCGATTCTGTTCATAATTTTTATGGACAGAATTTCTAGGCGAAGCCAGGGCGTTGAGGGGGTCCGTTTTGGCGACCTCAGAATTGGGTCTCTACTTTTTGCGAACGATGCGGTTCTGTTGGCGTCGTCGGGCCGTGACCTTCAGCTCTCACTGGAGCGGTTCGCAGCCGAGTGTGAAGCGGCTGGGATGAGAATCAGCACCTCCAAATCCGAGACCATGGTCTTCGGCCGGAAAAGGGTGGAATGCTCTCTCCGGGTCGGGAATGAGATCCTTCCACAAGTGGAGGAGTTCAAGTATCTCGGGGTCTTGTTCACGAGTGAGGGACGAAGGGAACAGGAGATTGACAGGCGGATCGGTGCGGCATCTGCAGTGATGCGGGCTCTGCACCGGGCCGTCGTGGTGAAGAAGGAGCTGAGCCAGAAGGCGAAGCTCTCGATTTACCGGTCAATCTATGTTCCTGACCGAAAGAATGAGATCGCGAATACAAGCGGCCGAAATGAGTTTCCTCCGCAGGGTGTCTGGGCTCTCCCTTAGAGATAGGGTGAGAAGCTCGGTCATCCGGGAGGGGCTCGGAGTAGAACCGCTGCTCCTCCGCATCGAGAGGAGTCAGATGAGGTGGCTCGGGCATCTGGTTAGGATGCCTCCTGGACACCTCCCCGGTGAGGTGTTCCGGGCCCGTCCCACTGGGAGGAGGCCCCGGGGAAGACCCAGGACACGTTGGAGAGACTATGTTTCTCGGCTGGCCTGGGAACGCCTCGGGGTCCCCCCAGAAGAGCTGGAGGAAGTGGCCGGGGACAGGGACGTCTGGGTCTCTCTGCTCAAGCTGCTGCCCCCGCGACCCGATCCCCGGACCAGCGGAAGATAATGGATGGATGGAAAAAAAAACACAACATCCCTTTAATATTTTTTGTTTACTCATTTTCTGTCCATGTAACGTTCTGTTAGAACAAATATTACCAGATGGCCTTATAATTTGACAGAGGTAAAGCAAAAAGTGAACAGAATGTCGAGCAATTCTTGATAAAGAAAAAGTTATTCAGGAATCTGTCACTCCAGATCATTTTCTCTGTATAATTATGCCTCATAATCTTTATTTTTTCTACTAATAAAGTTTGGCAAACCTGAAAGGTTGTTTAAAAAACTGTCTGATCACCTTACGGCGCCTGTTTCCTGTATTGCTGGACTCTCAGCATTTTAAGTGTTCCCAGATTTACACAGTTCCTTCGCTGAGTTTAAACTTCTCATTACAAATTAGCCAAAACTAGTAGATTGTGGCAACTATGGTTGGATGTCACTGTGGGGTTGTTTGGTGTTGTTGTAAACAACATAGGATAAATCATGTAATTACCTACGAGACACCACTCTTCCTTCTGCCAGGCTGTGTAGCTGTGGACATGTGGTCATGCTCTCCATTCTGAATTTATCATTTCATATAAACTTAGAGTTGTTTTTTGAGAGTGCTCTTTCTCACACACACGCACGCACACACAGCACTGGTTTGCAGTTCAGCAGTTCACATAGTCACCTTGTGAACTGCATTTCAACTCATGCAAGCCACCAGTGGTCCCTCTACTCTCCAGAGCAAAGGGAGGACTTAGATTAAATAATAAATATCCCCAGTATGGCTCCCACTCGCGCACCAGGCCATTTTGACCCCTCTCAGGACCTTCCAAACCAGGCAGGAAGTGGCAGCGAGCGAATGAGAGTGTGAGGATGTCAGAGAGGGGAGGGCTACACGGCGCTCAGGTGACCCAGGAAATGCCTGGAAAAGGCTGGGGACCATCTGATTGTTTCAGAGAGGCCAGATGGTTCAACAGTGGTCATCAAAAAAAATGGAGCCTTAGCTTAGCTGAGCTGGACTGAGCCTAGATAAGCCAGGCAGCTGGCAGACATCACAGAAAATATGTTTGTGTGCTCTGGACAAAGCAGGTCAGGAGGACTGTGATTCAGAAGGGAGATGGAGAAAGACAGAAGAGACCACGAAACAAAGAGATGAAGATGAACACAAACTGGAAGAGGACTTGGAAATTAAGTTTAACAAGACCAAGTCACTTGGGCAAATTTACATGTTTGTGCATGGCTTTCATTTCTGGCTTCAGCGTGAAAAAGGCAAACCGATACTTAGGAATAAGAAACTGTGAATTCCGAAACTCTTAAGAAAATCAGATGCCCTGCAGGACTCGAACCATTCTTCACAACATGTCATCACGTAATCCCTCACTCATTTATCTCTTACAGAGTATATTATCTTTAGCAAGTGATATATGGCAACTCTTTTTTGATCCTCCAATGTGTCCTTGACCCCAGACAGGACACCTTAGGAGTGACGTCTACAAGCCCAGATGCTGCGGTCTGTAAAAACACGGCGTGGGCGAGCCCCTTCCTCTGAGGGCCCGGGTTCAGAGCTGTTATAACATGAGAGGACAGCGGGATTAGGTGAAAGAATACAGCTGTGGCCAGTGTGTGTGTGTGTAGGAGTGAGAAAGGGAGGATAGAAAAGATTTAAAGGATGGGTGAGAGATTGAGGGATGGAAAGACTGTGTTTGACACTTGTGTGCAACGAGGTGTAGGTGACTGTGCATACTGCATGTGTGTATACCATGTGGAGGAGTGGCACATTAGTGGAAGGCGAAAAGAAGATGATTGTAATTACAGTGGGCAGATTACTGTCAGAAATGTATGTATCACATGGACATCTGGCTAACGATGAGCAAGCTTAGGTGTCCTTGACCTGATGAATACAGATATTTAAAAACATGTTTGTATAGAAAATATATACGTGAAGATTAGTGAGTGTGCAGACCAATTACCATTTTGTTGTGTGTCATTTAATCTCTGTCAAGCAAAGCTCTCGCTTCCTTTATGTGACAACACTCACTGTCCATTAGTCCACTTTTAATGAATTTTTGAAGACATAAATAATTTTGTCAAAAATAACTAGAATATTGCTACTGATTGCTTCATTGTTATTTATTTTTTTTACAAGAGATTGCTGCATTTTCAAATGGTACCATAATTTCCTGATTGTGTGTCTTTGCATAGTTAATGCGTGGGTTGAAATAATTAAAAGATAAAGTAAAAGAGCTGGAAAACACGAATGACTGAGATCATGGCAGCAGTATCAAATAGTCAAGCACATCCTGAACTAATTCCAAGCCCAGCTGTTTGCTAAAACCAGTGCCAATAGCTATAAATCCACCTATTTAGTATCTGTGTATGTCCAAACATTGAAATCAAAATCCCCATGCAGTTGCCACAACAAACTGGGCTAATCCAAGCACAGGAAACGCACCACTTTGTTGATCTTCATGTTTGGAAGCACCCTTTATGAAAACATTTTTGACATTCAACTAAAGAATTGTTGGGTTACGATTGGAACTTTGTCGAAAGCCGTTTTTATGTCATGATCACAGTGATATTCTGTATCTGTCTTTTCTTTTGTCTCCCACTCAAAGAGTTATACAGGGACAGCCTTCAGCGCAGCACATGTCTAAACAGCCTATCTATGGGGGGGTTAGTTTGTTTTACCATCTCAGCAGGAGGGCTTATGGGAGTCAACCGGGGTCAAGGCAGCCAGAGACTTCATCGCAGCACTTTGACAGAGGGGCGTAGCCTCTTCAGACCCCACAGATTGCTGGTTCAATAACGGCTCCGAGCACCACTCTCGGGGAGTTTGTTTACCCTTTATAGAGGACAGCTTTAATCAACCATGGTTGAGCTGTTTGTGTAGTTGTCTTAAAGGAGCAGTAAGTCATTTCTCTTTTTTTCAAGACAGTTTTTTCTTTAGGTGTGTGGGGAGTGCGGCTGGTCATAAAACTTTCCTCACAGCGTCCACGTGAAAGATGAAGGCAAACTGGGGCTTGCAAAGTGATACTTTTAATTTGGATGGTAAACTTGGTTCCATATGGAGAATGATAATAGTCAAATGAGGATGTTATTAAAAATTCAGGCAGCATGTCACTTTAGCATAGATAAAGTTAGTTTTTTTGTGCTGGAATGTATTGAGGCCAGAGTTTTTACCCAGTTTTGTCGTCATTTTGCGTGGTGATGTTCCGCCCCTGGAGGATGTGAGCAGCTCTTGGCAGATGTGAGCAGCTGGGCTCTGTAGAAGGGCTACTTAAAGAGGCCTTACAGGTGCAGTAATGAGCAGGTTTTTAAAATCCCCCTGCCGCCTCACTCCTAATAAGCCTTGGGGCTATTTTTACCAACCCCTCGGGCTCATCCACTTTCAGTTGCTCATAGAGGGCATGTTGTTTTCAAAGAAACACACACTCACAGTGACACAGCACACACGTGTAGGTACAGTACATGCAAATTTAGTATGCACACCCACACAATCTCACATTGAGGCACAGTACAAAGCCACAGGCAAGACCATAGTCTCATAGTCTCACTATGGTGGAGCTCTTGGAGGTTTTGTGTGGTGGTTTAAAGTTTTGTCTGATGAGTAGTGAAGGATGTAGCTTTTGTCTCCTGAGATGGTGAGAGGAGAAATCTGTAGCCTTGACTTTTTTAAGAAAAAAAAATGTCCTCATTTCACATCTAGCAGTGGATTTTTGTTGCAACTTGCGCCTGCCATTTCCTGCCATTACTCCAGTAAAGTATGTTCAGTAAAGGCAAACAGTGTCCAGATCACACAGTGATGACGGCAACTGGGCAGACAAAATTTCTTTTTTTCACAGCATTGAATAAAATTTGTCTAAAACATCACATTTTTACACAATCCTTAAAAGCAAATACAGAGAACCCCAATTACATAAATGACACAAATATTATATTTACTCCTTTCTATATTGAGCAAAGAAAAGTCATATACTGCATCTCACTGCGTGACAAAAGACTGTGACCCTTTGCTTTACGTATCTGGTGTGACTCTCTTGTGCAGCAATGGTTTGTTTAGATATCATATTGTATATCTGCTTGTTCTGAATGTGTATTCACAGACCCTGGATTTTAACATCAGAATTTTGTTTCTACACTCAAATGTGGGATCACCCTCTGAAGTCATGTCTTGTATACTTTTATAGTTGAGTTCTTTGTTTTTGTTTTTAATCCGTGTCAGGAGTGTTGTACCTTCACAGTCTCTATATCTGCAACTTAGACTTGTCAGCCCTTTGAATCAGCTCTGAGGAATTTCAGCCCATTCCTCCAAATAGATTAAATTCATCTCCCGAGTTTCTTTGCGACATCATGGACTATTACACGCCTTGTTTTCTGACTGATCTGTGTGGTCCACAACTCCGTAAGGGAAGGAACGTTGGTCTTAAATTTCGCCTTTTTTTCTGTGATTGTCAGAAATGACAGACTTCCATAGGGGAGTTTACACAACCAGACTTTGATAGATCCCTGTTCTTTACATAAAACAACTGGTCGACTTTAATTTCACTATCAGACAATCCGAAATTCCATCACATACTTTTGCTGCTTACAGATAAATTAATTACCACTTTGAATTTGATTCATTTGGTTTTCTACATCTACTGTGCGTATGATCTGTTAAGTCATTTATGTAGAAATGTAAACATTTCTAGAGTTCACAAATTTCTAGTTTCATATTTCTTTTAAAAAGAATCACAACAACTTTTCTGTGTACGTAGGTGATAGACTTTGCTAATACAAGTTCTGAAGCATGAAGTATTGGTGTGTTTGTGTGTGTGTGTTTTATCAGGTTTAGATGAATTTGGGTCGGATATAAAGTTCTTTCTGCCTGGCTTTCTTCCCCATAGCAACAGTGACTGAGTAGATTACAGCCTGTCGCACACAGTGATGGAAAGAACAGGATGTCTTTGATATAGTTTTGAAATCTAGAAGCCATGGTGTAAATGTGTAGCGTTGTTCATTTATTTCTGCTGTTTTGAGAATTTATATCAGTACTATAATGCTGGAACCAGAAGCTAAATTGGCAACTCACACATTTTATGAAAAAAAAAATTAATCAAATGAAAGATCAGGTTGGAAAAAAAGGGCTAACCTTTTGCATGAATGAACAACAACTCCACGTTCTTTCTCATTGACTTTCTATTGACGCCCTCTGACTATTTCTCAATCTCGCTGTATTTTCCATCTGGACTCGCACTGTGAAAGCACACCACATGTTCAGTGCACGAAGCAAAGGAAATTCACCATCCTTTCACCTCGGGAAGAGTGGATATAGCACGGTGGGACGTTGCCATGACAGCAGCAAACGCTGGATCATCAATAGATTATTAAAAGTTTGCCGGTGCCCAGCTCAGAGTTATTTGACTCTGAACTCAAAGATAGAGGCACAGGCAGGTGTCTGATTGATTTGATTTTTCAACTTGACACATCAAAGAGGTTTTTAAGATCACAGTCTTGCACTGGCATCATCACTTGGGTACCAGTCATGCTTTTTACTTGGGTATTGGCATGTTTACTTCCTGGAAAAAAAATCTATTGCTCCCCATCTGTCTCTCCCTCTGTTTGATAGACAAAGCCAACCATTTGTCTCTGTGTCTTCCTTCAAGTCTTTTCTTTTTCTCCTCGTAGAGTGAAACTGCTGAGCGCATTTGATCACAGAGATAAAAAGAGAGAAGAGAATTGGGATTAATTATCCATCATTGCGTGCATTTGAAGAGCACAGTTCAAGGTTCAAGGCAGCTTTTTTGAATTTTTGTCTCCTACTGTCATGGGGGTTTGAAAACATCAGATTAGCAGTGGTGCTAAAATCTGTGCAAGGTCTGTGAAATTACAGCACAACGTTTTAAAATCTAATTGAAACTTTTGTTTGCTTTAAATCAAGTTCTGAAATTGAGTCTACTATGCGTGCACTTACATTGTCATCCCTCTGATACACCAAACTCTTTGGACTGCACAGCCTATGGCACAAGTGCAGATATTCCTCAGGGACAAAAGAGAACATAAATAGGTTATTTTTCTGGTCATTCATCTTCCGGTGAAAATGTATGCAAGAAAAAACAGCTACAGCTGAAGAAGGCTCACTCCGGAAGCCCAGGGCTTGAGTTGTTCTGACACTCATACCCATTAGCCTGGCATCCTGTTCATCTGAGTTTCTGAATTCCTCAGCAGATTTAAACACATAATCATCTTAAATGTTCCTCCAATCATTGGAAGGGAAATGCAGCACAGTTTTAAGCGTGTAATAGTAATATTATCCATTTAATCAACAATGTAGGAGAAGCTGTGAAAAGGAAGAATTTCTCAGTAATCTACATAGCTGTGCCTTACAGCAAACATTTGGTTTCAATGTGGAAGTGCAAAGCTAACATTGTTTTGTCTTTCAGTATTGTAGTTAGTAAATTAGTTTCATTCCACACACAAGAAAAAAACAGTTGGTAAGAGCAACAGTTTGCCATATTGCTCCAGCTTATATGTGTCTTGGCTGACAGCACTACCTTCTTGGAGTCAACGCTGGTTGCTTGGCAACTGCTTTCAGCCGAGTAATGAACTTCTTCATAAGTCCCATTAAAACTAAATAACTGATTACACATCACTTTATAAGTGGGGTTAACAAAATATGAATTATTTGTGATCTATATGTGGGATTGTAAGTCAATGCCACGATGCTAAAGTAACCAGCTGCTATCTGTAATATTATTTGACCTCTAGCAGAATTGCAAAATACTGAACAGGAGTCAACTGTGCATTTGATGGGAATTGCTTTCAGCTGTGAATTAATATCAGTTTGGTGCGTTCATGAGATTTTGTACCAGCAGGAAGTATTATGTGAGACTGACCCAAAATAAACCACAATGCCCATGTTCCTTGTAATAAATAAACGTGTCAACCTGTGCAACAGCATGACCTATTGATGTGTTAAATAGTCTGGACAACAGTGGGGCTCTGTGGCTCAGAGGAGCAAGTTAATCAAGCTTTGATGGCACAGAAAATACTTATTAGTAGGATTAAATCTATGTTGGTTTTGTTCTTTACGGGGGATTTGTTGGCACTAAAAACGGCACAGAATACTAACAGACATATCTTTTAATACTTGCTCATGTGTTGCATGAGCACTGGCTCTCACTAAGCTGTAGTTTCACCTACTTAATGGTGTTTAATATTTATCATATACCAAACTGGGATGCTTTTAATTTATCTGAGCAATTACAAGTTACAGCTTGTGTCATAATTTCAAGGCAGAATTGCTCACTCGTCTGTGACGTCGGCTCAGTTACACTGCCGCTATGTTTATTGTAGATTCCTAAAAAATTGACTCTTAAGTGTTGTGAGATTAGTCTGGTTAAATTGTTCTGATGGGTGTATTGAGCATGTTAAATGTCATGCTAAGATAAATAGTTTATTAATCAATCTTCTTTGAGTGTATTTTAGCTCATAATTAAATGCCTGGTTAATAACTAACAGCAGTTTATTTTGTATGTCTGTGTTGTCCATCTATTAGTAGTATTCAGTACCCAACTAAAAATATGCAATACCAGTGTATGTTTATGTTTATGTTTATGCATTTGGCAGACGCTTTTATCCAAAGCGACTTACAGGTAGGGAGGTAGGGTGACGGGGGTCTTGCCTGAGGACCCATATGGGGGTCTCTGGAGGTAGTACCTTTCATGCAGGGGATTTGAACCCAGGTCACCCATATGACAAAAATGTATGTAAAAATTTATGTTCATGTCACAATGATTAGATAAACCAACGGCACATTTCACAAATATTGGCCAAATGTAAAAGGCCCAAAGCACATTGAGTGGTCAGTTAACAGTTGATATCCATATAACGGGAGTGAACAGGGCATAGACAATACAGCCACTAAATAAGGCATTATCTGTCTTTATTTCAGCAATACTTTAAGACGAATGAATGAACGCGTACTATTGCACTGTTAGTTCAGAGCTGCCGTGTTGTTGTTATTGGGGGCTATCGGGGGCTTTCTACACGTGTAACCCAAATCTCTAGTTTAAGGATAATAAACTACTTACTAAAGTGAGACTGGGCTTGAGTTCGTACCAAAACAGGGAAAAATAATTACTAAGATCTCAGTTAAATATCTTAAATGAATCTAAACCTTTTTCAGTTTTTCTAATTAAATTTAAAGGACCACCACGACTGTGTTTTAAAGAAAACCTTCAACAGGTGTTTATTTACACAGAAAAATAAATGAAATGGTTGTTAACTCTCAGGAAGATAAATATAAAATAAAATAAAACATTTATAAATTCACATTTATCACATGTGGGCCCACATCAAAAGGAAAAACTCAAAATTACGTTGCAGGCCTGTAATGACGCTCGGGTGCGGTGAGGCCTAAAAACTGTTATGACCGCTTCACTCAGTCAAAAGCAGAAAATAAAAGCACGTGCATTCTCATGTTAGTTCAGTACTCACGGATCCAAACAAGGGGCAAACGTGGATAACAGGGGGGGAATAAGGCAATGGCGTTCACAGATGGGGGTGATGGCAGTCAAGTCCAAACACAGCAACACACGAAATCCAGGGAAGAATAAAACAGTCCATCCACCAGCAACCGTCTCAATCTCTCTCTCTTCACAGCGTCCGTCTCCTTTAATTACATGAACTCTGTTGAGCCATAATATCGTCACGCTATATCATATAGACTTAACGTTAGCCCACTTTAGCATTTAGAAATCAGCAACATGCTAAAGCTATGCTGTCAAAACACGGGATGCTATGCTAGCTAGCGGGTGGCTAAATGCATCACACTCCGGTATTTTCACTACAACATTAAGTTACAGCACAAATCATGGCACACACATTATATTCACCTTCTGCAGATCACATAGAAAAGCAATATAAGGACCACGGGTAGTCGACCTCTATTACTCCAAAATGTTTCTCACTCTGAACTTCTGACGATAGCTCTCTGGTTGATAGCGTCTGTGTCTCTCCCATACGTGCTCACTGACCTGCACCAATAGTCCTGCCCCTGACACATCGAAAAACATTCTGATTGGCTCTTGAACTCGCTAACCATTTTATAACACCTTGAACTGTATTTATCATGAACTTTTTCCTCTTTACATCATGAATTAGTTTTAAACAACATCTTATTATAATTTTTATACACTTTGACCTTTATGAATTTTATACAGGGCTACACACGTATCTACTGGGATGAAGTCATCGACGCCCACCGCTGCAGCACAGCTCTTTCACTCCGTGCTCTGTGACAGTCGGCTATCTTTACACGAGGTTTGCTACTGCTAGTTTTGTGCAACATGGCAATTTGGAAATACGCAATAACAATCCATGTTACCAGCAGCAGTAGCAAATTCCGTGTAAAGATGCTGCTGCGGCGGCGCACGTCGATGACGTCAACCCAGCAGACGCGTGTGTAGAAAGCCCCCAATAACAACAACACGGCAGCTCTTAACTAACAGTGCAATTGTACTTAACTTCCTCTTTAAGTACAAACATATAAGCATTTGCGACAAAATTTATCTTCTGTGTAATCAAAAGGAAGTGCTCATGTTGAATGGCCCCTTTCAGGGTTATATTATTGTATCACTATGTTTGATCCATTTCATCATTTCATAAAAGGAGTCTTTTATGTTGTTATCTGCTGTTAACATTGAAACATGCTTTGGACACACATCATGTGTGAACTACAATCTCAAAAAGCAACTGCTAATGACTACAGCTACATATCAACACAATGATAATGTATGATAATGCTCCAGGAATATAGTAGAGTTGGATTAACAGATGATGGGAACACTCAATTTCTTGATAATGGAGTGCGTTTATTTTCTTATTTTCCAAGGTTTTACACATTACATCTTAGTTCTTTAACGCGGATGCTGCTCTGTCATGCTGATAATGTCACTTAGCATTTGCGTGGGACAGCGCAGATGAGGTATCAAGGATGAAGTTGTAGATGATGAGAGATGGAGACACACCGGCAGTTTGAGAAGCCAATTATTTCCCAGTTGCAACGACTGTGAGAGTTCTCAGCTAATTATGGAAAAGTGAACTCAGTGAAAAGCCGCAGATACTCTAGAATGATTTGCTCCCATTCAGCACCTCGGGTAATTAACGTTGGTGTTGAATGTGAGTGTAAGTCATATATTTACTTAGGATAGTTCTTTGTACCATCTTTTTCCACCGCTGAAAGGAAACAGACGTCTATGGGGCTGCGAGTGGTGCACGTCATTCTTCGGATTACATATGTTTAAGATGTCACCCTCAAAAGACTGGCTGTCTGAGACGAAATAGGACCAAGATAACAGCTATATTTACAAAAGTGATTTCACACATCACCACACTTTCGTAAATACACAACACATACAAACATCTGTCATCCAAATCTTGCAACAAGTTGCAACCATGATGTTGATATATGCTCAAAGCTGTGACTTGTTGTACACCATTATGTTGTATAAAACAACATCAACTGTGAACAGAATACAAAAAAATCACAAATTGCCACACTCTCCACATACAAGTTCAAAATATTTAAATCCAACTCTGGCAATGCTAACACTGTATGAGGTGAGACAATCTGGGACATTTACCAAAGTAGCCGTGTTTGCCTTCCATTCACTCCACTCCAACAGAGAGGTCATGAAACACCAGTGACCTGCGTTTGGTGTATTGTTGTAGGATAATGGTTGGAACAAAATGAAACTGGGGACTTGTAAAAAATTACAGTCAAACATGTGAAGTGAAGTCAGACAAGATAAAGGGATTTCAGGCACTGGAAACAAAGCTTTCAGCTATTCCTTTCTGTTTTGTTTTTTTTTTAGAAAAGATGAGATCACACTTCTGTTTAAGTCATCTGAGAAGAATTCAGAATGGTTTCTGGCTCCACAGACTGAGCCCTGGTTTCTGTCGATGGTTTCTCCAGATTCCTCTGTGCAGGAGCTGCAGGGCAGATCAGCCAGATCTGTGCCCCTGTGAATCATCAAGGGTGAAGTGCACATTGGGAGTGATTTTGCTTTTAATTTGCTGGCAGCAATGAGAACTGTGCTCATCCATTAAAAAAAATGACCAAAGGTTGAACATTAGATTGTATCTTTAGTGAGCTATACATCTATTACCCTCCAATCATAGTTGGCTGCTGCTGAGATACTGCTTGAGTTGACATCTATTTACTTTATCTTTCTGTGTTACGTTGTAGTAGGGGCTTTTAGAGCAGAAGAAGCAGGGCATTCACAGTGAGTGTATAGAAAAGGAAGAAAATCATAGCAAACCATTTTCCATTGAAATCTTGTGCTTGAGTTCTTTGGCATTCATTCAGCACTTGGATGGTTTAAACTATTTGCATCTTTTTCAGAAGTGCTAATACAAGGTCTTCTCATTGCACAAATGGAATATAAAACAACACTGACAAAGCATGGATGAAGATTTGAAATACAGGAGAAATGATGCTGACATGACACTGGGCCGTGAAAGTGTGGAGTGAAAGAAGGAGCAAGGCCAGGGGAGGGACAGTAAATTGACAATGGAGGTGGAAGTAAAAGAACATAACGTGAGAAGTGAGATTGACGTGGTCTTTGAGAGAAACTATGAGCAAGTCAGAATGAGACAGAGATCGCGGACTAGTTGGCAGAGGCTCGAGTAAAACCAGCTTTTTCCCCTAACACTGATGCTCAGCAGTAGACTAATAGGCAAAGGGAGTCAGTGGCTTCGTCTCCTGTCTCCCAGGCTGCCTGGAGGGGTTGTATTGATAATATCCCAGCCTGCAAGGCTCAATCCATCCCCTGGGGCGCTCAGCAGAAAGTGGATGAAGAGTCCCTGGATGGTCTTTTTGCTCCACAGCTAGACATTGCAGCAGAGGAAGAGATCTGAACACCCTTGAAGGCAGGTACAGGCATGCACAGACACACACAAACAGGCACACTGCCCGAGCTTTTCCCCCACACTTCATTTATTCTCATTTTGAGTCTCCCCTCTCACACGCACTGCAGAACGAGGGCCAGAGAGCAATGATCACACGGCAGGCGAGGAGATGCATGAGGGGGAGATGGAGAGAGAATGACAGCCGGCATCGAGGATCGTCCCCATCTCCTCTCTCCCATCAGAAGTGCTAATCCAGCCAGCAGAGGTGCAGACCACCGCTCGCACCTGCCTGCTCCTCTCCATCTTGTTAGGGGCCAGATGGGAGTGAAAGTGACTTCCTGCTGTACTTCCACTACTGGGCTTGTTCCCTCACATTAATGCCTTTACTGCTCAGCTCCATTTGTTACAAACGCTCAAGACACACACTCAGGGGGAGCCCAGGGCTGTGAATGATGGCCATATGCAGAACTGCACTCATCTATAACCCCCTGTGGCTGGAACAAAGTATAGTGCGCTCCAGGAGTCTTGCAACCAAGGTTATCATTTGGAGGTGGTGCAGTGCAGTGTGACTTGGCGGCTGCACATAGAAGTGTGGCCAGCTGGGTTTGATAGGTCCATAAAGCTTACTGAAGTAGGTTTATAAGTAGATGGTCACTTGTTTAAATGTACATGGGAGTCTGTATATGTGTGTTAAAATCAGAAAGGGAAGGTGAGTGACTAACTCTCTGCCCTCTTCCATGCAAACCCTGTGAGAATTCACCACAGCGAACAGTCACGTGACCACTCTGCGTCCAACAACAGCCAGCGGTCACTGCTGTGTGTTAATAAGTCAGTGTGAAACAATGCAGAACTGGAGAAGCATGCATGCTCAGCACAGCCCCTCCCTGATGAATACAAAAAAAAAAAATTTAAATGGTTGATGGGTGGATCAAAGGAGAAAACACTGGAGGACTCACACCAAACCGACTGGCCTAACATTAAAATTCAAACAGGACAATCCAAGGGTATGGTGACTAACACACAATGGCCTTTGGATATTATAATTAGAATAAACTATTTGGGATAGAAATGCAAACATTCGGTTTTCAGCAAATTAATATGCTGTTCATTTTCTTAATGAGTCATTTTATATGACAGTATTCAAAGCTGAAACTGTCACATCTTTATAATTTGTTTATATTCAATGACTGCCACATCTCTCATAAATATAACATTTACACATGTACTGTATAACATGCAAAGGAGTGGATCTCACATCAGGGCTTGTAAACAGCATTTGGCTTTCTTTGGAACCACATTAATAATTGAATTATAAGAAAAGTATTTTTTCTGTCCATCTAATGATTGATGAAAAGACTTTGTGTTTAGCAAGTTGTGAAGCATTTTTCTTCTCCTCAGAGCAGTCCCCAGCACAGAGTCAGCCTTCTCTATAATTTTTTTTCAGGTTCTTCCAGTGACTGCACCAACAGATGGCTGAAAAGCAGACTACACTCTCTACCACAGCCTTATGGAAGATACGCAACATCTTGTTGCAAACTTTAGCAAGGTTACATAACACTTGGGAAAAAAAAGAATATTGTATTAGTTCCATGTAAACGCATTAGTTGAATTGGAATTGTATGAGATTCTCAAAACCGGGCTAATATGTCCAAATGATATGGTTCGAGGTTGAGTCATTCTGCATGTATACACTCAGCAACAGTCAAATGGAACTAGATGCTTGGTACATGCCTCATAGGTCCATCTTTTTGGTTCTTTTTGTGAAAACTGTTAAGTGTGAGTGTATATTTATACAACAAAACTCCCAATTGCGCTGCTCTCATTCACATATTTTTCTTTTTCTTTAGTAAGACAACAAAACACGTCAGGAACTGTGTTTGAAAATCATCCCGTTAAGACTATGTGTCGACTCTGTGCATGTTAACAGTTACATGGAAGGTCGTCCAGTTAAATGAACCAGTCTAAATGCAACTGTAACTTAACTGTGCATGCACCAGTGTTGACTTAAGGATCAAAGTGTCTACAGGAAGTATAGTCTGACCCACCATCTGACCCCTGAGGTGCAGGATGACACTCTAGAAGTGTGACGGGGAAGTTGTGGTTCCAGGGATGTTGTGATGCATGTGATCGTTTTCGGCCTGAACCCACATCCCTCGTGTTGCCCTCCTGAAGTTTGCTTTCCAGCTTTTTCTGTACCACCCCTTGCTTTCTCTTATCTTCTTTTTCTACTGTTTCTGAAGAACTCCTCAATGACTCCCTGTGTCCTTCCCTGGAGAGTTTCTTCTTCATGTTCATCAGCTCTTTCAGGTCACTGGTGATCCAGGATGTATTATTGGGGAAGCATTTGACTGTCCTTGTGGGGATGATCCTCTTCACTCAGAAGGTAATGTAGTCTGTCACTCCGTGATGGTGTTGATGCCATCCTCATGTGGCTCTCAGTGTGCGTTCAAGTATGTGGCCTCACAGCATCATGTAGGAGTTTGTTCAGCTTCCTTAGACCATCTCCATCAAATTTGTTTTCATGTCAAGTTGCTGCTGAATTATGAATATGTAAGTGGAGGTGTGGAATACCAGGTTGTGGTCTGATTTTCCTAATGGAGGACAGGCATCGTCCTTCATTTGTCATATTTGTGATGACATCACAAACAACACACAGGGTAAGAAATGCACAATAACTAGAATAACACAGATGACCTCTCTTGGTACATAGTATGGACATAAACTCACTCACTTGATAACATTTCAGTGTCTTGGAACAGATCTTCTTCTTCACAGAGACATATCCAGTGTTACATCATCTGCTGCAAATAGGCACTGCAACACCTCTACCTCTGCTACTGTTTTTGATATTTCTGTCTGTTCGTATCATCTAAAAGCGTGCTAGAGACGTGTTGGAGTCGGATATATGCTCCTGCAGTCATGTATCAGTGAAACACAGAATCTTTCTATTCTTGCCTTGCCCTGGTGAGTGCTCCGTTCTCATCAATTTTCCTTGCCAGTGATCTCACATTCTCCAGAAGGATATGAGGTGAAGACTTCCACCTCTTTCTTCATCTTGCTCCTGCCCAACATTTACGGCTTTTCATCTTCAACTCCTCTCAGATTTGGGGTAGTTTTCTGGGAATTAGTTGGGTTTTAGAAAGCCTTATCAGTTGCTCCTGTTCGTAAGAAAGAAAAAACAAAGTTGGCGCGAGAAGGTTCTGCTTTACATCCTCCAGCTCTTCGCTCACTTTGGCATCTTGGAATGTTAGAGGTTGGGTTAGCTCAAGTGCTTTGCAACTGTGACTGAGCTGTTCCAGAGAATTTTACATCATGTAGCATGGATTCAATATTTCTAGGTTGGTGGTATGTCAAAATAATGTCCACATGAACGCCATAACACATTGTTTGCCAGCAGAAAATTGCAGTGAAGGAGATGATCACTGCTGTTAATCTTTTGGTGGTTTGTTTTTCAAAAATGTGCTCCTCTTATATTTTTCAAACTGCTGCTAGAGCTGTGAGAACCTTTTCCTCCTCGTTTGCTTGTAAAAATGTCTTTTAAAAACAAATCGGAATATTGTTGATATAATATTCTGTTAGAAAAACTGTTTTTCTTATTATATAAATATGTCTTGAAAATTATCTTTCAAAGTACAAATGTTTTTTAATTCATTACTTTAAAGAATGGGCTCAATGTTCAGTAACATGTTGCAGTTACAACATAGATAATGGGATGAGATCCATCAGGAACTGTCTGACTGAACTCAGCAGGTCACATTCATTGATTGATCACATAACATTATGGTAATAAATCAGATTAGCAGTGGAATTTAGGAAATGTCACAGCACATAGTCAACACACTTCTCAAAATCAGCAAACAACTTTCATTTTATTTGATCGGATTTGATTTATACACAGGTTGAAAGTTTTTGCTATAAAATAAACAAATCATAGGCTTTAAAATTAGCCAGTATTTTTTTCGGCGAAAAATAATTGCATGTGCGGTAAATATCCCAAACCAGAAGGATGAGCTGAGTAAAGATCATCCAGACTCCTCTGTGTGCATGTGTTTATCTGTTGGTTTATGTGTCAGTTACTTGTAGGATCCCTGCTGAGAGCAAAGATGTTGTAAACAAGGCACCACACACGATGTACTGCAGCGGGCATCAGTGAATGTGTCCCTTCGAGAATACGCAATAAACCCACAAACACATGCAAATGTCAGGACAATGAGGCAGGTGTGAGGCCTGGAAAACTAATAAAGCAGCAGTGAACATATGTGAGCCTGCTTTGCACACATACACCAATAATGAGCCAACACAGTGTGACCACTCACAGATGAAGCAAAAAGCGTTGATTATCTCTTAACAACACTGCATGTCAAGGTTTGGGAAATATTAGACAATAAGTGAACAATCTGTTCTCCTAGTGTGATGGATGCAGGGGAGGCGGGCCGGTGTAAAGGCCAGACGACCGGGTTGAAGCATCTCATGAAGGGGTCCAAGGAGTGACAAAAAATCAACCTACGATATGGGATGTGCTGGAAATAGCCTCATTGATGGCAGCTCCGCATCACACCTGACAGGACTTAGAGGATTTACTGCTAACACCTTGGCGCCGGATACCACAGGGCACCTTCAGAGGTCTTGTAGAGCCTTTGCCTTTCTGGGTCAGGGCTGTTTTGGCAGCAAGCGAAGGACCAACAGCAAAGAAGGCAGGTGTGGCTGTAATGTTTTGGCTCATCCATGCATCGCACAGTGCAGGCTGCCCACACAGTGGGTAGGACAGATACATAATCCACACACACACACACACACACCCTTTGTCATAAACAAGCTGTATACATTTGTCTGATAAGAAAGGTCAGGTTTGTCATCTGAAAGCACACAGACCACCTCCAGCTCCACTTTTAAAGCTTCAGTGGAAGGGAAAAGGAGGGCAGCCGTTCCTCTGGACACCTCACTCAGACAGTCGTAATTACAGAATAAATCGTGCTGCTCTTTTCCACCATGTCATCTGAAATAGTGGATTAAGAGCAGATTTGAAGCACAGCCATCTGTGTTTTGCACGAGAGTGTGCTTCCTTATCTCATCTGAACCATCCACCTCTCACACAGCTCCCAGTAGCTTTTTTTTAGTCTCCAATCCAGAGGTTGGTCGGCTTAGGGCCCGGAAACTGGGTCATCTGGGTGTTTAAAAAGCAAAAAAAAAAAAAAAACGGGGGCTGGACACTGGCTGCAAAGCTGCGTGGACCACCGATAGGTAGGTGACAAAAGGGATAGAGCAATTGGTTGAATCGCAGGAAGCGACAAGTGGAAAGGTCAGGATGGAACGGCACAGTACTGTGGCTGGGTGAGATTTTTTTGGACAGTACTCTGAGGTCGCGGCGCCAGACAGTCACTGCCCCTGCCCCCTCTTAAGGTTGCAGGGGACAAAGCCAAGGCCAGAGGGCCTCAAGGTCAGGCCCCGCACCTCTTTAGTTGACAGGCAGAAGGAGAAGGAGGGGGTGGAGAGGACAAAACAAACTGTACTGGATGCTGCCGTTACAGGTCTAAATAAAACTGACAATGCTCTCCTTGTGCACGCACACACCCATCAGAGTAGGCCGGCTTTCAGGTCAAGATGGAACAAAAAAGACCGGCTGGGTACACACACTTTCATTATTGAGGCGAGTGACAGGTCAGAAGTGTCACCTGTCCACAGGGGCTTCTGCTGTGAAATGAGCAGCCACTGAGGTTAATCCAGACAGCCTGAGAGCTGTTCGAGTAATGGATATCGAGTCGACAGGAAGTTTTTAAAACCATTACAGTTCAGCAGCAAATAAGTGTTGTAATTAGTCCGGCTTGACTTTTTCATTTGTTTCTCCTACTTCCATCCATGCAATCTCAGTTAATTGTTTTAAACTTAAATTCTTGTGTTTTTTATTTTCTTCTTTTATTGCAACTTAAGATATTTTAGGATCTTTCAGTTATTAGTTTTAAATATAATATATAATCAGTCTGTGCCTCAATCTTATCACATAATTGTCACATAATGTGATTTAAATGTATTGTTAACAGTTTTATATGTAAACAAGCAAAAAAAAAAAAAAAAAGGGTTAAGTCTGATGTTTCTATCATCTCAGCTGAGTGTTGGGCTCTGTGTGCTGTTGCCTTAATGTCCCAGGCAGTGTGATGTTGACGAACGAGGACCATGCAAGCATCGAACCGACTGAAGTGACATTTGCAGGTACATTTGCACGCTTTAGCTGCCCGGCAGCGGCACTTTTAGCCTTGCAGTTTTTCCCAGAGAATGTTTGATCGCTCACTCAACAAGCTGAGGTGCACGCCAAGATGTATGCTTCGCTCAGATGAGATGAATATGTTCCGAGTCTGTAGCTCTAAAGTGGCCTACGATAATGTTCATGCAGTCAAACCGATACTAAACAGGGATATACTTCTCTATATATTGTGCAAATGTATTTCAGTGAAATATTGCAAAACTAAGAGGTGACTCGGTGAAACATTTTCTTCCCACCCTAACATAATTGAAATAATTGTATGTGTCAATTTGAAAAAAGAACATTTTTGTGGATCAAGAAACAAAACAAGTTGAAACTGTTTAAACATTTTATTGCTATGTAAAATTAAAAGTCCTTTACCTCTAAGGAAAAAGAAACTGCTCTTAGATAACACAAAATCAGGCAAAATAAAAAAACAATTGGCATGGTAAAATAAAAATTGGGGGTTGTAAAACTCTGACTTGACTTTGAGCAGTTTTAGCACAGCATTACTGCTACACTTGCGAGTGGAAATTGTTAGAAAATTTACACTGTACTGTTTTGTACAGACTACCATCTTTAAAGTTGTACACAGAGCAAGTAAACTACTAAACATTTAACACCGTGTTTCTTCTCTTTAACATTTAATACTTTAACTGAGGTCCTGCAGAAGGTTGTGACATATAAGCCTAAAAATAAATGCGGTAGATGGGCTTATAATTGGCACATCCATGATACCCCTGGCACTCGTACGCTTAATGCAGCAGGGAAAAAGGCTGAAGCTGCTCATACCAGGTGATCACCGCTGTTACAGTACATATGAGCCGACACAAATCATTCAACGTGCTAAACAATCTGAATCATGAAACACATCCCTGTTGCCTTTAAGACATCAGTAATCGAGACAACAAATGCAGAAGTGACATGTCCTCTTTGCAGTGATACTGTGACTAATGACAACACAAAACTTCAAGTATATTCCAAACGCAGCTCTTCTGTCTAAACACTATATCTGGGTCTAAAGAGACTAAAGTCTACACATGCATACTCTACTTATGTGCAGCCGCTTTCTCTTTCTGTGACAAACTGCAAAGTGCATATTAGGAACAAGTGGCCACCCTCTGAGGGGTTTGGCTCTTCACTCTGTGGCATTCAAGTCAGCTCGTGCACCTGAAGGCAAAGACGCTTGGCTTTACTGCACTGACATTTGAAACGTTGTTTCGCTTAATTGCGCTTGCACTTAATATCACACAATTAAAACAAGAAGCATTGGCATTCAAGAGTTAAACATTTTGAGTGGTCTGGGCATCACCTCTTCACAATTAATTCAAACTGCAAAAACAACATAAAGTGACTGTTATTAACATGAAACCTCTGATATAAGTTATGAAACAAAATTCAAATCTGAAAACAGAAACAAAATAAGTGATGGCAGCCAGCAAAAAATAAGCTTTTCATGTTCACTTATTTAAATGAGTAAAAGCTTTGTTGATATTCCAAATCTAAATTCTGCACCAGCATTCATTGCATTCATGGAATACCTCAAAAAATTAATTTGTACAGAAATAAATAATCCTTGCATTGTTTAGTATTTATTCTTTTTTCTTTTACAGTACTATGACTTGTAACTGTACAGTGAAATATGATACAGCAATTACAATGACAGGAGAGAGGTGAACCCCCCATCTGATATTACTGTGACTGATGGGAGGGATGGAGGATAACGGTGGTCTGCTGGTCTGAGAAGGGCCAAACTAAACTAAACTGAACAACACCCTTTATTAACCCCAAATTGTCCTACGTTGCTTTGTTGATCTTCCACAAGGCGATTGGCCAAGGCTGAGGCCCCATCCGGTGTCCAGAACTGCTCTCTATTCAGATCCATACCGGGATTACTAAGATCTGAGTTTGGCTGGGTAAGAGTCATGGGAGAAGAAGTGGTTGAGGTCAAAAGGCGAAATGTCAGGAGCCAGGGTTGCCACGGTGACCTCAGAAGTGGTCCATCCTGGCGGCTAAAAGGCTGTGGGAGCGTGGCACGGCTGAGGAGATGTGGCCAAAGCTGGACGAAGGCCACTTCATGATGAACTGGGAGGTCACTGGCAGCAGGTACCTGGACAGACGGATGCGAGCGAGGGATGGAGGGATTAGGGGAAAAGATGAACATAATGAGAGGATTAGTCCTGCAAAGGTCACAATTTAGAGGTCGGGGCGCTTTAGTAGGCATAGAAACGGCATATATCCCACTTTTTAAATATTGACGCTACTATTTATGACCATCTCCATTTGCATAACTCAATTTTCATAAAAGGCCCGGTGATGTCAAGATATCAAGATATCCCTTGGACTTGAAAGGAGTAATATCAAGGAAAGAAAAACATCGGGAACTTATCTGAAGCATTTTTTGTCATGCAATTAATAAGCATTGACGTTATCAGCAAATCTGTTTTTCTTGCCATAGACCAATGTGATATCTCCAAATATCTTGTTTTTCGCCAACAGTGCAAAGACCAAAGATATTCTTTTATATATATATTATGAATGACAAGAAGTTGAAAATAGCAAAAATGACAATGACTTCAGTATTTGATTTAGCATTGCAGCTCTATTTTTGTGTGATGCATTAAATCAAAAATATATAGAGGGCTCTGAGCTACAGACCTATTTAATTTGCCAATAATTGAGGATGGGCAGAAAACAGTAATAAAACTGTTACCCTCACACTATCTTTCGGGGCAATCTGGTTTTTCAACTTTGAGCCTTACATTTTTTGATATCATGAGCAGAAAATCCTCACCTATCATTCCGAGGCATAGACGTCAGTACCTTTCTAAGACTTTTCTATGACACCTTCCACCGAGACAGAGCAGTGAGGCAGCTCCTGCTAACAGCGTTCCAGTACCTGAGAATGAGACCAGTGTCAGGTTGAGATGAGAGTCAAGGAGGGGCCGAACCCTGCTCCATCTTCCTTAGTTACTAGAAATGAGTCAGATATGGTTTTTAAGAACAATGTCAGATGAGATGATCCGATCCTGAGCAGGATTAACTGAAGCTGAGGTAAAATATAAGTTAGTTTAAATTCTTCCATACTAATCAGCTTGCAAAGTAACTTACATTTATGAGCTTTTGCACAAGAGTTATCCCACGAAATGAAACACTCAGTGAACCTATTTCTACATTTTCAGCCAGGATCTTTAGCTGATGAAAAAAATATATCTAATGCTCGTTTAGTTAAACAAGTACAATGGTCGAAGGATGTAGTCCTTGTGGAAGAATTCAAGATGCGACAATCTAATCAAAAGGGACCTACTGGGGCTGAGGATTACAGAACAAAGGAATAATATCTTCTTTAAAAGCTTGTGTAGTGATGGCACATTTTTCTCAGACAGCTCTCGGACAAATTAGCCGAGCAGCTTCTCCTGAAGTCGACTGGAAAGAAAAAAATGTAGCTGAGGGCATCCATTTCAACAGTTTTACACCCAAGAGAGTTAGGGGGGATTCAAATTAAATTGATTTAGTCCAATGAGAGTGTCCTTGAAGCCGCTTCAAGTGGGCTGTATGAATCCCTCCAGCACAGTCTTCAACGATGACCAGGCTGGGTGAACAATGGATCACTCTGGCACTTGTTCTCAAAGTTCTCCACTCAAACTCCACAGAGTGGGCAAGCTTTGCTTTCAGCCTTTCACATTTCTTTCCAATATGTAGCTGAAAGTGCATTAACTGATTTCATACCATTATTTCAGCGTCGGCTATGGGTTCTATTCTACCTTATTGTTTTGTTTCTTTTCGCTACATTTCTCCACACCTCATAGTCCATTGCGCTCTTCTAGGAGATTTATCAACACTTGTAAGGACTGTGTTCATGGGTTTGTGGTGTGATTTCACCGAGCCTAGGCATGGAAATGGTGGTAGAGGGCAGTAGCGGCTCGTGGTCTGGAAAATAGGCGGGGCAGATGATCTGCGTTATCAAAATGCAAGCTTTTATGGAGCATACGCAATAGGCCAATAGTCTATGCAACCATACGCAGGGGGGGGTGCGCACTCGCATAAAAGTCTGCCATACAACAAACACAAAAGCCACGTGAAAATGAGCGAAGAGAAAGTTTGTGAAAGGAATTAATACTGCCTACGTTTCAATTAGAGGGAAACTTGTCGCAAAGCATTGCATGGCTAATTCCATGGCACAATTCAGACGCGTCTTGCTGGACTCGTGTTTTTTTGCCTTTTCCGAAAAATGCTTCATGTCACACACACCGACAGTGCTCCAACCTAAGCTAGCAGACAAGTAACCTACTGTACATGTACGAAGCTGTCAACACAATGTTTACTGTCTCAACATTGCTTTGCTCATCAAGCTAAGATATTTCATTAAATCACTCCCAGTTTCCCATTTTGCAAAGACTTCGTTCACAATCACTTAAAACTTTGTAAGATAGCAACTATAAAGTAAAATCTTTACCTATCACAAACGTGAATCCGGATTAAACAGCCAATATCCTTCATCAAATCCGACATAGTTATCCGTTTTATCCAACAAGTTTGTAGGGGAATTTGGCGGCACTGAAGTTCCCACTGGCTAGATGGGCGGAGTAATATTTCTTAAACCCTTTGAGTCCTTTCCATGTCATGGGCAGATCATACACCTGCCCCAATAGCATCTATACAGGCGCGCTAAATGTTACATGATATTATGCTACATAGGAGCCTACAGTGATTCTGATTGGTAGAATGTGCTCGAGAGTTCGGCGGGGCCAGGCTTAGCTGAGAGCAGACCAGGCATCTGCCCTGGCCAGTGGCCATAGATCTAACGTTAAGCAGCCACACTGGAGGTAGGCTATATTTTAGCGAAAATAAAAACAGATTCCACTCGCAAAGTCCGTCACAAGCCACAATATGGTGTAATACGATTCCCACTGTGATTGAAGTTGAAATAAATATTTTATCTATAATTTATAATTATCTATATTTTATATATAAAAGAAAGGTTGGTGTGTGGAAGGCGGGGCTCTGCCCATCCTGCCCAAATACAGCGGCCGCGGCTGGTAGAGGGGGAAAAAATGAAGAAGAAGAAGAAGAAAAAAGAAAGAAAGGAAAATCAAATATTGAACATTCATGCGGGGCTGAGTGTGTGTTGTACAGAGCTCCTCTGGTATTCACTTTGAGATTATTCAGCTCATAAAAAGAATCACTCTGGTGGTAGTGGCAAGCGGTGGAGTGAGGGGTGTGGAGGTTCACGTCCAGGCTGTTGCTGTCTCTGCAGGCTATATTTAATTGGACCCTCGTTCAGCATCTTCCAGGTTCGTCCTCCTTTTGATCACGAAGAAGGCCCGAGCAACTATACGTGCATGCTTGAAAGCCAGGGGCAGGCTTGTTCACGGACTTGTCCTTCATTTAGTCCAGTGTTGGAGACGGACAGATACTGTGCTCCCATCTACAGCACCTATCAACTACTCTTCCTCCTGACAGGCCAAACTCAAGTCTTCCATTGAGATGCAAGTTCCACGGACAATTAAGAGGACGCCCGACAAAACAAAATGACTAAGAATGGAGAGGGAGACTTGCACGGTAGCTGACACAATCATAAACCAAGAGGCTTCAAGGGTATCTGCAGCCCACATTCTGTTCAACACCCCAATTAACCCTAATTACTGCCACACTTCTCAGACAAATGAAAGTTAATAGAATTTGAAACTTTTGTCATTATGGGAAAATTGTCTTTTGGTATTGACAGTAATTCCAGGCTTAAGAAGAAAGTCATTAGTGAGGCTACAGTATTTGGCTACTTCTTCTCATCTGCCCACACAGGCCGAATGACTTTCCTCCAACTCATGAGGCTGTTGACACACTTGATCAGAGCACTCCACACAGGAAGGGTACTTGAACAAGAGCAGGCAGGTGTGGTCAACAATGGAGACCCTGTGGACCCCAGTTAACAGACCAACTTTGACCTGTGCCAAAAAAGCTGCACAGAGCTTTGCTCCTCTGTGTGTTACAGACTGCATATGTGTGAACATGCAAAATGTGGGTATGTTAAATTTAGAGGAGCAATATACAAGAAGTCATGAAGTCATGTGTGACATCTAGTGTTGAATGTGTGAAAAATATTCAGGTAGTCAAGACTACAGAGGTGTGCCAGAGAATGCAAATAAAAGATGGATCTAAGTCACTGATTGTGTTTTGGAAGGAAGATGCAAGGTGTGAGGGATGAATCTGACTGAGAATACAAGGCTGCTGCACGCTTGTTGGGTCGCACTGACGGCACTCAGCCATCCCTCATCGCAACCACACTTTTTATTCTATATAACTTCAAGCCTCAATATAATTTCAATGTGTGAGTTAAGAAAGAAAATATCCCCAAGAGAGAATGGGGATATTTACATTTTAATATGGAGGTCTTTGGTAATTAACTTGTATTTGGAGCATTTTGAGAAACTACTGTTTTGGGTTTTTTTGCACTTCTGGGGCTTTATTTTTTACCCATGAAAATTATTTCCTGGTAAAGCAAGTCAGTGACTCTTTTGTACATAATTATGTATAGATATACAATTCATGTGGACATAAATTGCCTCTGTGTCCTTGTCATTTTCTACAAAAGCTATGCCTTGACCAGCCTTTGAAAAACATCCTATATTTTAATATGTTTTCATTAATGGACTGCTCACATTAACGCTGCTCACTTGCCCATATTTACAGTACATTGTCATTTTTTTTCTTTAATAAATTATTGCTTATGTCCTGACTGATGCAGTTTTAATAAAAGACACAGAGTCCATTTCCGTACTTTTTCATAAAAAAATGTTAGCAGAAGTCTGGAGCTAAACTGGCGTTACGAGTTGGAGTTAGGCAGATGCTTCTCTGCAGCTCAAGAATAATAATTTGAAGTCGACTGGAGTGTCATTGTAGAGAAAGTGATGAGATAGATGTGTCAAAGTAAGAGGACATGAACATGCACACCTACACACACACAATTTACCCCCTCGTGTTAAACATATGTGTCAATGAGAAAACAGTCCTAATTGCTTCTCAGCTACTGCATCTGAAGTGGTGGTGGGTTGTGACGGCCCCCAGCATGCCGGATGGAGAGATGTGAGCCACTCGTGTTGTTGAACTGCAAACCACACAATGTGAGCCAAACCTTTTTTCTGTCTTCTTGTGACAAGAAGAAAGTGGTGCTTAGGTCGATCATGGCACTGATGCTGTGCAGGTGAGCCGCTCAGTTCTCACTGAGGCCACTTGTGCTGAAAATGCACTCAAGGTACTGTACGATGCTCTTGAATAAAGCATTGAGTGAAACGGGTTGTGGCAGCTGGGTGATTGCTGGTGATGTACTGCCAGGTGGCTGAATGGTTGCAGTGTTGACCCAAACTGCTCCAAACAGTCTGAATGTGCTTCCTTCTCCTTGAGCGTTCTTTCTGAGTACACTGTGTATAGTTTTGGGCAACAAGTCGTCCAATAGTTTGAAACTCATTCTCGTGCCATTTTAATCAATCCCAATATTCCTTATTTTATTGTTAGTAAGAAAAAGATAAGGAGGCCGTTTCAGACTGTTGGTTGTGCTGCCAAGGCAACCATCTTAGGGCAGGTGGGATCAAGCCTTTGGTACAGCTGTGAGGTGGTGGTAGCAGGAGAAAGCAGTGAATCGTGGCAGTGCTTGAGGATGCAGGAGGGGTGGGGGGTTTAGCAGAACTAAACCAAGCAGAGACCTGCGTCGAGGGGCGAAGAGACGGAAGGAGAGGAAGAAGAAGAAGAAGCGGCAGCGACAGCAGCAGGAGTTGAGCCATGGGTTGAAGTTGGTCCAGCAGCAAATGGTAAGCTTTTTTTTTTTTACACACACATATATAGACACAAAGGAAATAAGGAGAGACAGACCAATGCATGCTTAAAGCTGCACTCAAACCTAAAGCAAATACATGGTTCTGTGTATGATAGAGAAATGAAGTCCAATTATATTAACATCTTTACATTCATATGGTCAACTGACGATTCATATTTTTGCAAGAAAAAAAGCCAACATATATATATATATATATATATATATATATATATATATATATATATATATATATATATATATATATATATATATCCATACTAACAATGTTAGAAAAGATGAAACCAAACTTGTTCTGTCACTGTACACAAAACCCACATTCTTATTAACAGCTGAGTTTTTTATACAGTATGCACAAAGTGATAGCCTGTTAAAATATGTGCAAGAGTTATGAATCATGTAAAGCGAGGCCCCAGGAAAAAAGGAGCTCTCTCTCTTGTAAGGTCATTTGCTGCTCAGGCTCATCTGGGCTCTAATTGAATTAAGAAGGCCTCGAGGGGCCCCAGGCTAACCTGAGCGCTAATCTGTGGGCCATTATTTCCTGTTAACAGCACACTCCTTCTATCCCTCTCCCAAACCAGCTCCCACCCTGTCTGCCAGCCCAAAGCATGTGTGATTTAAAAGTTCACTCATTCCCAACCTGAGCTGCTGTCCCCCGTGGGGATCAGCGTTAAAAATAGAATGAGGCTGATTTTTGCTTGTTTGTTTTATCAGGGTTTCATGAAGAAGAGGATAGCTCCGAGGCTCCATAGAGGGGAGAGAAGAAATGTTTCCAGAGAGAGGTTTAATGATGATAGCTGATGATAACAATGTGTTTGACAGTGCTTTCAGAAGGGAGTTTATTACTTGGCACTTTTGGGGTTCAGGCTGCCATAACTAACTTTCCACCTGGACCTAAATATCAGAGGAAGCATTCATCAAGGATGTGTCCTGTGATTTTTACAAGTTTAAAACCACAGTAGGCTTCATTTATTGCCCATGTTGTGTGCATAATGTAATTTTTGGTAATGTGTTTTTTCTGTTAGGGCAATACACCAATCAGCCACCACATTAAAAACCACCTGGGGGTGTCCAGTGGTGTCTGATCCTTTGGGTCTTGTAGTTGTTGTGGAATAGGGTCGGTAAATCATGGAATGCCAGATCACAAGGTTTCTCAACAGTGGAGCATTGTTATGAGATGATAAAATGTTATTAAATTCACCTATCAGTCAGTAAGGTTCCATTTACAGCTGAGACGAGCTACAGTTGTGGACTGTGAGAAAACATTCAAAACATACTGTCGCTTCGAATTTTCTTGGTGGAGCATCATGGGACATCACGGTAACTGAATTCACTGGTGTTTAGGTAACTCGAACAGTGATTTTGTCAGATTACACTGCAGTTACGAAATCATGATTATATCAGAGCAGAGTGTCTGGAAATGCTTTTAGCGACCTAAGGGTGAAGTGTAGTCCTACTGGACTGCTTTTCAGTCCCGATTTCTCATGTGTTTAGCTGTCTGACTAAAGAAACAGAAAAACACGTGAATGAGAGTATCTTTACTGTATAATACAGACTCACTATTTACTTTGCAAAAAGATGGAACTTTGGAGCCTGTACAGAGTGCCGAGACCCATTTGAGTGTAGTTGAGCGTAATTGTGCAGGAGGGATGTTACCCGTAACTGCATTTTCTGGGGGTGGAAATCCAGTTTTACGAACCTTGATTTTGTACGATTTTGATCAGCATAACAAGATTAAATGCATTTTATAAGTCTGGGGTTCTGTCTGAACAATACTATGACAATTTTTTGTCTCCCGTCATGTGAAACCGGCTGTTAAATTTTGTGGCTGATTGGTGTGTACAATATATAGTGAACTAGCTTAATCTCTAAACTACAACAAAATGAACTGCATGACAGAGTAAGTTGTGAGTTGATCTTCAACAACAATTTACAATTGCTTTTCAGGCATTTACAGCAGATTAACACTCTTTGCAGAGCTAAAGCTCAACATAATGCACAATGACACTGACTGAGTCCAGCTTGAACTGGGGCGCAAGTAGACTCTTGAGTTATATCCTTGAATCTTTTTCAAATCCAGGTCTCTCTTACCTGGTGTCATCCCATTCAGGGCTGAGCCCACTCAGAGAGCCCCGGGACTCAGAGACAAACTTGTAGACGACCAACAGGCAGTCTCTGCACAGCTGGACCAGCCGGCGGCAGCACTGCAGCTCCTGGGGTGACACCACCTCACTGCTCTTGCTGAAGATAGTCTCCCATGATGAACTAGAGGACAGAAAGTAAAAATAAAGAGTTCACAATTTTAAGCTGATGTATAATGTGTATGCAACACAACAGAAAATGTAAATACATAAGCTATTTCACGGTGAAAGTGTGCATATTTTTTCACATACATTTCTACATGCACAGATGTACAAGAATGGATGGATGAAACAAATCCAAGTACAGTTAACCCCCTTAACAATCCCAGACACACCCCTGACTGTGAGTGAGCTCAACAACTGAGACACACAACCCTAGGGGGTACTTTTGATGTCTTCCCCTTTTCACTCCTTGGGAGGTGGGATGTGCTTTCTCTGAAAGGGTTCAAAACTGTGTGTTTCCATTCCCCTCTTCCTAAGTCGTTTTCAAAGCCTGTTGAATGCATCGCCCACAATAGCTGCTGGGCTGTTTGATTGTTGTTAAGTCCCTTAGATAAAATATCAAACAAGAGACTGAGAGGAAAGAGGGGGGCTTCACCCCAGATTTGGAGTGTGCTTTTAGAGCCGCACCGCCTGGCTGTCTCCGCGTGATACTGGGCCCCCTGTTGGGTTCATCCATGTTGGGGTCATGGCATGTTGTAGGGTGGGGCCAGACGATAAGCAAGCAAGCTAGCTGTATGATCCAGGGCATGCTGCGATTAGACAAAGGCAGCATGGGGTGCAACATACAGGGGGTAGCTTGGCTAGGCTAATCCTCATAGGTCAGTACCCCCCCCCCAAAACCATCTCTGCTATTTCTTACTACGTCTCATTTTCAATCACTCTCCACTTTCTCTTTATCACCGGGTCTGTCTTTTTCTCTCCCTCTGCTTATCAACTACTTCATCTCTGTCACCTGCTCACTCCCTTTCACACTCACCCTCAATTAGGACTAGCGAGGATGTAAGGGAGGAGAAAAATGGAGAGCCGTGGACAGTGACTCGAGTTACCCCGTCTGAGCCCTCTGTGTCAGGGGGAGCACGCCACTGAACAACTGAACTGTAAAGAATATGTAGAGGATGAGATGTGAGAAGGTCACACCTTCAGCTCAGAGGAGTAGAAAAGCAGCCAGTGCAGCAGCTGTCTGCATATACGGTTTGTATATGTCCATGCGTTCTCATGTATGTGAGAGTCTGTTTGAGTCCACTTATGGGAAGCAAGAGAAATACAAAGTACAATCTGTGGTCTTTTTTTTTCAGAAAAGAAAAACATGTATAGATAGATGTATCTGCGGTGAAGCATGTTGTGATGAGCCACTTTCTGTCACTTTGAAAAGTAAAAAACAAAGACAGAAAAAGTAAGAAACCACAATAAAACTTTAAAGGACCAGATAATAACCTGATCCTAAGAGGCCTTTATACACTTCCTCCTTGCTCCCATCCCTTCCTTTTCTTTCATATTTCTCTCACCTCTGAAAAATCCTGGAAACAGCCACTGTTTGAGACCTTAATTTGTAACCTGTCTCCACAAACTAGCATGCCTCTTTCAAGGAAAGTGCAGTGGGTCTGCTCTGTTTTCACTCATTCTCCGTAATTCCGATGGCATTCCTTCCACAGTCATATTGAATGAAATGTCCCTGCTTACGCTGAATCGAGTACATTGATGAACAAAGGGCTTAAGGGAGTGAGAAAATTGCTCAGTGCATGAGCATCTAGTTACAGAGATGGAAGAGGGATATTATGTCATGAATAAGGTGGTAATTGGCCTGCAGTGTGATCACTTGTTTGTGTCGATTCTGAGGAATTAGATTTTATTCATTCAAGGGAGTTCTTTGTGATACTCAGAGCAATATTTCAATGTGAATTTTTCTCTTGGTTGATCTTGGTTTAAATCATCAATCAAAATTACACAGAGGTTATAGAAACTGTTTTTTTTTTTGTTTTTTTTTTATTTGGAGATAGTTAGATGCTTCTCAGTTCATTGCTCTGGTAATCTCCTTCTTAGTATGCAAAAACCTGCTCCTAACACTCCAACCTCACGTTTTGGCCTGGTGTCCAAAGGCGAAAACATAAGCGCCTCACTTTCGCAACTGTTCAATTGTTGTTGTTTTTTCTCTGCACAGCTACTCCTCTTATTTCTCATCTCATAAATCTTTCGCTGCATCGTTCCAGGGAAATCTTTTCACTGGACTTTGGAATATCACCGTGTAGCAAGATCTTAATGGATATTTAAAAGTTGTGCAGCCAAAAAAAATTGAAACTGAAATTAAATGGGGAAAGATAAACAAAATTGCAAAAAAAGGTTTAGATGCACGCTTGAGGCGATTTCTTTACATTTCTTTGAAAAAAACAATCAACGGCCAACACGAGCCGACATGTAAGAATAGTTAAAACATATAATTGGAAGAAATACCTACTTAATTTTTCTCTTCTGTATGCCCATGGTAGAGGGTCTTATTTGGGCTTTCTCCCTTTAGGTTAGCAAGGCTATAATCCTCATAGGCTAATACTTGCCCTAACAATTTCTGCTCTTTCTTACAAAGTCTGATTTTCAGTTACTGTCCACTTTCTCTCCGTCATCGGTTAAGTCTTTTTTTTTCGTTTGTTTCTCCTCCCTCTGCCTATCAACCAGAGTTAGTGACCACTATTCTTATTTTCTTTTTGCCCATCACTGCCACCTTCTGACAAAAATATGCAGCCAAGTTTTCTCCGAATCAGGAGATGGAAACATACCTGCGTGTTTTCTATTTAGCATCATTTCAAAAGTTCACGTCACATTTGCTTGGTAATTAGAGGGAAACATAGCCGTAGTTCTGCTTAGACTGGCCTACCCAGTGTTGGAGAAGCAATTCCAAAGACCCTGGCCATGACTCCAAAGCAGTCGGTTGAAGACACGGTTAAAAAGCCGGTAGAGGTGAAGGCTATCTACATCTGGCTCCCTCCAGATCCGCTGCAGTGCCGAGCGCACGTTGGTACGTACAATATCCAACACCTGAGAGACAAAGAAAGGGAGTTGGGGAGGGAGTTAAATAGAGCACTTCGCTGAGGTCATTTCTATTCAATTATATGGCTTACCGTTTGTTACTATAACTATAATTTTTTTTCCGTTTTTTTGTTGTCTTTCCCCAAAACGAAAAACAAAAGAGTGTGATGTATTAACTCACAAAGGATGGGCTTGAATTTATGAGAAATTTCAAATACAAATAAAAATACAAAGCATTGCGACACAAACATCATAGAAAAATACTTAAATATCTTACAAACTTTTTATGCAACAAGTATTTCGGCAGTTTTTTTTCCGTGCATTTATACACATCTGCATGTACAGATATGAAGCCTATGTCTCATTTGCGTGTGTGTTTGTGTGATTGAGAGAGAGAGAGAGAGAGAGAGAGCGAGTGAGAGGCTGTGGTAGACTGAGGCAGGACGAAAAGTGTTAGGGCAGACACTGGAGAGCCGGGGAAAGGACTAATTGCTGCACCAACGTCAGTCTTAGAGATAAGGTGTCAGAAGTTCCCGGGCGGTCTACGGACACCTGCGCCAGCCTTCCATCTTCCCCTCTTCCTTTTTCCCATCCGTCCCCACCTCTGCCTTCTCCTCCTCTGTTTTCTTCCTCTTTTCACCCAGCTCAGAGCAGCACTGAGGTTCTTTTGACTCTGATTCTTCGCTCCTCATTACTGAAGTGCCCATCCGTCTGTGCGTGCGTGTGTGGTTGCTGTGCGAGGACCGAGATTTCCCCACAGCGATACGAGGCGTGCGAGACATGCATACACACTCAGACAAACTCACAGACGAGTAAACACACACAGATATGTTTTGGTATGGTAATCAAATGGCAGAGCGGTTGGCACTACGTTCCTGACCTCTGCCTGCTGCTCATTAGGCTGCTTCACTCCAAATAAACATCAGCTCACACCAGCACAGCCCACTACACAGCTGAGCACAGTTGTGCAGGAAGCAGCGCCTGAGAGTTCACATCATTACTGACACGCCTACTGGATGCCATTTCACGTCTTGTCCCCTCTTCTATTTTGTTTACATCCTATTTGGTGTCTCTGCCTCTCACGGTTTGACACAGTAATGATCTTCATGCTTGTCTTTTTTTTTATCTATTTTTTTTTTATTACTGTTTTCCTTTTCTCTCTTTTTCTCTGAAGTTTGATTTCGCGATTATTTTTGTGTTTTAAAAGTTGTTCAAAAGCTTTCAAAGAAACAGGTAGGAGTGGTGACATTCTGTCATATTCACCGACTTTAACAACGTCCATTCTGTGCAGGGCAATAGTATAGAACCTGTGCAAAGCAAAGGCAATTTATACAGATGTCAAAGGATAAATGGGCACCATTTTTAACATTAAAAATAAAGCTTTTTCTCTGAGAATAGTGTCTAGACAGGTTCCAAAATGAAAACTTTATCCCATTTGCCAATGGTCAAACATAAAACTACATCATGAATTGTTTGGCTAAAATTAGACCCAGTTGTTAGTCGGTAAGCTAATCTATAGACATTTCAGAGAGACGGTTGTCTAACAGTTGTCCAGTTTGAAGGAAAAATCAAAAGGCTACAACTTTGCGTTTTCCGTTTTTCAAAGCCAGGTTTTTTTGTCTCTACTTTTTTTTTTAACTGTCCCACATCGTGGGCTGGAGTTAAGATTAATGTGTCGATTTAGAAACAACTGATTTGAGTGCAATGAGTCTTAAAAGTGTTTCAAAAGGTGAAAAGTAACAAATACATATTCTGCTGAAACAAATTTGCCGAAGACTTATCAAACTGTGCTGATTCGTTGCAGTTTGGATTATACAAAGAAATTCACCTTCCGCTGTTTGGTTGAGTCCAACTTCACCAGCCAATAGGAGGCCACCTTTGGTTTATGATATTTCCAGTTGTCCAGGATCTGTGAAAAAAACCCCACAAGTTTTAAAAATGAAAAATGCTTAATCTCAAGATGAAGATAAACCATGTTACCACAGATCAATCCTCAAGATGGACTGTTACAGTCAAATAAAATGATAAAACCTTCCTCAGTGCATTTCAATGGTATCATTTTGAACAGGACTTTGAACTCTACCGCAACGCGTTACTGCCAGGCTGAAAGGACAGTTAAAGCTGTACTCACAAAAATTTAAAACCATTCGATTTTAAGAAATAGTACAGTGATCACTTCAAGAGCTCGTTCTCATGTTCTTCTTTGTTATGACAGACCTTCACATCCTAATATGGAATCTGTAACACTCCTGGTTAAGTGTGTTCATCTAATTGTTTTGTTTCTTCACGTGTCAGCCGTTGTTCTGGAGAAGTTCCATGTTCAAACATGAAAGGAGCCATTCCACATAGGGCTGCAATGCTTGCACAATATTTGGCACATCAAACTAGGCAACGGAGGAAGGTACAAGGTGAGAGATTGTTTACTGCACCACATCACAAACTGTCTTGTTATCTTGTCATCAGTGCGCAGAGTGCTGTCTTTCCACACTCTAATCAAAGCAGAGCATTTAAATATTTGCTTCATAATTTCTCCTCGCTGTCTTGGATGCTCTAGTAGGCTTCTGATCATTTAAAATGCGATACCAACATTGCTCTCCTTTTTATTGTTGAAGTTACCAGCCCAGCAAGGCGATAATGGTTAAGTCTCAGAACAGAAACCCTGTGTGTGAGGCATGTGCTGAAGATCCTTTGGGTATGTGTTGTTATGCTCAAAATTCGGGCTGGATGTTCCCAGGCACTTGCTCCTGGTGCCAGCATTACTGTGTACCTACAAGCACTGTTATTGTTGTTATGTTGACTTAGGCTACACTTCCCCACCGGTGCACATACATGACACTTAGCGTGCTAGAGCCCCTGTAAACAGGGCTCCATTGGGAAGCTCCTTTGTAAACTCAAGTGTATATACACACACACACACACACACACGTGCGCATGCACACACAAATTCACAAACAGAAAAAGAGTTGAGTTGCAATTATTTCAGATGACACTATCTTGACTTGTTTGTGGGTCTACATTAACCAGAACTCCTTGTTTTAACCCTTTAACTGAGAAAACGGCAAGAGAAAATTATATTTTTTTCAACTTTTTTTTTTTTTTTGCTTAAGGCAACATTATGAAGAATTTGGTCTGGACCATAAAACGATCTCAAAGTTCAATCAATTCTAAATTTATGTCGATCTCGGTGCAAAGCGTTTCACATTTTCAGTGGACAAGCTGCAAATGCGACAACAGATAACGTGTCGAGCCATCACGTCAGAATACACACGCCGTCTATTTTCGCAAAACATTCTCCGAGCTACGAGAGGGGAAGAGCACTGACTGCATGTGGGGGAGAATGAGTGGACCTGGCGAGAGGCACACAAGTAGAACTTGTATTATCCTTCTAAATTAATGAGATGATTATTTTGTTATTTACTACTATTCAAAATATCAACATCTTTTACCGCCGAGCTGCGTGCAGTGCATCTATTCAGCCCCTCTTTCTGTCTTTGGCCAGCAGCCCACACATACGCTACATCAGTCCCTCCCCAATGAGAACACGTCATGCCGTGCTGTATGCTGCAACGTTAGCACCATCTTCAGAGGAATGCTCTCTTTTTACCATGGGCTAACAACGGCCGAATCTAGTAGAGAAGAGAAGAGATGTAAAGAGAAAAAAGGAGAAGGAGGGTGAACCCTACTCCTAACGTTTTCTGCGGTCGATCAGCAGAATTCCCAGCATAGATGTTGCCATTAAGTTACTGAAATGGTGACATCGTCTTATGATGCTGGGGTTGGTTTTTAGTCACGGTTTCTGACATGTTTAGCCATCTGACAAAAGAAACAAAAGGATGTGAATGAGAGCAGCTTCATTGGGAAATTGACCATATAAATACATAATAACACCCTTCTATTTTTCATAAAATAAAAATGAAAATAGAGAATTCCTTTTTTTCCAAGGTCAGGACACAAAAATGAACATTTCGGAGCACGCAGGCCCATTGAGTCTAGTTGAGGATATACGTGCAGGAGGGATTTGATAGCACAGGTTTCGAAAAGCACAGTTTCATATCGTTTTGGTCAGACGAACATGTTCAGATGCATTTTAAAAGTTCAGTTTTGGTCGGACAAACACAACAATTCGTTTTTTCCTTGTGTCGTACACTGTTTTTGCTGCACAATATCCACAATAACTGTAAGATACACAGTTAGATATACAGCAAACACTTTGTTCACGAAGTTCTCGGCTGGAACCCTATGAACAAAAGGAGTAATCACTGACTGCTCCACGTCACAAACACGCCTTGTTATTTCTCCTGGTAAACTGTCCGCTCATTTGTCACACCGTATTTCATGCATACACAAATTACTGTCAATTACGGCAGAACAAAAAATCCACTTGATACATTTCATCTTTCGCTGGATCCAACTGTGACAAAAGAAGAAAAAGATTTTGAGTGAAGATGAGGGAATAAATTACTCGGAAACAAAACACATCATCAGCCCAATTAGACCTCGACTTAAAATCACAGACAGCAAAAAAATGCCAAAAACTGTTTTCATGCCAAGTGAACACTCTTCTCCTGAGGCAAGGAGTCATCAGTACAGGTGCAGTCGCTCATCTGTGTTTCCATGGTACTCTCATTAGCGTTTGTTAACAGTACAGGTGTTGTGGTAATTGTCTCTCACAGCCCTGACACACCCAGATGTTCCGAACACAGATTAATGTTGTTCTTGGTGATTTTGTGAGGACACTGCATTTTGCCGTCAGCTTGCTCTAATTTAAAAAAAAATTTTAAAAATCATAATTTTGTTAGATCCTTGTTAGTAATGCCAAGGTTATATTATCTTTCTATTAATGTCACCGAAAAAAACACATTAACACATGCTTGTATCTGATGTGCCTCTCTTGTGAGGTTGAGACACATCAGGTGAAGGAAATTTCATTCATTTAAATGAATATCCTCTGCATGTGCTGTGGTAACAAACAAACAAGTGTCTCTATGCCTACAAAACTGCGGGGGAGGAACGAAAGCATTAATTTTCCTGATGCCTGACCGTCTCACATTAAGAGAGCCACTGCAGCGTCTCCCAATGTAACTTTCTAAAGACAAACAGCCAAGTGAGAAAGACCTTGCACTTCAGCCCGGAATGTGACACAGAAGAATAATATAACCAACTGTGCTGTACTTTTTTGTATATATTTCACATGTATCCTTGTAAGGACACATTTTGTCCATTTTGGTGGTGTTTTTTCGTCATTTATCCTTGTGATAAATGTCTGGCCTGATGGCGTCCTTTCTGCACTGTAGAAGTGCAGCACTGAACAGACAGCTGCTTCAGAGGACAGCTGTAATGGAGGTCAAAATCAGTGCACAATGGACGCTTTCACAGTGTTTTTATGTTGTAAACATGTCACTTCTGGTGAGAATTCAAGGTGAGTCTCAGCCTCTGTTTTTTCTTGGTAGCCTATTTCTCTTTTTACTTTGACAAAACTCAATATGCATTCAAACTTTTCTATTCTATAACAGTTTTTTTTTTTTTTAAAGAAGAAAAGCTCCAAAGAATAGATAAAAAGGGATCCATATAGTGAACTTTCACTGAAAAGTTTTTAAAAAGCAAACAATGCAATGACGTTGCAAACAGTCACTACTGAAAAAAATTAAAATAGTAATGTTGGCTGTTTAAACTGTCATTAGTGTACAGTACTTTTTAGAGTTAACATAACCGACAGAAAAAAACCTTGGTATATTGCTATTAGCTGTGTTTCAGTTTCAGTTTCCAACGTTTAAAAGACATTACAACAAAAATTGTGTGATAGCACATACGTGTAAATATGTGCACAGTACTGAAATGACATGACTTCGGTTTCTGTCCAGAAATAGAGAAGACAGTGATTAATACAAAGGTGTGGTGGGGAATAGCGTAGTGCTGCCGACTGCCGCGCAGGTTGTCGCTGGGGTCATTTGAAATACAATGGGAACCAAGCCAGAGCGGACAGGCTATTGTGCAGGCAAGAGAGGAGGTCACTTTTAGTAACAGAGCGACTCGACCTGACCACTGAGGGGCTCCAGAAATACGGCGAATCAGGATTTCTGTTCAATAATCACCTGCTTTCATTTTCCTGTTTATTTATTTCTTTTTATAGCAGCATTGCACACAGAAATTACAATTTGAATGGCCAATAGAAATCTTGTACCCACCTCATCGAGTACAGCCTCGGCCTCTTCTTCGGTTTTGCCTGGAAACCTGATCCGCATGGCGGTGAGCGCTGCAAGGGTCTGACGCATGAGCTCGGCCTCCTGCTCTTTACTCCTCAGGTTTATCAGAGGATCACCCTGAAAACACGTAGGAGTAACAGACAACTTAAGAAAACAGAACGTTTATTTTCATACTGTTGTGGCTTTCACTCTGTTCAAAACATATGTTGCATTCTTTCAACATACTATGTTGCGAAAAGTATTAACTCAAGCATCCAAATAAATAAATTCAGGTGTTCCAATCACTTCCATGAACACAGGTGAATAAATTCAAGTACCTTGGCATGGAGACTGCTTCTACAAACATTTGTGAAAGAATGGGTCGCTCTCAGGAGCTCTGTGAATTCCAGCGTGGTACCGTGATGGGATGCCACCTGTGTAACAAGTCCAGTCGTGAAATTTCCTCTCTACTAAATATTCCACAGTCATCTGTCAGTGGTTTTAGAACACAGTGGAAGCGATTGGGAACGGCAGCAACTCCGCCGCGAAGTGGTAGGCTACTTAAAATGACAGAGCGGCATCAGCAGATGCTGAGGCGCATAGTGCGCAGAGGTCGCCAAACTTTCTGCAGAGTCAATCGCTACAGACCTCCAAACTTCATGTGGCCTTCAGATTAGCTCAAGAACAGTGCGTAGAGAGCTTCATGGAATGGGTTTCCATGGCCGAGCAGCTGCATCACCAAGTGCAATGCAAAGCATCGGATGCAGTGGTGTAAAGCACGCTGCCACTGGACTCTAGAGCTGTGGAGATGCCATCTGGAAATCTGATTAACGAGTCTGGGTTTGGCGGTTACCAGGAGAACAGTACTCATCTGACTGCATTGTACCAAGTGTAAAGTTTGGTGGAGGGGGGATTATGGTGTGGGGTTGTTTTTCAGGAGCTGGGCTTGGCCCCTTTGTTCCTGTGAAAGGAACTCTGAATGCTTCAGCATACCAAGAGATTTTGGACAATTTCATGCTCCTAACTTTGTGGAAACAGTTTGGGGACGGCCCCTTCCTGTTCCAACATGACTGCACACCAGTGGCAAGGCAAGTTCATTTGTAGAGCACAATTCGTACACAAGGTAATTCAAAGCGCACAAAGCAAGGTCCATAAAGACATGGATGAGCGAGTTTGGTGTGGAAGAACTTGACTGGCCGGCAGAGTCCTGACCTTAACCTGATAGAACACCTTTGGGATGAATTAGAGCGGAGACTACGAGCCAGGCCTTCTCGTCCAACATCAGCGTCTGACCTCACAAATGCGCTTCTGCAAGAATGATCAGAAATTCTCACATACACACTCCTAAACCTTGTGGAAAGCTTGCCCAGAAGAGTTGGAGCTGTTATAGCTGCAAACGGTAAGCCGCGACATTTTAAACCCAATGGATTAAGAATGGGATGTCACTTAATATGCATGTAAAGGCAGATGAGCAAATACTTCTGGCAATACAGCATAAAAGACTATCTGTGTTTTTTATTGTATATGAATAAATGTTTTGTCAAGGAAAATGCTTTTTGTCCTTTTTTTTCAATGAACCCAACTTTATACAGACATCTTGTCAAAAAGGCTAGAACATAAGAGGTATAATAAATGTTGAACATTTATTAGTTAACATGTAAGCATTATAGCTGAATTTACAAGTAATGGAAACATGGGTTATGTTTTATTACCATACTGTGTAAATTAGTAAAAAAACGCCGTCCACATCCAGAACAATAATAATACGGATGTGAGTGTCACTGCTGTTTACTGCTGTAGGCTGCACAGAGAAAGGGAAAAAAAAACATAATGGTGTGGGTTCATGAAGAGTTAAGAGAATTTAGCACATTTCTATGAGACTTGTCTTCTTTTGAGATAAAACTTTATACATACTGTCATGTGTCTCAACATTAGTTTGATGACATTCTTTCATCTATGAACAAATTTCATATATTTGTCATTTAGCTTGTTTCTTTGCTTTCCATCATAAATTCTAATAATAATATCAGCAGCTTCGGAGTCGTCCATCTTTCAGCCCGACGAAAGAGTGTGATCCCAGATGTATTTTGATCATATGGCAATTGCATATCGCAATATCATTTTCCGCTATTGTTGGAGTTCAAACCTGCAACCTATTGTTGCAGGTTTGAACTGCATCCTATTGCAGTTCAATAGAAGATAATCCTTGTTTCTTTCAACCTCGGTGTGGACGTCTGAAAAATGTTATTATTCAATGTATTCTTTTTTTTTATTTATTAACTAATACATATGCGTTAGATTTTTTTTTATTTACATGGTTTACAGATCAAGGCCAGGTTTTCAAGTTGTATGTAGTGTATACATGTTTATTAGAAAAATAAATTAGAGGTCTTTACACTGCAGCTGCACAGATAATAATGCTATTTTCTATCCATGGAATAGGAGACTTATTTGGTAGACTCTCTGATCTTTTTCAGGGTAAAGATCATATACTTTGTTCTGTTTACAGTGACAGAAACGACTCTCTTCTTTATCATTTTTCATTCAACTGTATCCAACAACTCCCAGCGTACTTGTAAAGAAGGGAAGGGAATGGAGGAGGCGGACAAAAACCAACAGATGGTCACATAATAGAAGGTAATTGTGGTGGGCTACGGTAGGCCTATAGAGTATTAATTTAATAATTTGAAAGAATCAGTGTGCCACGATACTGTACATTCCTGATGGAGATAAAATCAACGGGTACGGATAAAAACCTATGGTGACTGATGCAGAAAATGTGCACCTCTTAAAACAGAAGTGGAAGATAATCCTTGTTTCTTTCAACCTGTTTGGAGAAGTACATAAGCAGAGGACTGCCAAACGCAGCAATATGACTCCTTGAATTAGGTACTGTTCTCCGCCTCATTTGACCGTTTCAGAAGTATAAAGAGATAAATCTGTGTGTTTATGTTCATGTGCGTGTGTGTCTGTTTGTTGAATATCCTACTATATTAGTGTGGATGGTCCCCAGGCTGTTGCTGTGAGGCACACGGTGGGCGGAGCCACTGCGGCTCAGCGAATGAGAGCGAAGTGTAGCTGAGCTCGGCCTGACAAGAGGCGTGGCCATGGGAACTGTAGGAGAGGGCCTGCCGGACAATGCTCGCACCTCATTGGGAGATGAAAGGCAGGCTATAGAGCGAGGGCAGGAAATGGAGCGTCTGATTGGACCAGAAAGTGTAGGTGAGGCAGATGGGGCTGTGCTGGTTTTCAGTGACTTGATTGGAGGTTTCCAGTGTATGCGACCTGTATGGAAACAGAGGAGATGGAGAAGGAGTTGGGGATACAGGGGGTAAACTGAATAACTGTCACACTTTGAATTATCTTTCTTTCCTGAGCCTTTGCCAGAGTCCCTGCCACCTTCAAGCTTTTCTCTCTGCTTTCTACCATTGTCACCATGGTCCAGGGTGTGTTTTTATGACCACCGCATGTGAAGTCGAAACCAGAAAACTAAACAGTATTCCTGTCTGGTTTTGGGGACAGATTAAAGAGCATGTCTCTGTTTCTCTGACACAAACACACATTGGACAAGCACACAGGCGCGCAGAAATCAAGTAGAAAACCCATACTGACACTCTCTATCACCCTTGAAACTGCTCCAGTTTGTCTACCAGCCAGTGCATTAGTGTGTGAGTCCCAAATCAAGCATGCTTAGAATTGTGTTTGTGCACGTATGCGTGTGTGTGTATGGCTGCTGAACCTTCCAAGGTTTGCCCATTGCCAAATGAGAGCATTACGGGGCTTAGTCGTAGCAGCCCTTCGGTGGCTTGGTATAGAGAGGGGCTTGGCAAGGTAGCCATCTCCCTGCACACACAAACACAGATACTTTGTCATAAAGTTGGGCTTTCCATGATTTCCCCCCCCCTTATTTTAATAAAAATAGAATGACAAGGTCCTCTATTGAACAATAAAACTGTCAGCCCAGAATTAAACCAGAGAATTTCTTCCTATCCAAGGTCAGTACATAGAGTGCTTCAAAAGGTGCTCTCTTTCTCACTTCTGACAGCTTAAAGTGAGTTAATGTATGCGACGTGCGAATTTCAGGGAATGCTTGAGGCTTATCACTCTCAGTATAAAACAGGATATTTCAACATTAAATTGAAGGTATTTTCAAGGTGCACAACAAAAGGGTTTCTTTCTGCTTCTCTTTCAATCAAATTTCTGCTTTTCTTCATGTATGCCTTCACCTTCTATTCAGCAGAACTGCATTGTTCAGGAACTCTATTTTCCTCAAGTACTTCATAACGTTTCAACATTTTCTGTAGGCAAGGGTCCCCAACTGTGCCTCTCAAACATTGGTTTACAAACAAACTCAGCAACAAAGATCCACATTGGAGTGGCTGTAGCTCAGGAGGAGGAAGAGCGGTCGCCTGCCAATCAGAAGATGGGAGGGTGATTTGACTCCAGGCTTCTCCGGGCCACACGTCCTTGGACAAGAAACTGAACCCCACGTTACCTACTCTGAATGCGTGTGAATGATTAGAATATAAAGCACTGTGTAGCGGGCTGTAAGAGTGTAGGAGTGAATGGGTGAATGTCATATGTAGGGTGAAAGATTGACTAGAGAAGCGCTATACAAGTACAGTCCATTTAACATTCACATTCCACAACTGAAATACAATGATCATTCTGTTTCCACTTAAATCAAAATTAAAGGAAATTTTTAGCATTTATCATATCACTTAAGCATCACATAGCACATAATTACTTAATGGAGCTGATGAACATCTGTAGCGTAGCCCCTGATGTCCCGAGCTTTCACAACCTGCTGTGCTGCTGGGTACTACAGATGTGCATGCAATAGAAGCACTAAACAAAATATAATCCCAGCCCTTGTTATTTAAAAATGTGTGCATGCTTAAAATGGGTGCTTCCATGTAAGAATACAAAGTGGCATGCAAATGATCGCACATCACTGATCAAAATTGATGCCCGAGTGAATTCATATATTTTTCATTACAACATTTTACAGATCAAAATCAAAGGGATAGCTGTAATCATGCCATCTGACATGAGCTGCTCTTCAGAGGTCTGTCCATATATTTATCATGATGCTCTGTTTGGGGGAGCGTGAGGACATGACAAAACCTTCAGACCGTAGTTAGTTCATTGTAGATTCTGTCGTGCATTTAGGATCACTATGCTGCAGCAGAAGTCACTCTCTTATTAATCTGATGTTTTACATATGGCCTTTTTAAATGATGACAGTAGCCGAGAAACGCTGTTTAGAGTTCAAGACTTTGCCAAAAGATATTTTGGATATTTTGCTACAACGGTGCAGAACAAAGCTGTTACAGAAATCTAGCTGAAACATTTAACTTTTCACCTCTCATGGTCTTGGTTTGGATTTGTTTTTGGTTTCTTGGCATACTTTTGCACTTTATACCCTGCCTCCTGTTTTATTTTGTAGTATTTTCTCCAATGTGCATTTGGTTGTTCTACTTCCTGTGTCACACCTGGTTTCCTTTACTGATTGTCTCCAGTGTTATATAGTAACGAAGTAAAAATACTTCACTACTGTACTTAAGTATATTTTGGAATACTTTGTTCTTTCCTCGAGTTTAAAATTTTTTAACAACTTTCACTCTTACTTCACTATATTTAAGTTAATTGCATACTTTTACTCCAATACATTTTCATTGTTCGGTTTAGTTACTCGTTACAAAAAAAAGAGCAAGAGAGAGGGGAAAAAAAACGCAACAGTGTTTTGACCCCATGCATGTTATGCCTGCCCAAAGACGTGGAAATTCTATCTTACAGAAACTCCCCTTTTTTAGGTTTTAAGGTAGTTTTTAAAAAAAGGTCTTCCTCTTCAGATGCCGTTCCCTCTCAATTCTTTTTTTCTTTTGTATAATGACCGGTTGTGTGTGCACCTCCTATAGCTTGTGAAGTACAGTAATCGTAACAGCTTTTTTTCTTGGTGATGTTGGCCGAGTTATTTTATTTATTTTTTAGAAAGGTTTACAAAAGGGGTTTCAAACTGGACTCCCTCTTCAGATGCCAGATAAGCTTCAGTTTTCTCCTATTTTTTTCTTTAAATTTTGTTTATAATGATGGCAATAACAGTAGCAGCCTCTTTTGTTTCATTTTTTTCTTAATGGTGTAATGTACGCCTCATTTTCAGCACTGACCTTACTTGAAGAAGAAAAACTTAAAGGCTTTTAGACATTTTCTGTCTAAATTTCCTGGTCTAAATTTTGCCTGCACTTGGTTGAGTGTAGATTTTAAGTGTATTTGACCTTCAAAGTTTACCAAAATACAAAAAATGTCATTCAAACTGCAATTGCCTTGTTTACTTTTTACTTATACTTTTCATTACATTACTTAAGTACATCTATTTTTACAGTAATTCTCATACTTAAGTACAAGACGTTTCGGATACTTTAAGACTTTAACTCAAGTAACATTTCAGTCAGTGACTTGGACTTTTACCAAAGTCATATTTTGGAGGGGTACCTATTCTTTTACTTGAGTGTGAGATTTCAGTACTTTATACAACACTGATTGTCTCACCTGCTGTTCAGTTGTAATTTTCTCCCTCATCATATCTACCCCTGGATTTCAGTCGTTCCTTGTCAGATCATTCACGTTACTTCCTCTCATGCCGCTGCTCTTCACGTTTCCTGCATGATATCCCGTGTTTCTCTATTTGTTTTGCTTCAGTTTTTCCCGGTGAATTTTATTAAAAAGCCTCAGACCATCTGCCGGCTTTGGCCTCGCTCTTCTCTCCTACCGTCCTACATTTGGGTCCTCTCCTCCACATCCGTGACAACCGCTCGGAGATTAGTACATTTTCTACACACTGAACTATGTGCAATAACAATACAGTTGTCCTTTTTTTCCAGGAGCAAAAGACGAGCTCGGCAGGAACGTTATTGTTAGGTTATGAAGTGATTGATTAAATTCCACTTCGATTCCACTTTCTTTAACCTATTCAGACAAGATGCATATTAATATCAATATGCATATTACATATTCATTTATCTATAATCTATTTCCATTTCGACCATTTCTTTAATTACTACTAAACATTGACAGGCAAAGTCAACAATTTATAGTAAAAGTCTAAATCTAAATCTCTAAAATGATTTTATTTTATGTTAGTTCATTGTCTCACATGTTTATTAGACAGTCAGAGAAATAAAGGCACCAGTCGTCTGAATGGGTAGATTAAAGAATAATGCATGAACTTCCTGCAGCCCCGCCCCAAGAAAAAGAGGTTTGCATACCTTGGTTTATCTTACAGTTTGTTTTTCAAGCATGATGAAATGTAAACACATAAATGAGCTGCCTGGAATGTTTTTTAGGTAAGTGTATTACTTCAATCAAACTACAACGAGTTTATACACAAATGGGCCCGATAATCAATGTCCACACACTACTACCATGTGCCCATGAATCATCTGAACAACACGGGAGCAGATTGCAAAGTGAGCTCCTTTACGACTCGCGGTATCAATTCTTTCTGCACTTCTTTCTCTCTCGCTTTCAGTGACACAAATGTAAATCCAAAAATATTAAAAAGTGCATCAATACGTACGTGTCTGAATGTTCACATTACATATCCGAAAAATAAGTTTGTTAACACAAATAAAGAATTAAGCTAACAGTGCTGAGAGGATAAAATGAGTAAATGAGGATAGAATGAGCAAAAACTCACACTCTGACTTCCTCATGAAAACTTCCCAGACACTTTCATACATCTTACCTGAGCGCTCAGCCAAGTTCTTCTCCTTGCTCTCGCTGAGGTCGTAGGAAACTTTCTTCTCCCCTCGTTTCTCTCCACTTTCTCTTCCTCCTGCTTTTCTTCTCTCCTCCTCTTCTTCATCTGACGAGGAGCAGGAATTGTCGCCGCTGCTGCCGCTGGTGAAGTCAGCCAGGTAATCTGGTCGTTGACGTCTTGGTGTCTGACTGCATTCTGGCATGGCGCTCAACGGCTGGCAAGGATAAACACACACACACGCAGATATTAGGCACAAAAAAGCAGAATGTTGAAATGTAAATGGATTCATAGAAAGGACAAAATCCCAAATATACGAAAAAGATAAGTCGCAAAGACACACACAGGATAGCCACAAAGAAAACTAACAGGACAGCACATAGACACACTCACAAACTTTTTTTTTCAGTCCTTATGGGACCTTGCATAGACTTAAATTGTTTCCTAAATCTGAACTGTCCACAATGGCCTCATTTTTGGAAAATTGTCCTTCTAAAGGTCTAAAGGTCTTTATTCATTCATTTCATTTCAAGATAGTATCATGTTTTAAATAATCTGTAATGTAACCCCCCCCCCCCCCAAACCGACTACTTGGTATTACCCAACCCAATTTCTCTACCGAAAGTTTGTTTATGCGCAGCCGCTGGACCTGGTGAGTGGTGCCAGAGGGTGCCAGGGATCACTGTGTGGAACCAATGTCACTGAACTGTATCTTAAGTTGCTGTTTGCTCCAAAACAGTCACACTTTTTTGGGGGTTTGTTGTGCTAAGAGGTGGATTAACGAGAGTTAAATTGATGGAAAAGGGCTGTGACGGCTGCTCAGAAAGTTCACAAAGCTAGCGCGAAAATCTTGAATGTTGTCTTGCACATACCAAGACGTTCACCTCATGTGTTCCTTATATGTGATCCTGCAAGGCGAAACCAGTCGCTTTGGTAAAATTTACAAAACTAAGTTATTGTGCTCACTTGAACGGCCATAAACTAAGTTTCCAACGATATGTGTATTGAGGCTATTGCTATCGCTAAGATAACTGCATCCAAAGTTGGCATGGTTCTCCTGTCACGATAATGCTAGAAGAGAAGAAAATCCCCTTTTTAAGCGGCGTTGACAACTGGAATGACTGCTAATGTGTTAAATCTTCACCGGGTTTAACAGTCAAAACATATGTTTTTCCGTGAAATTTGTTCAACCCGCCCAGTTTTCCAGTCGTTTCAGTAATATATTGTGGTCAACTGTATCAAATGCAGCACTGAGATCTAGTATAACTAAGACTGACATTTTTCCACCGTCTGTATTCAGACATATGTTGTTAAACTCTTTGTCAGAGCAGTCTCAGTGCTGTGGTTCTGTCTAAAACCTGACTGGAAGGTGTCATAGCAGTTGTTTTGTTTTAAAAAGTAATTAAGTGGTTGAAAAACCGCTTTTTCAATGATCTTACTTAAAAATGGGAGATTTGAGACAGGCTTGTAGTTGTTCATTTGTATCTTGTCAAGATTGTCCTTTTTCAGCAGAGGTTTGATTACAGCTTTTTTTTTAGTGGCTCTGGAAACACACCCGACATTAAAGACAAGTTCACCATCAGTAACAGGTCTGACTCCTTTAATAATATTATTATTAATTTATAGCAATCTTAATGTGATAGTAAGTGGGCAATATGTGAAATCAGTTCCGAATAAAGGTGTAAGCTGCTCTCCAGTGTGCCACCCTGTGTTGTGTGATGTATCGAGAGTTGCATTGTGCATAATGCATTTGCTGCATGTAGGTGCCAATACAGTGATGAAATTGATTAATCTTTAAGTTCTTGTCATCTGCCAATGTTGGCTAGTGCTTAAACACTGAATTTAACTACTGTGTCGTTATGGCATAAATAGTGAAGTGAACTGCTGCATTTACGTTAAGTAGCCTAAATCAGTAAAAGTATCACAATGTATTTCTAACACAGGAATGGCAAATTAGCGAGCAAGAAAATGATTAAATAAATAAATAAATATGCTGCGAGTTTAACCCCCCCAATGGTAGACCCAAAGTTACGCCCTTGCCTAAAGCCCACAACCTTGTCTGTCTGATTGCACGAATTCTCAGGCATTCATGCATCCCTTTAAAAAATGTCACGATAACAACCAACAGGACGGACTTCATCTTTGAAAACATTGTATTTGCTTGAATATGTAAAGGTTAAAGTCATGGTAAAGCGTTTCTATTCATTCTTTAACGCAAAATGTTTTCCATTCCTCTTTCTACTGAGTGCACAAGAGCTGTTGAAACCGGTTGAAACCTTTGCTGCTCGTTTGACACGAACCTTAGTGCATCTATTAAAAACAACAAGATTAAAATACTCAAGTGTGATGCATGAATTCACAAACATAAGCTTTTGTTTAGTGTTAAGTTAAAGACTTCATTCATTTTCAGATCTAGGAAAGGATGCACTGATAGCATTAATAAAGCATTTATATATCTGTTTTTCGACAGTCAGTTCGGGCCGTGCTGTCAGGCCACGCAAATTAATTGGCAGGAAGTGATCACAGGGCTTACGCAGTCACCGCCGGGTAGTTGTGTGGGTGAGCGATGGAGGAGGATAGAGACAGAAAGAGATTAAATACATGAGAGAAGAATAAAAGCGAAGATGGGAACATCAGATTGATGAGGTGGGGCATAAAGAGGAGGACAAGGTGAGTCTCAGCACGGCAGCAGAGAAGAACAGAGATGTGAAAACTGAATAGACCGAGAGAGGCGGAAATGAACACAGAGAGAAAAGGATTCTGGACACATGAGGGGATGGAAAGGACACGAGAGCAGACAGTGAATATTCAGACATAGTTAACGGAGAGAGAAATTTCGGATGTTATTGAAGGGGAGAAGGATGTGAGAGTGACAGCCATGCTGAGCTCACTAAGGAAAGAGTGAAAGAGGGCAACATCACAAGGGACATAGGTGGAATATCGAAATCAAGAGAGCTGGAGTCAAAAACTCCCTGCCTTCCCTTTTCTCAAAAGTTTGTCCTGTCTACCAGAACATTTCCTCAGAGTGTTGTTTCTTTCCCTCAAATTCCTCGTTCCAGTCAATTTGCTCCACTCCTCTCTTTGATTTTTAGCACACTGGTTTTATCCGATGGCTTGAGAGCACCAAAACCCTGAGGAGTGAATCTATCCGTCACAGCACTGATAACATTCTACTATAGATGTCTACCTACACACACTCTGAAACATCTAAACCGACATGCCCCAAATTAATTTGGTCAACGGTGATCAAGTCCTTATTCTAGCTGAGGTCTCGCAAATACAGCTCTGAACTTCCTCTCTGAGCCCCAAACACACTCCCCCAGTGTTCCAGCCAATTTAGACCTCTCGTGAGGGGTGGATGTGAATGCGCAGGGAAAGAAAGAGATGGAGGGGTGAAAGGAGGAGGGCGAAGCAAAGTGATGGAGGGAGTAATGTGCTGTCGCAGGAAATCACAGGGGCTTTATAGGTGGATGTGACAGAGAGAGAGAGAAAAAGAGGGTGATAGACAGAGAGGAAGATGGTACGGAGAGAGCAAGAGAGACAGCCTGACAGCTGTCCCCTTGGGGAGTTGGGTCCTTTCTTTGGGCCTCTTTCTTTTCTTTCCTCCCTAACCTGCTACCCCCTCTTTATTTTTCTGAATCATGTCCGGTGTGCTTACTGTAGGCAGTAGCTCCAGGCTTCTTACTACCTGCCTCCCTCCTCCGTCCCTCTTACTCTCTGACAACCCTTCTTTTTTGTAGGTCCCATGAGGTGTGGACCTCTATCTCCATGTGTCCCTAAAACCCACCTTCGGGCCTCGTTGCCTGGAGGATTTGCCCATCAGCTTCTCATCGTCCAATTCACATTGCTCCAATAGATCTAGTATGTCTTCCTCCTGAGCGTTGATACAGGAAAAAAAATAACACAGAATTACAAGATGATTTTGGTCGAATATGGAAAATAAAGTAAAAATCATGTGCAAACGGGGTTGATAAATATCAATGATACAAAGGATAAAGATAACATGCACTGATTTATTTTCTTTTTTTTACTCAGAAGTCTCAGAACATTAAAAAAAAAAATCTGAAATCTGAGTTTATGAAATTAACTTCAAAGGCCTTCTCCGGTGGCTAGCAAGGAGGCACTGGCTCAACATGATTTGCTCGCTGGCAGCGGTCATTGAGGCTGAATTTGGAAAAGGCATCCTAAGGGCTGTCGCCAACATGTAGAGACCTTGTCCATTTGGCTGTGGCTGAAATGCAGGCAAAGGTTATTAATGTTGCTTTATGACTGGGACATAACGGACTGCAACTTAAGGCTCAAATCCACATGCTAAATGGTTGCTTTCTGGCTCCTGGCTCACTGCACTGATGTTGTGCTTATCTGCATGTGTATTGTGGCATACTGTGCATATACGTATTTACTTCAGCATTCCTTGTCTGGAAAACATAATACTTATGTGTTAAAGAACGCATCAATGGGCCATGAGAGGGAGAACCGAACGTAGAAGAACATGCCACGAAGGACACACATGCGGTTGTGTTACATGTCACACCTCTGAATGCATTCAGTGTTATCCATCTTTTGCTCTTTTCTAAATGTCATGGAGCTACTTAGTTGAGCTTGTGTGTCAGATAGAGATGAGCAAATTGAGACCTTTTCCATCAAAGCCTTAAACTGCAAAATATTTTGCAATGGGCGCAAACGGGTTGTTACTGAGAGTGTTAAAATAGAAGAGTAGAATCTGAACTATGTCAATATTTATTTATTTATATAGAAGTGAAATTAAAAAAAAGTAAAGATGACTGTATCACTGTTTATTGCAGTGTTTCGCTTTAAGATAACAAATGCTATAAAATATCTTAAGAGAACCAGAAGTGTTAAAGAAAAGAAAGGAAACCCCTCAATAAAACTGCTGTGTTGTAGCCAGTAATTAAACATGATGTATAAGCAGCCCGGAAGGGCCCAAACTAAAATTTTAACAGTTTATATATTTTTTTTTAAACTAAAATGAGTACTGTAAAATGGTACTTTTTCCTGCTTTGTAAAACAATTTCCAAATTACAGGTATTTTCTGTGTAATAACAGTCTGCTGCCTCGTCAAAAACCTTCCATTCGGTAAAGGCTTCCACACCAGCAGTGGTTTAGGAATCACTGGGGACCCATTACCTTATTAAACGGCACAAAGTGGATTACAAGGATGTTTAACATGTTTTATGGGATGGGGAACAATCTGACATATGTAAAAAAACTACACATAAAATAAAGCAATTTACTTTCACTTAATTGCAGATGTTTGCACTGCAGAGCGCTCTTGTTGTTTTTTTGTTTTTATTAAAGCTACACCGTCACCTCATTGAATTTCTCAACTTCACATTGTTTGTTTATGCTAATTTTACAAATGAACCCTATTTGTGTATGTCAGCCTGAACAATATGAACCAATCTGTTACAGCGCATTACTGCAGCTAATAATTTCTGTTCGTGTGGGTCATAAACTGTAGCGCCAAAACAACGTTGTTTTTTTTTTTAGAATTGGACAACCTGTCACGAAGTCTTCAGAGCACTTTTTTTTTTTCTGGCTCAATATGCATACACAGAAATATACAATATACAAAAAAAATAAAAAAACATTTCAATGTTTGTTTCTGTAGCAATGTAATGAGAGGATACTTTAGGAGGGTAAATTTAGGTCTATTTCCCTTTGACTTATATGATCTGGTATGTAGTCCACTCATTCCCGCTTCAAAGCTAAGAGTCTTGCTGAGGGAAAGACAGACAATGAATCTTTCAGTCGCACTATTTAGATATATATATTTAAAGTATGGTGTAATTGTTGAACAAATGTCATTACCAGTAGCTTTATCTATTGATTCCATTTGCTGTTGCCTTTCTATTGAATATAGGGGCTGCAAACCTACAGCTCTACATTGCTGCAGATGTTAGGTTTTGCGGTTGTTTTGTTTATTTTTTGAGATCAGGCAGAAACGGTCAGACAGGATCAAACATAATGTAAGTGCTCTGCGTTCGGCTGCTCCCATTTTCAGGCAATTCACATCTGTAATACTGTTTTTCCCTGCCCCGTGGATCGCATAATCAAAGCACACTGGAGCTCGTTTTTGCTGTCTTTTACCACTGGCAAATTCTGAGCGATAAACCTTTGTGAAAAGTGTTGGCAGACTACAGAAGTTTTGTGATTTGTGAGATGACAGAATTCAGGTGAAAATCACTCTAAAGTTTTCGCTCGTTTTCAAGTGGAATATTCTATTTGAAAGCCTTTTTTTCTCTTTAAGTTGGATTGTATAAAAATTTGAAAATAGCGAATCTTTTCAATTTCTTCATATTCGTGCTTAAGTTCTGTATTTGCTGCTTTTGCCACTTTGAAAGAATCTGCCTTGACTCAAGTGTGCCACAACAACACTTGCACTTTTGCCCTGCTTTATGTTACTGGCAGAACATGACAAGCCTATTGAGCTTGCACCTACTTGACAACATCTTATTCTCAGTATTCATTTGAAAAAATTTGAAGGAATGGGAAAATATCAGCTGATTAGGTGGGAAAACATAAGATAGCTAACGACAGAAATAACAATTTATGATGTATACCTGTCAACCCAACTGGAATAGGAGTGGGGAGAAGGGTGATGCAAACACTGTAGAAACAAGTGTAACCCACAGCTGGGTAGTCTGAAGCACAGCAGCTCAAATCATTAGGGTGCTCTGCAGTCAATCAACTTGCAACCACTAGGATTACAGTGCATGCTTCACTTTCTTTGATAGTGTGACAGTTCATTACATTTTTCAATTCATGGCCAAGAAAAGCACACAAAGGGAGCAAACATAAGTGCTGTGGGTACAGTGTCTGTCAGACCTCATACACGTGTGGACCGCGTGCTTAAATAACAACCCATACATGCAAAATAGATCGGATGATGTATTATGTGGCACAAAAAACAGGAGAGTTTGTTATGTAATGTAAATAAAAGTCAAGTTTAAGATTACCGTACTCATTAAATGGTTAGACTAATATGGGTTTTATAAGTTATCTCACAGTTAATATTAGAGTGGACTGGGGCTTTAGTGTGGTTAAGATTATTGTACTAATCTTGATCACTCCTCAGTGATCCTCCTCCGCTAAAAGATTAACAACAAACCGTTTCATGTTTTAAACAGATGCATGAGTTTTGGATTTAATGTAAAGATAAAGCAAAGAAAGAAAAATAAAAAGGGGACAGCTAAGTACAAATGCTAAACAGCTCATTCTTACAACTACTGACATCTTGCTGTTGTTTAAGTCTCCTTTCTGTTCCCACGATACAATGTTGACTCGTTGCCAGAAGAATACTTTTTGCTTTTAGTGATAAAATCGTATCATCATTGAATCGCACGTGGTGTGAAATATTGTTCAATTTGTTTTGTAGCCAAATATTGTGTTTTGAGATGTCACAATGGCCACTGCTAAAAAAAAAAGGAGAAAACTCTATCCATCAATCTATCCTTAAATGCATGAAAGTATTTTAATCCCTTTACGAAAGGAGGAATTTTTACGTGGGGATGTTTTTGAGATATTGAGTTTGCGATACTGAGACAGACAAACCTAAAGCATTATGCCGTTTGGCAGTAGAAAACACTAAACTAGCTATATTGAACCCCTACCAAAGTCCAACCTACTATCCACACTCCAAACAAGCTCAAGCTGAATTTTGTGTTCCCACTGTGAATGTGTGATTTCAAAAACAAGTAAATGAAAGCAAGCCACACACGTTCCTAAAAAGAATGGGAGAAGAAATATCCGTATAAAATGTTCTATCTGGGTCTTGATGATTATATTCTGAACTTCAAGAACCTCCCATCTCTCATAAATGGACAAGATTAGTATCTTACACTCAGTAAGGACAGTCCAGTTGTCACTCATGATCTTGTTATCAGATAGGAAACCGCAGACCTAGTTCTCTCGCTTCCTGCTTTGAAGAAAGTCCACATCTCTGTGCCGGCTAAATTAAAAAATAGTGTTTCGGCTCAGCCTGATCTTTGATTGATATCTCTGTAAAGTTTCTTGGGCAAAGATTTCATTCTTAAAAGGACACACAAAAACTTTTGAGAAAAGTAACTATGAAAAAAAGAGTTGCAGGAGGGGAGTTTCTACAAAAACTGCAGGTGTTGGATCGGAAAGAAACTTGAAACAAATTTTTTGTTTAATCTGCATCTTTCCTCCCCAGCAGTGCTTCATTAGTCAGTGGGCTTAAATATTCCCAAATTGTCCCTTATACTTTTCTTTTGTGCAATTCGAGGAAAAGACTTGTACAAGCCTCAACAACTGTATGTGTCTCATCAAATTTTTATATTTCTTTTCTGACTGACCATCATTTAAACACCCAATCAGCTTCTCTTACTTGTACTTTTTGCCTCATATAGGCACATTCAGAGCTTAGCAGAAGCTACATTCTTCTTTCTACTGGATGATTACGTTGACTCCTGACCTGGGAAAAAAAAACACTTCCTATGCAATGCATGCAATTTCTATTTGTTTATGTGACTATTGTCTATATAGTCTATAGTGTATATGTTCAACTGCCAATCTTTGTCAGGAACTCAATGATAAAATGCATGTTGACAGAAGCTTTTACCAACCCAAAACTGATAAAGAAGAAAAAAACAAGCGATAAAGGCCGAGGATGGATAGAAACTGAGTGCAAAACGATGACGTTGTGTATGACATTGTGTGGGATTTTCTTTTCTTTTCGAAAGCACATGTGCAATACAATAAATATTTGTGAAAAGACAGTGAAAGGCTGTATGAGGGCAAAGCAAGCAGAGAGGAGAAGGACACGTCAAACATTTCTAAGAAAAACCAAGGACTGCAACACACTTTCCGCATTATTTGCGCATCCTTTTTCGTCTTTGTGGGCAGAATCTTAATAGCAATGTGTGTGTTCCTTTTTATTCTTGTCCACACGTGTCTGCATACTGTATGTGTGTGTGTGTTCAGGTGTGAGTCTCCGCAGCTTTCTATCGTGTGTGCGTGTGTTTGTCCATGACAGTCTGCCACTGACGTACGTGCCTTCATTCGTTTTAGAGGATTATTCATTTCCTTTTGAAGTGAGGCAGCTCGCCCAGCGAGGAAGGTCTGAAAGGCGGCCGAGAGCAGGCTTTCATACTTTTCCAACAGCAGCTTGTCGTCTGGGGGGTAAATACGTCTGTAGGCCGCAGAGACAGAGAGAAAGAGAGGCGAGGAGAGCGAGAGAGAAGTGGAAAAATAGGGAGAAAGGAAAGGCAAAGGAGAAGAGTCATCAATGCAGAGAGTAAGGAAAAGGAGAATGAGGCAATACACAAAGAGGAAAAGAAACAAAAAAGAAGAGAGCGGGGGATTGCGGTTCAGTAACAGAGGCATAGGAGGTTAGAATAGCGGGAATAGAATAGAAGCAGAGGGGTTAGTAAGGCATAAAAACAAAAGAAGAACCAGGAAGAGACAGGATCGGCAAAGAGATGGAGAGATAAAGCAAGGGCATGGATAGAGAGGTGACAGAAGGGAAAGGAAAATAAAATGTTTAAAGTATAGACACGAGTGGATGGAATGAGGCACAGAGAGAGGTTAAGGCACAGCAGGTGAGAGTGGTGGATGGACAGGAAAAAGAGCAAGCGAGACAAGAAACACAAAATATTTCAGTGAAAGGTGTTAGGTGATAGACAAAAGAAAGGTGAGGGGCAGGATCAAGGGAACAGAATGAAGAAGGAGGGAAAAGGAGAATACAAAAAGACATGTATTACTGAAGACCTTGAGTCAAGGAACTGTACAAACATCATTTAGTCAGTCTTTTCAGATGATGCAATGCATTGATGCAACATACTAGCCCTCGCTGAGATGTACACTTTGCTGTTTTTTGCTTTATTCGTTAAGGAATGTTTCACACATTTCACATTTGTGCCCTCAAGACTCAACTAAAAGGGCTCAGTGTTGATCTAAGGCCTGAGGGGATTACAACCAAGCATAAACCACTGCCCCGTTATCCTTATATTACATCTGTAAAGTCTCCTGCGTCATCGCTTTAGCCATCAAATCAAAACAATGTCTGCATTTAATTTAAAACAACAAACAAGGCCAGTGCGAATGCAAAAGCAGAAAAAAAGCCGCCTGCCGTCTGCACACACATATTGAGAGCTAAACTCCTCCAGAGTTGGCCTTTTGTTTGAGAGGGACATTAAAAAAGCTACTGACACAAGTACAGACCTTGTAAAAACACGTGAACATACACAGGGATGAAGTGCCCACAGTGCACAAAATCAGCAAAGCTTTTTACATAGAAAAAGGAAAGTTACTTTTTTTTATAAATACTGATGAATAACCTTTTATTTTTGAGATCCTCTCACATATCAGCCTGTGAGCCGTAAATTTTAATGCAAGTGAAATGCTAAATAAAGGTTAACCATCTCACTAATGAAACTTTAACTACACCCCATTTGCAAAAAAAATTATTCCATGCGGGGTAGTTTTTCTGGGTATATGATTTCAATATTGTTGAGGAGCTGACCCAATTCTATGTTACTGCAGCTCGGATCAAGCAGCTACTGGATTTTGAGACCTGAGATGAACCAATCACTTAAGCTCCTCCACTTGGCACAATCCAAAATGAAAATTTCCTATACTGCAATACTTTCACTCAGATACATCATCTTTAAGGTACATGAACATGAATAGCATTATTATCATTATTTTCATATCCTTCAGATGCACTGAGAAAATAGCAAAGTGGTCTCCTCACAAGATTAGATTAATTGAAATCATATAAACAGCCACACCTTAACATAAGTAGCTTTTCTGAAAAAGTTTGAACATATGTACTTATTATATGATGGTGGTCCTTATTTATTCATTGTTTTTTCATATAATGCCTGTGCTAGGGCTGATTTTCTTTCCACGTTTTCTCTACTTCAGCCAAAAGAAGAACTAATATTCATAGTCTTCTATTCATAAAACCACCTTTGTTTTGGTCAAATGTATTATTTAGAGTCTCCTGATTCCAATTGTGTGAAGGATACTAAACGGGCAACAAGCAGCTGGGTTTCCCCTTGGATGTCACAGGGTCCTGGCTTGTATCTACCTGATACAGATTTCATCTAATAGCAGAATGTAAGTGAGTTCATTACCCGTACTCATCTAATGAGAAGCAGTGTGTTAATCAGACTTCAGCACAGCGCCGGGGCACCATTTGAATGCTAAGAGGTCTTTATTAGGGGTGTTCCAGACAGACCTCAGCGTGTCTGATTGACTGTCTAGCAGCCTGTCGAAAAAGAGGAAGGAGGTGACAGCACTTCATGCAGCCCTGGAGCAGCATTCTCACTAACCATTCAGTCAAGTGATGAGTCAAGAAGTCACTCAAACCTGTGCGGCTAGAAGGCTGAGTGTGTGTCAGCTAGTTGTGTATGGCTGCATGTGTTTTTGTGTGTGAAAGAGCCCGAGTAAGAAAGTAAGAAAACCAAGACCAGTGTAGATGTCTACAAGCTGAAGGAGAATGGACATTTTACAAGGGACGAGCACTAAATCTGAACTTGGTGCGGCTAAGTCATTCTGCAAGGTAAATCTGCTCCATCTGTAAGGTCAGAAATCTTACACACCCAGTGTCTTCCAGAGCCCTGGCTGGAATTTGAAGGGAAACGAAAATAAGTGTAGGAGAAAGAGGAAATGTCTTGCAGGTGGTGAGCGAAGTTTGTGTTTGAGTGCCAAAAATTCAGCAAACTTAACAGTTTCAGCCCCACTCTGACAAACTATTTCTTATGATATCTCATCCTAATTCTACCCTTTAACATTCTCCAAAAAAATGGTGTGTTCTCTTTTGTGGTCTCTATCAACAGCAGCAACAATAACTTTTGTGTGAGCCTGGCGCTGAGCAGATTAAGTCAATTGGATGGAGCTCTGGGGGAGGAGAGCCCCCTCTCACCAGCTGCTTGCCTCTTTCTTACCTGTAGTTGCCCAGGTGTTGCTTTTCATGCTCTTCTCTGGAAATCTGCTTGCGAACCTGTGCAAGTCGCTCTTTCTAGGGGCAGAAAAACAAAAAGTCTGCATCACCCAAACCACATCTTTTGTTGGTTAGAAAGAAGTTTTTCTAAATACAAGGGAAGCTGGGGAGTGAACAGAAAATGAGTCTCACTCATAATTCCTTCCTTTTACTCTCTCATTAGTATGTTACAAAGGTGTAATTGTGGAGCTCAATTGGCCAATTTGCCATAAAGCAGAGAGGAGGGGACCACTCCGCGAGTAGCATTGCAATATCATTGAGTACCGAGTGAAATGTGCCTTCAATAGACCTCAATCTGTTCTCACAATTCAGCTAAAACAGCTCTCAGAAATGAGGTGGTGGCCTTTTTAAAAAAATCGCCTCCGCGCCTTCCTTATTCTTGCTGATTGCTGCCATGGCTATCAAACGGCTAATCAAAGAGGGTGTGAGGCATTAAAGCACTCGTGGCGCCATACAGATGAGTAAAGCTCCCCCGACGCTTTCATTTCAAAGAGAAAATAATGAATGGTATGTATGCCTCAGAAAAAGTAAGAGGTAAAAAGTAAGTAAAACTGAATTTACTCCTTTTCTCTTAGTTTTAGCCTTCATCTTATATTTTTGTGTATTTTTTTCCTTGTATGCTACAGTTTTAACATGCATTCATGGATGCAGCAACAGACTATGTACACTGACAATGTTTTTTATTTTTTCTTTCCAATGTTTCTGAGCCAATGTAGTGATTTCCACGACAGAATTGGATCTGTTTTTGATGCAGTGCTGCCGGAAGGCCCAAAGATCAGTATTGGTCTAACCGTCTCCCTTGTGTGGAGATTTCTCCAAATTCTCTAAATCTTTTAACGATATTATGTCCCCAAATCCCCAAATCCTTTGCAATTTTACTTTGAAAAATACCACTCTAAAATGGATTAATATTTGTACAATGGGAATATTTGTACAAGTAATATTGAGTTGAGCAAAATGGCTCATTTTTGTTGTATTAAATAACTCTGCTGCACACCCACAAAACTTCAGCGGATAATTTTCAGAAACACATGTATGTTTAAATATCTGTTCTATCACTAAAATACTCATATAACATGCTGAGTTTCCCAAGTACCGAACCTGTCTTTATCCAGGATTAAAAGCCTGTGGCTGCTTTATTTGCAGGCTTAGACCACAGGTTATGTCGGTGTTGTAATGTGATATACGGCATATGTACAGCAGTATGCACAGAGGGTTCTATTTTCAAAACTGGCCTGATTCTCTACGGTGTTCCGGTATCTGAGTTCATATTCCACTCGTCTAGTCTGTGTTGGTTAAAACAGTGTCCATCACAAAGAGACCAGCCGTGTATTTCTAGAGGAGCAAAGCTTCTAAAACTTCCCATGGGGCAAGTTGTAGAAATACAATCATTGAATAGTGTCGAACACACTGTACATCTGCAGTTGAAAAGCTGAAGCCAAACTGACTTTTGTACAGGCCAAAAAAGCTTGAAAGGTATCTCATGACTTACGATCATGGCTCCTAACTGTTCAGTCGTTGTTTTAAGCCACTGGCTGGTTTTGAATGTCTATGTGGGAATGTGACTCAGTTTAGCTCTCAACTCCCTTGACCACACTTAAACAGCATCACACTGTGTGGGAGCTGAGCATCGCAGACGCTGCACTGCAGCTTGTCAGTGGTCAGCAGTTCAGGACATCTCAAGAGTATGTAATGCCTGAATACTGGACATAATCTCAGCAAATCTTTGTTTAGTAAAGTTGTCAAGTCTAAAGTTTGTGCATTTAAAAAAAAAAAAAGTAATCTATGTTTGGAGGCTGTGCTGCTGGAATTATTTCTGCTGGTAATTCTGGCGCTTTTTTTATACCTGTTATGGCACAAAGTCAAGTGTCCAACGGGAAGTTCATTTATAAGTGAGAGCAGCTAGTTGAGCTTTCAGAAAGGCCAAGTAATGCACATAATAAGTTCCAGATTAGTTGGAAAGGAGATGTGGTGAATGTAAAACTAGGGCAAGCACGAGGAAGTATTAACCGTTTCTTTCCTTAATCATCATGGGGAATGTGAGATTCCTAGTAAAAAAAAAAATGGACGAGCTATGAGCGCAGACGAGGACGCGATGGGAATATCAGGAATGCAGTGTGAAGTTTCACCAAGAACATATTTCAGACTCCAACATCTTTCTACTCTGAAATTATTTTGTCATTTTTCGTCAATAATTGATACTGCAACAACTTAATTTCTCTTTGGGTATGAAGTGTGATTATTATGTATTATTCAATTAAATTCAGTTACCAGCTCTTCTCTTCTTCGTTCCAGTGTGTGACGCTGTTTCTCCCAATCTGAGGAAGCTGCTGAGAGTTTCTTCATGGAACCATGTCCATACAGCCGTCTCTGAGCCTCTGCCTTCTGCTGGGCCAGGTTGCGTTTCTTATCACTAGCCCTGGATCAGCAAAAAACATCCAAAATGGCCTTAGTTAGAGCACACGGTATGGGTTCAGACTCCATTTAAAGTAGATTTAGAGTGGAAGCCATGATAGCTGATTTTCCATTTCCTCTTACTCAAAACTCCCAATTGTTGTATCAATACTTTGTGGAGTTTTCTTTCACAAAATATTTTTCCTTTATTAGTTGTTTGAGAGTATTGTGACATTACATGGAGAAACTACAAGAAAGAAAAAATAAACATCATCAAAAAAACTTTTCAAAAGAACGATGTAAGCTTTAATGATGTCAGACAACTTTAGAGCTTTTTCCTTGCTGATGTGAATCTGATCATCAAATAACTGAGAAATTAAAAACAAAAACAGAAAGAAAGAAAAGAAAAGAAAAGAAAAAAATCTCTCACAAAACACTCAAAACTTCTAGGACGAAAACAGAGCCAAAACACAAACAATACCAGGATGAATACAACCAGACAGCTTATTCTGTACGAGTTGGCCGTCTGCAGGGTGGAGAAAGGGCAATTCATTTTAGTCAATCACTGGCCCCTTAAATTGGATATTGAGTGCTGTTTTGGGGGCTGAGGTTTATCAATGTCCATGCCCGGATGGGTCTGAATTGATCCCATTTGATACAGTTGGTTGTGAGCAGACTCAGAAGGCAACCATACCTCTGCACAACACTAATCCCTTCCTTTGAGGAAGTAAAATCATTACTATATAAGGAAAAAGTGAGTAAAGTACAGCCCTAATTTACTCCATGAATATAAGCAGTTTGCCCTGCAGAAAGGGCTTCCAGCTGCCTTTCAAGACCTCCTACGATTTATTTGTCATGAATTAAACAACCAAATCTTCCCTTTTAATCTGTGGGAACAGCAAACATCGGCCATGCAACAAATCATTTTGATAAGAGATTTGTCTGTTCCACCGGAAGACAGGCGGCGGGATAGAGAGCTTTAATGTGGGCTGACTGCACCACGTTTGGTCAAACCAGATCTACAGTTCTGCATGTAATTGATCCATTGTGCATGTGTGTGTCTGTGTTCAGGTGTGTATTGTATTTGTGTGTGACTTGTAGACTTAAGCCTATATTTAGGACAGTAAGAAGAGGACAAACTGAGAGACGGCAAAAAAAGAGAGCAGAGATCCAGAGGTCTGGTGTACAATGATCAATCAGTGAACAGGGCCATTGTAGCCTGGGGACAGAAAAGCATGCCAGCACACACACAGATACACACAAAAATAATACAATATATATATATATATATATATATATATATATATATATATATATATATATACAAGAATATACTACACAATAAGAACAGTAAGCGTACGCAAAACAAGCAAACAAATACACCCACAAAGTAAGGAAGAAAAGCAAAACAGGAAGCTTTTCTCACAACTTGTATGTAAAAATGACACAACTCACACACACTCCCAGCATGAGTGATTGAAAGGAACACAAAGCACACAGCATAGGCACTGCTTTGTACCCTAGCCATTATCTGTCTTTGTATCCAGCACAGAAACACCAACACACAAATTTAGAAGGACAGTAATTTATGTGTTCAAAGCTCAAACCTCTGGGTGAATTCACATTATTATCACTGTCTCATCAGTCTGAAATCAAAGCAATATCAGGGCTGAACTACGCATCAAAGTAATTTTGAAGTTTTCAGGGAAACCAAAATAACCGACTGAAATTTAAAAACATTTAGACTGTAAAATAAAAGGTTTGACTTGAGCTTTGCATGCTTCTGCACACTAAACTTAATGGGCCCCTTCGTACGCTCTGTGTGCATCTTGCCCCCTTTCATGTACACGTGTGCGTTTGACTGTGGTGGAAAACAATACCTAATGTTCAGGAGTTTGAGAGCATTGACCAGCACCCCTTTCTTCACATCGTAATCAATCTTCTGATCGGTCCCAAAGCTCGGAGCTCTATTGATCTGTCAAAGAAAAGACAAGAGATACATTCAAAGAATAAGCCCCTTTTTTTTTTCTAAATTCAGCAGACTGTGATAGTAGATAGTATGCAGTTACAGGAGTGGTTTAAGCAATCTTTGGGAAAAGAAAAACTTTTTCCACAAGAAAGAGGAAAGAGGAGAAAAGGACGAATGAGATGGAACATTTTAGTTTTTTTCCTCTCCAGTTTTGGAGCTCTTTTTAGCGTTTTTCCCGGGCATAAATCCTAAATCGAACTGATGTGTGTTTGCTTGTGCCTGACGAAGAACTAGTCCGTGTGTGAGTGCGCAAACAGTCTGTGTAACCTAAGTGACCCTGTTCCCACACTCGGTAACCTAAGTATTCTCACAGTCTAAGATTACAGCACTGCCACCAATAACATCTTTTTGAGCAACAGGGAATTATCATTGCTCAGCTCGGTTCCATCATGTACAATCATGAGCGCTCAGAGAGATACAGCCGAACAAGAAAGAAATAATCCACCTGTGATTTGAGGTACAAAAGCTGGTATCATCCAGGGAATAATTTAAGAGCAGCTTACCTTTTTCAATAGAACAAATCCAAGCACCGGTACAAAGTATTCAAATATCAGTTATTATCCCTGTGACAACAAATCAATTCTTTTTCTCTTTGTTAGGTTCCTTTATGTTTCCCTCCCATGCTGAGAAATAGCTTATGTCAGACAACAAAAGAACCAACAAAGAAAGAACTGGCAACAGTGATTGGAATGGTGTCTTCCTATGAGGTGACTTCAAAAGACAATGCAACAGATGCACACCAAAAGGCTGGCCTGGGTTGATAAACCTTGATTGTTGAGATAAGTCAAGTCTCCTCCTGGCATCTTCCAAACTGCTTAAACCATCTATTATCTTTTTTTATATGAGAACAATAACACGGTGGGTGGTTTGATATTATTAGAATTTCAATAGGTTAATAATTGTGTTTTTGTTGAAGGAGTTTTTGGGAGTAATTGTCAGAATTACAAATGTCTTGAAGGCACAAATGGATAACTGGCTTTAAAAGGGTACACTGGATATCATGCAAAAAGACATATAATCCACTGAGGTAGCTGTGGAATGAAGTATATATATTAATGGGAAATTGTTTTCACCCTGTTGCTGTAACTCATTACAATAAAACATGTAAGCAGTGTCAGCAGCTAGTCAACAAACCTCCCGGCGTGTTAAATCAACTCATTCTGCTCGTCACATTTTAAGTAACCTCCTTACTATGACCTCACGTCTGTTTAATGTCTTTATCTCCAGATTAATTAGTGTCTTCTATGCGTTTACACATACCTCGGAAATAACAGATTTATGAAAACTAACAAAAGCCACTGAACTAAACACATCTGTTCTACAGATTTAAGTGACGGCTAACCCTTGTGGAAGTCTGGCACGAAATTCAATCTCCCCAATAGTCCTAACCTGCAGTCAGAATGAGTATTTGTGTCAGAAACACTATTTGTCCTGTCCCAACAAATCCCCCCCCAACTGAATACTGTTGAATACAACGCAGCACAACAGCAACTTACAAATGATTTCACTAATGTTTCAGTAATGATCCAATCAAGAATGTGAGTAGGATGCCAAAGAGAGTAGTTTTGAAAAAAAAAATCCACTTCAAGCCACTTGAAACCAAAAAGTTTTTTCTCTGAAAATCCGTACCCCCTCCCGCTGCCCTTTTTTATTTTTTTTATTTTATTTCTCACAGATATGTGTAGGGCCCGCGGCGACTAGCCATCGCTAATCCAGACACAAATGTGCTTACTGCTGCAGTGTGGCACATTTGGAAACGGCGATTTAAGATAATATTTACATCACAGCCAGACTCTCAGGAACTGAGCGAGTCATAATGTTGACTGTTTCGCCAGCCGTGGGGCGTGTAGCCCAAAAAAGGAGGTAACTACTGAAAGACTGTCCATCAGGTTTATAAGTCAACTGAAAAAAAAATAGAAAAGTCCGGGCAAATTTAAGAGAACCAGTAAAGCTCCCCTTTGCCATCCATGGCTTCACACAAATTAACCTTCAGCTACAAACCTGAACCCCAAACACTTAAGAAGTGTGCAAATATGGTGCTACAAGGAAGCTTTCATGTTGTAATGTGTGTCGCTGTGTATACAGGGCATGAGTGAAGGAGAGCACACAAGCTCAAGAAACCTTAATCTGAGCTGGAGTTGTCTATGAAGTATCTAAATAACCTTCTCAGGGCTTGTTTGGCTGTCACAGCCACAGGTGAGCTACTAAATCTTCACCAATACAAAGCGGGTTTGTTTGGATGTGCCTTTGTGTGAGCACTCACATGTGTGTTTTTCTATACAGCAACCATTCATCAGAAGGTGGGTGATGAATGTATTCCAGCGCAAAGAGGAAGAAAGGAACCGAGATTCTATCCAACTCTTTCACTCAGTGGACAGAAGTACACAAGACATGCCTCTGTGTCAGGACAGAGCTCCACTTCGACCTACACTACTTTACCTCGAAATGTTACCAAAAGAAAAAAGAAAAAGGGGTGGGGGGGGGGGTGGGGGGTTCTGTTTTCATTTAGGGCACTCCCCTGTGTGACAGCCACAATGAAAAGAGTACAGCTTTAAGAGTGCCGCAGAATAGGTAACAGACAGACTGGCAGTGATCCTGTAGACGGTTGTCTCGTTACTTGTCTTCATTTCTTAGTTTGATTTGTGATGTCAAGCTGTCACAGGATAGAATGGCACCGTGGCACTCGCTGTCCTTTGCTCTCCCTTGATTTTTTTGTTCCTCTCCCTCTACTCCCAGAATACCACACTCTTTTTCCCCTGCTTCATTTCTATTGTCACTCTATTTCTTGCTTTTTTTCACAATGTTTTTGACTGAAAACAACTGACACAGTGGACCCCCCCCCCCTCCCCAAAACCCCATCCCCTTCATTTGCTATCCCTGATTCCCTAGTCGTTACCTTTCCGCATTTCTCTCTCCCTGTTTCTGAATTCTTCTTTTCCTCCCTGGCAGAGGAAGTTGGACCAGTCTGTTCCTAATGAACCCCTGCAGGATCCCAAAACCCCCACTCTGATTTCCTTAAGTGAGTCTGGCAGGGTTTTAAAAGAACCCTTGGTTGCACCAAGACACGTTCAATAAAAATGTCAGATGGAAAGATTAGAACCTTCTATTTACTCATTCTTTGATTTGTTTCAGCATCGCATCAGTGTAGCCAAAGTATCACTCGGTTTAAAAGCAGAATGCGAATGTGAGTCTTTAATTTTTCACAGGACACGTTTATCCTCATCTGATAGTCCTACTAAATACACAAAGATCAAAGCGTGAGCTCCAAAACATTCAAATATTTAAATAGGACGGGTAAAGGCTTGATTTCCTACTCTTCAAGATGAGTGATAGAGACGCAAATGGAACCAGCAATTTTTAATGAAAGTAGCTGTGAAATAAACATTGTTGTACGTAAAACTCATTACACTTTCTTCCAACTGTCCATTTGGTTTGAATTGTCTGCAAGCAGCAAGTGTGTCTACTGATCTTTACTGCCGGCAAAGTAAAAACAGATGAGGTGAGACGCAAAACAGCAAATTTAAATGGCTTATTCATTCAATTTGATATAGTCTATTAATTTCCAAGAGAAAAAGCCTCTGGTTTGGATGCCGGGTCTGTCTAATAAGGTTTGGCCCACTGGCGCATCTGAGAACTAAGTGTATTGCTCAAAGATAGTCAATAAGTAAATAATGGCCAAACACCAAAATCAAACCATCAGAAGAAGACTAACATAGACCATTCTTCACACCCACAAAGAATAATATCAAGATCATACAATTGTTTGTACATAGCTCAGATTCCATTTCCTTTGACCATTCATTGATATCATTTACATCGTGAATAGAACTCGTAAGAAAAAAAAATACAGTGATTACCATAGTGTAGTGGACTTCAAGAAGTCTGCACTTGTGGCTTGCCTTGTGCCACACATCCCTTAATAATATAGCAACAACACAAGGCCAAAAACAATCAGCTGCCTTGTTTCCACAACAAATTGCTTTCCCACAATGACATTTATTCTGTGTCTGGAATTCTCCTTAAAACAAGCACAAGGGCTGCTCCTGATTAATCGGTACAGAAAAACGACCCCCTCTTATTATTCCTGGCAGAGGGTAAACAACCACTGCTTTGACAAGCCTCCCATTTTGCCCCACACACTCAAGGGTATCGGCACAGTTCAGCCGCTGTCAGAATGGAGTGTTTGTTGCCGCACAATGGTGGAATGAAAAAGGGAGGCAGAGTGGGAGAGAGAAAGCAAGCATGAGTAGCAGAGCGACAGAAAGACAGACAGCTGGACGCCCTGTTAAGTCGCTCTCTTGTTTCAGCCCTCTTATCAATCACTGTTCTGTTCTTTTTGTGGCGTTTCATGTGGTCCACTCGGACACAGGGAAACTCTAGCTGAGCGTGTTGAGCTGCTGGTAAAGGTCCTGGGAGCGAGCGGGCCAGTGTTTAGCGCAGACACCAGTCAGCTTGACCCGCCAGGCTGGAAGGAAGGGTGCAGGGAGAGTTGCTTTTTGAGGACATACGGAGATAAAAATCAGGCACAGAAACAAAAGGTGCTTCAAAGTTGCCAGGAAAAGGTATAAACAGATACGATAACGCTGTAACACACAAATATACACCAACCTAAGTGCTATCAAAGAAACATACAGAAATCTACTGAGTTTCAAGTCTCTCACATCCTAAAACATACACCATACAGTTCTATGTGTCACTCAATAAACGTGCAATCTATACCTTCCCTCTCAATCAAATGCACAAACACACACACACACACGTTCACTGACTGCCATACATGTCTGATGATGAATGACTAAATGTTGGGGTATGTTTTCAACTGCCCCACATACAAAGCCTGCGCTCGCCTAATTTGATACTTATTCCATGAAATAGTCATGTTGGGGGAAAATGGATGTGGATAGAGACAGACAGTCCCATACATCATTCTAATTATTCTTTAATAAACCTCATATCAGTCAGAGCGGCTCGCAGGCCACTACTGCCACCTAGGGTCCACACGCAGAAAGACACCCCCTTAGAGGTTAGAGCGATATCCATGTACATTTAAACAAGAATGAATCCAACGAAGTGCTAGAAAATTAATCAAAGGCAGGAGGAGAATGCAAGGTGGAATGCAAGAGGGGATAAAAGATTATTCAGTATATCAGAGTTCATTTTCCCCATTCTCTTTTTTTACCCCAGAAAAATTCAATTATGAGGGGATGAAAATTATTTGTAGAGCAAAAGTAGTAAGTAAATTCCTCCTTAATCACACCGAATACCCCGTGATGCTTGACTCTGCTATTGTAGGGGTTAGGAAATTCTTCTCAAATTTCCTGAGGAAATATATGAAAGGCAGGCTAACCTCTAAATCCCCCTCCTGAAACTCCAAAGCAAACAGTGACACTTTAAATGGCTACCCGTTACACTGTTGTGGAAACCGATAGGAACTTAAAAACCTCCATCTCATTCTTTGAAGATGGAATAGAATTTTAACTAATGGCTTACAAAAGTATGAGCCAACAATGATTTTTTTTTTTTCACACAAGACACTGACAACATTTTCAGCAGTCGAAACTCAGCTGTGATGTGTGTGTGTGTGTGTGTGTGTGTGTGATTTGGCGAGACTGAAAACTATCCCTCCTTTGTTTCTATGTCCATGTGTGTGTCATGGCATCTGTTTACAGTTGCAAATGCATATTACTGCCCACAAATACCTCCCCCACCACAAACACACACACACTCCCACTCAAAAGGAAAGGAAGTCTGGATTATGTTGGCTCAGAGGGAAGGACGGGCGAACCACACTCATCTTGAAACAATTGGGGACAGAACACAAAGAGAGGGGAAAGTTGCAGGAAGGGTTGAAGAATCACCACCCTTGGGGAATCAGTCCAGCTGCAGTGTGTTGTCATGATGCCTGTTCACACACACACACACACACACACACACACTCAAACACTTGGAGACTCAAACAAACCCGTGCCACAGTTGACCTAACCGAGCCCGCCTCATTAGCTGCCAATCACTCTGCACAGAGAGGGGAAGGGGGGGGCAGAATAAGCACGAGAAATGGAGGAGATGGTAGTTTACTTGTTGTCATCAATAATCAAACTGCCCTTTGTGTGATGGTATCTCAACCCTGAACAATAACATGTAGAACACCATGAAAGTTGGCCTCCTCTCTTTATAACCATTGCTTCCTGACTTTATCTTGTTTGTTGGTTTTAAGCAGAATTCTTTTCTGCCTCTTTGAGTGGATAAAGACATGGGCTGTGGGCGGGAGGACGGCCAAATGCGCACACAATACAGAGAGCTATTCCCTGTGGGACTAAGTCCAGATATCCAGATGCACACACACACGCATGCACACAGAGAGACAGGGAGATGACACATTTAAACAGAAACATCTTAAGACATGTCTGTCGCGACTGCGTGTTTACTGTGCAAGCAAACACATCCACACTTTCAAACACCACACATACGCAAGCAAAACACAAATCAAATTTGGATTCACAGATGCAAACTAATATTCTTTCCATACACGAATACATGCACATGCTCACACACTGACTTGCAGCACTAACAAGCAAGCCAGCCAGCCCTTACAGAGCCCACCAGTAGGGAGAAAGCTTTGCAGGGACCAGGCAGGTTTTCTAATTATTCGTGCTCACTACAAACACTTGCTTCTTATTTAGAGTTGACCAGCTGGAGCTTTTTTATGCCTCATATGGGGAAACAACTGAAAAAGATTAAAATGACGCGACACAGAGCTTGTAATGAGACTAACCCCCAATCCACTGGTCATTGCATTTGGGTTTGTGGATACCCGTAAGGAGCTCATGGGAACGATAAGTTCGGCTCTTTGTCGGATTCTGGTTCAGATATAAGCAAGCGTTTTTGTGTGTGGTTGTGTGCATGTGTGTATTCATCTCAAACTCTTCCATCCCCTTCCGAACTTCTGATATTTTTTCTAATTTTCCACACAGAAGTTGACACCATTTGTCATGCCAGCTTACAGCACAAGGATCCTGGATAACAGGGGAGTGTAAAAGGGTGACAATGCTGTCCCTGACCCTTCTATTTTGTTTTGTTTTTTCTATTGACTAAAGGCACTTCTTACGGATCACACGGGATCTGTAGCTGTGTGCCGTTTTCTTTCACCCACACGTCCCAATTTGAAGACACCACTGCTTTCATGCAGAACGCATGAAAAGGGAAGCTTGTCATGAGGAGGTTCTCGAGCTAAGCTGAATAAATGCGAATTGATTATGTTTTCTCTGATTTTTTTAAATTTGCTTTCAAAAGACAAAGAAAAGACTCAATGAACCCCTCAAAGAAAAAGCCTTGGCTCTGACAAAAGAAACTACAGTCTAAGCAGATTGTACGCATGTGCATGCACTGGTGTGGGTGTGTGTGTGTGTAACGCGAAGATCACGGCTCAATGAAACGCCTTTCCTATACGAGACACAGATGCCGTCTGGGCTGTTTAATGAAAGTGCACGTTTCGGGTTACGCCATTTGAGCAAGTGTGTGTGTGTGTGTGTATCTGCCTATAGTGCTGATGTTTTGAATGTCAATCGGAGGCAAGCTTGTGTTGAAAACTCTGATGAATTACGATAAGGATCACTCAAAAGCCTGTCTCTCTCTTTTTCCCGCCTCGTCTCCCCTTTCGATACTTGCTTTGAGCACAATGCGTCTGTTTGATGCCGGCCGCGGTTTGAGAGCCATCCCTCGTGTATCCTCTGTTTTCACCCGTGACAAGCTATTTAGCAGGTGTGTGCACTGGTCTGTGGGTTCTTTTCTCTTGAGTATGTGCATTTGTTATGGCTATGTTTGCAGTGATTTCACTTTGCGCTTGTCCGCTCACTAAGAGCCACCGCATTAAACCTTTTTTGCGTCTGGACACATTGAGACAAAATTTGTCCTCTAATAACAGGAGCTTGGCGTCACCCCCGAATAAAATAAAATTCTAAAAGATGATATGAAATGAAAAACAATAATTTGAAAAAAAATAAACAAATCAAAAATGTAAGATTTGTAAAAAAAAAATAATAATAATTCTTGAAATTTATTTGGATGATGAGAAAGGCAATGATGTTTGTTTCTCCTCGCCATCTTTCAAAATACACTCAGAGGACAGCTGACAAAAACGAAAAGCAAAGGACACAAGTAATATCATGTGACAGTTTCTTATATATGATACCATCTAGCTCTCAGGGACCCAACTGACTTTGAGTCTACACAGGTTGAACTTTCATTTCCTGGCTGGGAGTTTTCTTGTCCAACAACTAACTTTGACGTCTTAAAGAGAAAGAGAGGACATTGTCGGAACAGCAGTCTGGGTAAAGCCCCGACGAGGCGTGGCACGCATAATTCACTGTGACACCAACAAGGAAACCGGAGCAGTGGAGTCCACAAATTCAAAACAAACCTGTGAGGCCCATATCGTCTTTCAATTCCTGACACAGTTTTTACTGTTTTGGAGCGACTCCGGGGTAACGAATATTTTTGAATATGGTGAAATGGTGTGAAATAGATTCAGTTTCTGCAAAATCTTGCAAAAAAAATTCATATAGACCTAGGGGCTTGCCACGGGGTTCTGTTTGCGGCAGCTCGCCTTTAGGCCTGCCTGCCTGTTGCGATCAGGCAGAGTAGAAATTAAAACCAACAGGCTAAAAGGAGGTAATGAAGTTATTCTCAGGCTTGGCAGTGAGGATTTTAGACACTGCCTCTATGCTTGCAACTACGCCCTGACTAATCAGTTGAATTTTGGAAACAAATGATTGTCGCTGTAAATGTTGCGTGAAAGAGAAGCAGGGCTGTGCATGTTTGTGTGTGTGCGCATTGGATGTTAATTGATGAGAGTTATAGAGAGCTGCTAGTAGCACAGGGGGGATCATTACTGCTGGAGTGGAACAACTGCATTCACGGCTGTTTGCTATGTGTCATACACGTTCACAAACACACACGCACACACGCGTACGGTCACAGTGCACCAGCATTCAAAAGGAACGCAATCCTCTTGCTCTCCCTGCGCTTTATCATTTTCTTTTAGACTGTAACTGCTCAGCTACACAAAAATAGACAGGTAAATTATTATGACACTACTTGTTCAATGATAGAAAACACGAGCACATGAAAAAGAACCAAAAAAACCCCAAAATGTCACTTTTTTTCCCTCAAATCTGGGATTAGAAAAAAACATAACGTTATTTTGGGTTGGCATGATGAGAAAAACAAACTATTATTCCCGCGGCATTTCCCATCTTTGAGCAGTTTGTGGGAAGGGGGCAGGGGGTGCAGCCACTTTGGGTTAAAGGATTTAGGTCACACTTTAACTGACTGGCTGACATCAGAACAGCAAGACAGAAATCCTGGAGTGGACTTCAATCCATTTCAGGAATGACTGACACTTGGGAAAGTAAGACTGACAAAATGAGGAGCTGCTGTCTTGTTAGTCAACCTGCCATCCTGACCTAAATTTCCATGCCCTGTTCGTGTGAGCCTTAGTCTTGTCTTTTTAAAGCGGCCACATATGAATGCATTTTTGTATGCATTTATGTGGATGTAACTGCACGTGCATGTGACAAGGACGTTGCTAGCAGAATCACTGTATGTTTCTGCTCGCTGTCAGGGTGTGGTAATTGTCTCCTTCACTCCTGCTTATGCCACATTACTTCAGTTTTGCTGCCGTCACTTCATTTATGCAGCACTGGCATGTTTGACAAAAATGTAAAAGTAAAAGTGTCACAAAAATAATTACATAAGAAATAAAAATATCTCAAATGATAAAAAATTTCCTTAAATTGTCTGGAAAAGGGGGGAAAGAAATTATTCCAGAGAAAATATTTTTTTCCTGCAGCAGCAAAAAGGAAGGTTAAAAAGAAAATAAACATTTTTTCTACACTCAGACTCGTACCTCCAGCAGCCAAGGTTTAAGTTTGCGGTCCAGGATGATGTCAAAGCCCAGGACCTCAAAGCAGACGCTGTCGCTCCCTGGTGGCTGGCCAGGGCGGCACATACGATAAGCGTGCAGCACGTGGGGCTCAGCCACTATCAGTGTTTTCACCACCAACTCCTGGCAGGATGGAACAGACAAAACAAACACAAACAAAGAGAGAATCACCCATCTGGACTAGCAAAGACAACATCATTTTCATTGTTGTCTTTATTGAGTTTGATTTACATCAAAAAGTCACGGGCTTTGCTTTTTAGATATGCTGATTAAAAGTCTTTTGTCTTCTTAAATGTATGCAAATAGTAGTAACCTTCAGATTGGAGAACGCCACAGACTTGGGCCCGAAAACAAATGTGCGTTCAGTCGGGGACACAATCAATACTAAAAGAAAGGTTTAAGCAGAGTTCTTCTGTGTCTCTGTAAGTTTAAAAGTAGAAGTGCCTCACAATCTATTACTATCTTGAAAAGATTTCCCTCACAGACAGACTTTTACCAGTGCTGGTAGTTTATCCATCTGTGTTGCTGGTGGCGCCCCAACCTGTGTGCATCTGTGTTTGCCCTTATGTTTTTCTGGCTGCTACCTTCTAGCATACCCCACTGTGCAACTGTGGCAAACATACTCACTTTGACACACACGCACAAAGCTTCCCCTCACCAAGCAATCCTCATGCTGTGCTTCTGGCCTGCAGTTTTGCCCAGTCCAGTCTGAATGCTGGGTGCAGGAGAGGGGGCTATGCTGGTCTGGCCCTCGCCTGATAAGGCTGAACTCGCCCCCCTCCCTTTTCAGTCTGTGTGCTGCTCATACACCTCCATCTATATGTCAATCCATCTACTTGTTTGACCCAAAGGCTGCTCAGCTCAAACACCTGGTCCCCCTCCCACATTTATGCCCAAAGTCCCAAGTACTGGCTGGTGTGTATATTTGTGTGTACGTGTCCTTTGTCCTTGCCCACATCACCTCTCTCCTTATCCTGGGCCTCCAGCATTGGCCACTGCCTAGCACCTCACGTCTGTGCATGTGTGCCTGTGTCTCTGAGCTTCACTGATTCTACAAGCCTCTATGAATTTTAAACAAAAAAATCTTTCCATTTGTTTTATTCATCTGCATAAATATAAATATTGGTTTATGTAGTTTTTTTCTGCATGTGCAATGAGTTTTCTCACCAGCTAACTTATTATTATCATTGTTATTCTCTTTTTCTTTGTATATTTCTGTTGTCATCAAGTTAAGGACTACATCTTTACTTTTTATGTGCAATCTCATGTTGTGTGATAATACACCTAATTTGGAATATTGAATCTTTTGACTATTTTTGATGCGCCTTGGGTTCCTAAAAACTAGTTCTCAACCAAGGGTTCCTTAAATTTTTGGAACTGAAGGCAAGGCCGAACAAATTGTATTGAAATGCTTAGAAAATAGTGCATTTAAAAAAAAAAAAAAAGATAGTGAAAAACACAAGTGTGATGTATAATTCTCTCTATTGAAGTATATTCATGAGATCTTTTCCAGATAAAGAGATAAAGTTTTTTCCATGAAGCCTTTGTTATTTCCAAAAACTCACCAAAGAAAAAAAAAAGAATACAAATGTGAATACAGAGGTTGCTCGAACAGTATTGTCCAAGGAAGGTAAGTATTGCATTGTATTGACGAAGGCAAAGGCAAAGTCTCCTCAAAATTCTCAAATACATTTTGTTAAGAGATTCAAAAATCTGCAAAGGAAAAGACATGTTCTTAGAGCTTGGTAAAAATTTAAGATGCAAGTATGCGTGTGTGGTTGTTAGAGTATAGAAAATCCATAGCTAACCTATTTGTAGTCAGACCGAGCTCTCAAATTCACACCAACATTAAAAGCTGCAGCTTTGCTGCTCAAACCTTGGCCCCATTCAGCGTGCACATCAATAACATCTCAACATAAAAGAGGGGTCAGTGTTTCACATGAAAAAAATATATACAATCCTCTTAACCCCCACAGACAAGTCTTTTGGCAAACAAACCCTGACTTTCTGACCATGACCATTTGCATTAAGAGTCCGGTGAGCCTACAAGGTCAGTATAGGAACTGAATGTCAGAAGACAATAAATGAAAAGAGAAGAGGAGACTGAGCTGGGTTTTAACAAAGCAAAGTGTGTGAGTGTGCGAATGGACGGTACAAAGTGGTGCAACTTGAGAAAGTGCAGAGAAAAGAAAATGGTGACTGTGTGAGATAAGAGCTAGCCACTCTGGCTGAGTCAACGGATTACACTATGCTGCCTCGCTAAGGGACGCGAATATGGAATAGAGAAAAAAAAAAAACAAGGTGAAAAAAGTAAAAAGTAGAGATAAGAAGAAATGTAAGTACTTTTACAAAACAGCACAAGGACAGATTACACAAGATGGGTACGAGAGGAGCACAAAGACGAACCATTAACCATTTGAGAACTTTGACAAACAGGTAAAGCACAGACCAAGTAGAAAAGTAAGAAGCTGACGACAAGAATAAAAGAAATTTGCCTTGAGAAGTAGGTAACAACCAGTGACGTGTCTTGTAGTTAAGTGCAGCATGAGAGTAGACAGGAAAGCGGAGAACACGCACAGAGGGACCCCACAACCCATGAAGACGATGAGCACAAAGTCAAGGTAAAGACGAAAAAGATAAGAGAAAAACATGAACATACCCCAGAAGAGAAGGGTCAAAAAATAAAGAGGCAACTAAGAGACGAAAAGGAAGGACAAAAAGGCACATGACAGGGATGAATGGTTACATGTAGAAAGAAATATGAAGAATTTTCTAAACAGACGAGGTTAGTGCAAGACAGGAAAAGCTCACCCTCACGGAATGATGTTTCCACTGAGCTCTTCCTGGAATGAAACAAGCTCCCTGAATCACTGTCATAACAAATCATATCAAACCCTCGCTGGTCCACTTGTGTATTGTCTGCAGCATGTGTTGCTTGGCAGAAACAGCCTGTGTATCAATGAGGGTTAACTACGAGGTTGCATGTGCGGATGTTGTTTAAATTTGGGGAGAGTTTTTTGTTATCGTACTGAAACTTCCTTTGCTTTTGTGGAAGCACAGATCCGACATAATGTGTCTGCATGTAACTGTATCTGTTTTGCAACAGACTGCGTGCACTACAAACGCACTGAGATGTCTCCCCAGAGCTTGGTCACGTCGTAGTCATTGGTGCGGAGGAACTCGGTGAGCCAACTGATAGACCTCTTACTGCCTTTGTCCACCGTCTCATCTCGCTCAAAGTTCTCATTGTGTTTGTTGACTGAGTAGTTGGTCAGATGCATGTAGAGCTGGCTCTGTGGAGACAAAGAAAGGAACCAGAAGGGCTTTATTCATGTATCCAAATTTCATATTTAGGGATGAAAAATCTGTTAGAATCAGGCACAAGTTTAGATGCTCACTTTATTGGGCAGTTTACATAACTGCAAGATCTACAACTTCAAATCAGCCTTGTTATTTTCACTTCAGAAAACTGAGTTACCAAAATGTGACTGATGAATCAATTGTTTGTTGTGTAAAACAAGTACATTTCTTTTCATAAGCTCGGAAAACGTTCTAAGAAATCCCAGCAATAGCAAATCATATTTGCAGCAGATGCATTAAAACTCCCTCCTCTCTATTTCCTTTTTTACGATGCTGATGGAAAAATTAAACTCTCTGTCGCCTGCTTCCGACTCTCATTAGCAATGCATTCATACTTGGTGATTGAATAAAACAACCACAAGTTCATATCTATCCAATAGTGAGTTCAATTCAATTCAATTCATTTTTATTTATATAGCGCCAAATACAACAAATGTCATCTCAAGGCACTTAGATAGTAAGTCCAATTAATTAATTAAATTGGAATTCAATTTAATTAATAATAATCATAATTCATAAAATAATCCAATTCGTTCATATAGAGCCAATTCAAAAACAATTTCCTAGCTAAGAAAACCAACAGATTGCACCGAAAACTTTTTATTTTTCGGTCCAAAATAAGTTGCACATATGTTCACTGAAGCGACAAGGTTGGGCAACACAACAGTAAAAAAACAAACCCAACTTCAAAATCTTTCAAATCAGTCACAGATCATCAAAATCTTAAGCATTCAGCAGTTAGATGAGACAAAGCTACAGTGCCAAGTTTTTCACAAGTTTCCACAGCACACAGCTAAAACGTGTGTTTGCTTATTATAACCGTTTACTGTATATGATCCATGTTGTATTCCAGTCTTTAAACACCATCCCTCACCGCTGAAGACAATACATCCTTGTCCTTAGCCTACAGGGCTATAACGCTGTGCCCCTGATGGCTGTCTGGAAGCCACTCTCTGTGGGATTGAACATCCATCTCCATGGCGTGACTCACTCCATCATGTGTCACACACAGACTAAGACAATACAAACTTGTGTCTCAGCAGGGATCCAGGATGTCTAAGTGCGTGTGTGTGTGTTCATATTTTAGATAAGCATCATGCTTGATAGGAAGCTGTTTGTGTGTGTGTGTGTGTGTGTGTGTGTGTGTGTGTGTGTGTGTGTGTGTGTGTGTGTGTGTGTGTGTGTGTGTGTGTGTCAGTGTTGTACATCCCTTCATCGGCGACTGTCTGTGCTTCAGCAGGTGCAGAACACCTCAAGGCAAATATGAATGGATTGATATTACAGAAAGGACATCTGGTGGACATTTCTGCTCAGCTTTGTGCATACAGGACATTCTTAGTTTGTCCGCATGTCTGAGTGTATGGGAGCAATTTGCACACGCGCACAAATGTTAAAAGGCCCTCCACTTAGACCACTGAAGCGCCTTTTTTAACCGAGATTTTTAAAAAGTGCCTGACATGCGTTTCTCATTCACCCAAATCATACCCACTCATACAGTGCTTCTTTTACATATGTAGATGCACTCTATCTACAGTATGCATCGCTTTTTTTCTCAACAGGCACACACCAATGAACATATTGGGGGGAAATGTGGGTTTCAGTGTCTTGTCCAAGGACATTTCCACATGTCGCCAAACCAGGGGATCGGACTGCCGACCATCCGGTTGGAAACCACTCGAGCAGCTGAGTCACGGCCAACTTCGAGCCGCACAAGCAAGGTTGTCTACATTTGTGCACTGCTGTCTGTCTATGAGAGCACTTGCATGTTTTAGTGATCATTTATAAATGACTTTTTTTTCTCATCGATTTCTCTGTGTCCACAATAATTTCCCACTAAGTAACACATACAACTCGGAGACATTTTAGCATTGTATCTGACATTGACATGCAGGGAGAAACGGCTTCACTGTTACTAAAAGATATGTGTCTACCGCTGTGAGTGTGTGTGTGTGTGCGCCTTACCAGGTTGGCCTCGCTGGGTGCGTGGTACTTCTCCGTGCCCATGCGAACCAGGCCGTCGTTATAAAGGAAAATGCGAAGAGGGTCGCAGGAAGTGACCAGGATGTAGATGCGCAGATCAAACTTGTAGCCCTCCATCAAGAAGGGCTTGTCCAAGTACTCCTGAACGATAAAGTGCTCCTGGATTGGCAGCTTCTCGCAGTTTCGGACAAGTGAGATCCTGGAAACAGAAACTGAATTAGTCCTCGGGGGAGGGGGGGGGGGGGTATTATGAGAGCATAATAGAACATGGCATGGTAAAGACAAAAAAAAAAGATAATTAAAAAAATGAAAGATGGGAGCATAGCAGAGACCATGAACATGACGGATGACATCGGCACAGTCTGATATTCATGATGAAGCCAAAAATGGAGGCAAACAAGATAGTGATTTTATGTGTGTCATTATGATATTTCATTTCAAAGTCTTCTGGAAAAGCTGGGGACATATATCTGGTGTGCTACATCTGCCTACTTGGCAGATGTATTCGCCAAGAATAACTTTGGCGTATTACTATTTTCTCAATTAACAGATAATAACCATAAATTATACGAGCAACAGATGCGCTCATAGGGAGCGGATATCAAAATATGTCCTATCTGTGCGCAGAATCTTTCCAACAATCACACCGAAGATATTCAGCCTGAGGCAGTGAAAGGGGTTGGAGGTATGCTGCCCTGATGTGACCCGCTGCACCAATAGAATCTTGAGGGAAACTAGTAAATGAGTGCACTTTAGACAAACTACCTGACTCTATGGAGCAATCAGCCTTCTAAAAATGTTATTGTGTTCATTACCCGTCCATCTCAGTGACACAGTGTAAAAACAAATATACACAAAACAGACAAAACAAGTTCTGTTTGTTTGAGTATTTCTTTGTAATCATCTGGAGAATATCGTGTGTGTGCGTTCTTTTTTTTTGTGTGCGTTTTTTTTTTTAGCCAAATCTCACTCTGTCTGAATGGCACATTGCATCAAAAGCTCTGGTAGGGTCTTTAAACAGGTTAACAAGAGCAGACACACAGCTCCATTTCAACCTCCAGTCGAATTCATTTGCTTTGGTCTCATGTCACTGGCACTCAGCTCTTATATTATACAGACCATTGCTAGCTGGAGTAAAGAATGAGTTGTGTTAGTTTGTGGACATCCATGTGCTTGTGCGGGAGTCGGGGGCGGGGGCTATATCTTCAAAGTTGTGAGTCTCAAAGTGTATGTCTGTCTGCATGTGTGTGGACTGTGTGCCAGGACGGTGCGGGGTCATTTCGAAACAATCTTCTACTATGTCCAAGCAACGCAACTGACCTATATCACCATCACTCATAGTTGAGGCAGGCAAAGGCTAAATTGGTTACATGCGCAGCCTGAAGGGCTCCGCTGTAGACATGAAAGCCAAGCAAGCGCAGCACACACACAAACATAAGCCTTGGTCAAGATGCACAGACCTGACTGCTCAAAAAGTATAGATTTTGTGGCACCAAAAAGTCAGAGAGGACAACATTATTTAGGTTATTTAGGTTTCTTTCTCTCAGTGTACCTTGTTGTAATTCAACCAAATAATGAACCTGCTTAGTTAGCTGTATTGAAGCATAAACATATTGCTGGCAAGCTTCAAAAGAGGCTTTGGAAGAGCGTAAATCAAGTTTGGGATCAGCACTCCTCTCCTCATAGGTTTGATTAAACTTGCAGGTCCAAGTGTCAGTCAGCTTCTATCCAATCCAATCCAATCCAATTTTATTTATTAAGCACTTTAAAACAACCTCAGTGGACCAAAGTGCTGTACAGAAAAATAAAAACAAAAATTAAAAGAATAAATTAAAAGACATAAAACAGCTATATAATTTAAAACAATAATATTACTAAAATAAACATTTCTACTCCTGGCAACAAAGTATAACTTCTCTACAACAGATGAGCATTTCATCGGCCCGCTTCCGTTCCCTGTACCTCGAAGAAAAAGAGCAGGAAGAAGTTGTTTGAGGGCTGAACGACAATGTGAGGCAGACAGCAAGCTGAACAATGAGGACAGGGTTAACAGTGTTAGTTAGTCGAGCAGGAGTAGCTGAGGAGGAGACGACATGATTGATGAGCCGGGGTGTCAGATCATCACAGCCCACTCTCCCCTGCCTATTTAATTTGGCACTGGAGGGGAGCCTTTTTAAGCGTTGCACGCGCTTTTATTTTGTTTCCCTTATAACAAGCTGGGCCTCAGACATAAACAATAACTTCATTTAGTTGGCCGTCGGAAAAATAAATTACAGGGGGTAGATATAACTTAATTTCCTGCCGCGTCACACCATGGAAAAAAAGAGAGAAAAATCTAATCTTGTGAGCCGCCTGCCGTTGAATGGTCGAGCTAAACTCATCATCTTTCATATTCTTAATGTATTGCAATAATTCAGCCTTTATTCTTTAATAAATAAGGGCTTAGTGCAGCATGGAGTTATAAGTAATGCTCACATTATACCAGAAAGGACAAATTCAAAGAGAATTAGAGAGAGAGGTGAGGCACACACAGTTATTTGTACTTCAATATCCCCACCTATTGGTGCTGGTGATGAAAGCAGCTCAAAATATTTCTTCAGAGATTTTCAAAGAATAAGACTTTAAAAAGAATACAGAGTAAATATTTGACCATCTGAGGAATTTCAACATGTTCTCGGGCGCTCAATAAAGCCACATTTTCTTTTCAAAGGGGTCCATATTTGAACCAAAAAAATAAAATTTTCTGTCTTTCCTTTTAATTCTATTTCAGGAAACAGGATTTTTAACAAAACTTTTGATACAGTTTCAACATTTGAAACTGCATTATTTTCATTTGGTATATGTGTTCAGAAAGCAGTTTAGCGACTTGTGTTGCTAAATTAATTGCTGCATTCAGCCTTTTTCTTCCCCCTTAAAGTGGTCAATCGTGAGAGGGGAAAACCTCCAGAAGCACGGGGGCTTTGTTAACAGAAGGCCAAACCTTATCCAGTTCATCTGCCTCTTTTTAAAGTAAGAAAGCCTTATGATCAATATCAAAGATTCCATCACGTAAAGCATAGCTCCCACACTCACCCAGGCTTATGATGTTTAATTTCCTTGATAGCGCGAGCAGTGAAATGAATTTGGATCGTATGATGAAGCATAATGTTGAATTGGATGGATACTGTTTTCGCAACTACACACATTCGAAAGGCAGAAGAATAATAACACCTCTAGATATAATATCAGCACCTTTATTAGCTCCTGCCTTGAATAGTACTCAGGTAGTAACACACTTATATGTAACTTTCAAACACGAATTGTGTAAACTATCAGGACTTTCCATCCATACATACAAAAGGCCATATAACCATTCTTGCAGTTCAGGAAAAGCTGAATAAATACTTAACGATTTTGACTGTCAGGAAGTCCCAATACACAATGAAAATGCAACATCACAGCCCGAGGTTTCTCTCAGCCCATAGGATTGCAGGTATGAAATATGCATTCAGGCACCACAGCCTGCTCTTCTTTTGATAAAGAGATGCTATTGAGAGACAGAGTCCCCTGCAGGAGCCATCTTTGTCCATTTTCTAGTCTGACTGGTCTCTGCTGATGGTGCCTCATAAAAGAATCAAATAATCACATGCAGAGACCTTCAGGGAAGGAGCTACAGTAACTGCCAGGGACCATGTGTGCATGTGTGTGTCCTCCCACTGGCAGTGATAACCTCTGATTTATGGAAAGAGTGACCATCGAGGACAATGAAGCCAACAAAAGAAAATCACCACACCTTCTTAGCTCCAGTCCTCAATCGGGTATCAGCCATCGTGCAATTTCCATTGACACCCAAGCCAGGGTCACAAACCTCTTATTTGCTTTGCTTTTGTATTGCTTCTCTTCTGTTTGTTCTACTGCTCATTCCTACCTTCCTCGTTTTCTTTCGCTCCCCTCTGCTAGTCTTATTGTTAATATTCAGAGATTACTCTGGGGCACTTGCTACCCTCTGACATACCCGTGACCCATGGCTCCGTTGGCTGGCTTGACGATGAAGGTCTTCTGCTTGCGTTTCCTTCGTAACTCCTTGACGTAGTTCTGGAACTGAGTGTACTCAGCAGGGAAAATCCAGGTTTTGGGTATGAAGCTGTACTCTTGAGGCTGGCACTTGATCATTCTGCAAAAATTAAGAAAAGAACAAGCGTGAAAATGTACTTTTTACTTAGAGGCCACATTTCTTACATTTAAAACGATCTTGGGTCTCAGCTTTGCAATGTAGTTTCTTAAAGATTAACGTTTCGCTTCAGAGTATTGCCTGTTTATTTTTGCTGGAACTGTGGAGTGCTACAAGTACCCTGCTGCATGTTCTGCGCCTAAAACTGATCCAAGGTAGTTACATTTATGTGTTAAGTGAGACAGTTAACTTACTTGGACATGTTTCTTGCAAGGCAGTCTTTGCGGCAGATTTCGCCCATGCCAGGGAAATGGTTAATTCTCTGCAAAGGGACAGGCAGACATAATAATGTTGTTAGGACCATTACGCCACTCAATTCCACCCCCACCCCTTCATAAAAATGAGCACATTAAAGGCAGCAACCTGAAGTGAGCTTACAATGTTCTGACATTTATGCCCAATTACAGACTCAAAACAAAAAGGTGACGCTGAGACCTTTCTCAACCCTTATTTAGTTTACCATGTTTTTTGGGTTTTTTTTTTTTTATATACTTTAAAGGTTGGGGAGGGAAGAGGCAAGAAAAAAAAACAATCAATCTCAACTCAGAGGGGCCAAGGTAATTGGTTCTGCATCGCAGGCTCCTGCAGTGACAGTTGAATGAATTGCTTTGAATGTGCCGAAAGGGGGGTGGACGTAAAGGAAAAACTCTGGGTTTTCTGTAGTCTTTGACCAAATGAGCCTGAACAGGGGCGTTAATTAGGCTCGTATGAACTGAAGTTTGACAGCAAACTCTCACAGTACATCACTAAAGCGAAAAGAGGACAAAAAAAAATTATAAAAGGAAAAAGAAATGAAGAGAAGAAAAAAAAAAAAAGAATAGAGAGGGTAAAAGGAATGCCTGATTATTATCCAAACGAGACAGACATAATTAGGGATTCGAAAGAGATTGCACAATTATGCCTATGCCACAAGACTACATGGCGAGTGAGCAGAAATCAAGACCAATTGTTAGGGGACTTCTACTTTTCCTCTGAGAAATTATCTCATGAAACACTGCGGCGGCATGAGAAACCAAGGAAAAAAGAAAAAAAAACTAACAGCAAAGCATCAGTTCTCAGTGAACAATTGGCAACATTACAACATGTTAAGCTGTTACACCATTTGTAATATTCAGGCTACTTAGCTGAACTCTTGCTGCCCCTATCCTAACAAGCCATACTCTTTCTGACTGGCCTGTGATTTAATCGATCATTAGTGCCCAGTCTAATCAAATAAGCACTTGGGAAGATGGATTGCTAATGCTCAGAGCTGAGGGAGAGCAGCCGAGTTCATTCAGCGGGACGGGGGGTCAAACAGAGGTAAAATCACTCTCAGACCAGCACAAAGAACTCAGAGCAACCCTTGTTGTTTAGACTCATCTTATCAGCAACACTAGTGACACCTGAAACTAGCCTCACCAGCTCCTGCAGCTCACAGCTTGTCAGTCCACCTGTCAATCTCTCCATTTCAATGTTGCCTCCGACTGTGCCCATCGCTACTTCCTCCTCTTCTCAAAAGCAGATGTGCAAATTCAGAATCTTCTTCCCATTCAAATGTTGACAATTTCACCTTTTTTTTTTTGTATTTTCACCTCACCTATTTTCACCTTATCTTCAATTTCAATAAATTTTTCCTGTCCCACATTTCTCCATATACCCCCGCTTGTCAATCTGCTCTCATCTCCATTTCCTTTTCTTCTTCACCTCTGGCACAGGCTGAAAGTAAGTTACATCATACAGATGATTAACTTCTTCTGTACGTCTCCGCTCTGAACACATCACCTCAGCAGACATATGTGAATATGGTATTTTGCCAGTACATCAATATTAGTTGTTTACGATTGGGTGGCGTTTTTTTTTTTCCTCTCCGAAATCTTTAAAGAGCAAACAAATTTGATTTTAATAAACTGCGTCTTAGCGAATCCTCATCTCTCCAGCTTGGCTTCCTCAACATCAATTTTTGTTGTATATCCATGTTTTTACATGAATTGTTCACACCCATACATCCATCCTCCCGTTTTTTTATTTCTAATTCAGGGTCGCAGGGGGCTGGAGCGAATCAGAGCTGCCATCGGGCAAGAGGCGGGGGTATCACAGGGGCCAACAAACAAGGTCAACAACCATGCATGCTCACACACACTTCTACTGTCAGTTTAAAATCACTGATCAACCTAACGTGCATGTTTTAGGATGGTTGGAGGAAGCCAGAGTATCTGGAGAGAACCCACACATGTACAGGGAGAGCATGCAAACTCCACACCGAGAGGTGGTTAGAGATGCTCAGATTCTGTTTGTGTGTGTGCACTGTTTTTATAAACTTGAAATTTTGCCGTTGCTTTGATTAATGTTTTCATTTGAGCTGAAACTTCAGACGATCATAGATTTGGTGAATTTTTTATGGCTTACACTCCGGCAAGTAAATAACTGAAATGTTCACACATGCAAGTGTTAATTCTGATGGTTATTTCGTTCATTAATAATTGAAAAACCTTGTGCAAAATTTAACAGTTAATTTTGGTTTCAGGGGTTTGTTCTGCTTCAACGGTGTAAAAACCACATCTAGAAATGCCTTGTTTTGTTCTGAGTTTAAATCTGCTTAAAAAAGAGAGAAAAAGAGCACATGTAGGGTTGAAGTAGCTGTCGTGTTTGTTTCATTGTTTACATCCTTTCTTCTGATTGACCTTCTCTCTTAGGACATCCTTGCCTAAATCACCTTTAACACTAATGATAACACTATTAGACACATTGTTTAATTTTTTTTTTTTTTTTAAATCATCTTAACACATCCATTCTCTTTTAAATAATGCCCCCGTAAACATTATGTGCAAGTTAATCTCTGAGCACATCACATCTATATCTCCAGCAGACGGCTGCTGGGCCGCTTTAGTGAGGCGGTCCACAAAGGCTAAAAACCACATCTCGCCTTGAGGCCTCTGTAAGTGCTTCACTCTCAGACTTTACCACTGTTGAGTACCTGATAGTTCCTGAGCTCAGCAATTTTCTCATGCTGCACAGCTGAGTCATTCCAGATGAGGTTGGCAGTCTCATCGTCGTCCCGTGCCTTGATGAAGTCCATCTCATTGATGACTATACGAACTGCGATGAAAAAAAACAACTCAATCACTCAAATTAGCTTGCGTTGCAGTGACAGAATGAGCCATGCAGTCCCCTAAAATAAACACGGAAAAATTATTCTCTCCAAAATAACCCTTGAGGATTGACTAGCCATACTCATGCCTGCAAAGCAACTTACATGGAACCTTTCCAGCGGAAAATAGGAATATAATATCACCAGGAGCCGCAAATCAAAGACTTTCTGCTTTACAGATCAATATTTCCCTTCAAACATTTTGTAAGGCTTAAATGTTGTTTTTGCATTCAATGAGAGATTTCAGTCTCGTAGCTTATAAATCAAAAAGCTAACAGCAATATTTACCATTCATGGTATGGCAGCAAAGCAGCGAGTTGTAATGCCTCTCTTGAAAAAGATAAATTAATTGGCCGTAATGCATTCAGATCCCACAGGGAACCCCATAGGATGAGAGATAGGTGGCAGCCCGTTTGGACATTAATCCAACAAGTATTCATTATTCAGTGAGTAATGAAAAATTCATATGCCCTAACGAAACAAGGTATTAATTAATTTCTTGAAAGCTCCTACAAACCTGGAGACGGCTTGCCTAATGTTGCGTGATGGCACTTGAATGGGAAAAAGATGCTTCCGATGGGACTTCATCCATCTGCTCACATCAGTAGAGACTAACAGAGTTTCGCTAACTGGAACTCGGACGATTTACACCACAGCAGGCGTGAGCTCACAGTTACCAGTAAGGTAACAACAGAGCAATAATCGACCCTTTCTTACACATCTTACAAAACGGGCACCTTAAGTGCCAAAGTTTACTATCCCTCCACGTCGGACGTTCAGAAGATTTCCAAAACCATTTTCCCAGACCTTTAACCTTTGCCCGAGATACTTTCAGTTCTATAACGAAAAAAGACAGGTGCAAAATAAAAAAAACGGATGAAACAAGTCGTCCATCTGGACCGTGGTGTTAATTTTCCCTCAATATAGACCTGAACTGCTCTCAGAATGGCCACTGTGAGGGTCTCGTCACAGCTAGCTGACTGACTCACAGCTGGACTTCCATCTACCTACAGAATCCCGGCAGCCCCCAACTTCTTCTTGCTGCTGACTCCTTAGTTTCACATGTTGTAGCTCACCCCTGAGAGCTCTGTTGCCATACAATATATTGAACATGTGAGGAGTGCTTACAATGCTCTTTTAGCCAATCTAAGAAAAAAAAACTGCCAAGTTGAATTACCTCAACAAAGATTTATGTACGTATATAAGCCTGAGCTCTCTCTGTGTGAACCCTTTTAAGCTGGACTGCAACTTTTTTAGGTTTAAGGCAATAAATACAGCAAACGATCCACCGCAGCAAATTGGATTTTTTTTGGAGGCAACATTTGGTTTGTATTCACAGTGTTTTTGAGGGACTCACTAGGTCCCAAAATTAGAATTCAGTTCACTGTCTCACAACATATATAATAAATATTACCCTCAAGACCACACAAAATGTTGGTCTTTATTTTATGGGGACAATCAAAACATAATTTCAAAACTTGAATTTACGAGGCTTTAAACTATCTTTATGTGGGTGAATCTAATGAAATAAACTACCCTTTTACAGTGTGCTTGTTAATGGTAAATCTGCGTCTCACCTCTCTGTGTCAGTAGCATACTGAGAAAACGATATTTATGGATGTAACAAAGCCCCGATACCAATTACTGATGCTTAGGAATTTCACGCTTCTCTCTGCTAAATCAAAGGACATCATCAGCTATCATCTATGAAAAGAGCGAGGCTTTTTTCATGCCACGAAAAGCAACTCAGCCACAGCAATCTCTTATCAGAATTCAGTGGTGAACACGCCTTATTCAGCCTAACTGTTTTTATTCCCATCCAACATCTTTGTTCTACATTTTTACAAACAGTTTTTCATATTGTTAGAGTGTTGTTAATATTACAGGAAATTACAATACCAATTTCATATTTGGTGCCAGCGACATTGGCAGTGATAGTGCCTTTCTTCTTTTTTGTGTGCACCTTCCTCTTCCCGCTGCTATGGTAGGAGCCCACAGATGGCCCGTTCACGGGGGACGCTCCTTGATCCTCTGGAGGAGAAGGCACACAACAACAATTGATATAGTCACAGCCTGTGCTCCTGAACGTGAGGGGAAAAGGAGTCTTCTAATGTACTTTCCTCGTGTCTGCAGGGGATTGAGTCGGGCTTGTTTATGTTGCTATAATGTGAGTGGATTATACATCAAGTCTGGTGGTAACTCCATGCATCATGATCCTTAAATTATGACATCCGAGTGAGTGCGTGTGTACTTATATATGCAATGCTGTATGCACAAAGACAAACAGACTATCCAACTAAAACAATGACAATGTCAGTCCTGAGAGAGATTGGCTGCTTTTACTCACCTCCATCATTTGGAGGGGAGGGCATCTCAGGGGCTACAGGAGGGAAGGGGCGAGCCAAGCTTTCTGCCAGGCTTGGCGGGCTGGCCTCACAGGGGGCTCACAGCACCCTCCAAGGATTTTCTCACACTTGCACTAGTTACTCTTCCCTGTCCAAGACAGTGTGGATGATGTGGTTCCGAATAGCCCAATGGATCATCTGAGCAACTCCTTGCCCCCCCTTCAGCGGCATAAGCAGCGGAGTTTGAGTCAGAAAGGGTTGCAGCGGTGGGGTAGTGTGTAAGGGGGAGGACTCCTCAAGGATCTAGGAAAGCCCAAGTTTATTTACAGCCCCAGAGGGACAAAGGGAGGGAGGGGGTGGGCAGAGGGTGGTGGGAAAACCTGTGGAGGAGAGGAGAAAACATACTTCACAGCTGTAGAACAGTAGGAGTGGTTTGACCAATCGCAGAGCGACTGCAGTGCACGGTGTGGATCAGTGTGTCATTTCTTACCACACTGGAGTGAATTGGAGCATCAACAGCAGAATACAGGCCGAACACCGGCTACATTTGACACTGGATGTGGCAATTCAGAGCAGCTCTGACACCCGCAAACAAAATACTCTGAATGAGTGCATTCTACAGCTGTGCGATGTCTGCCAGAATAATTGGCATTTGATGGAATAATTCTGAAGTATTTGTGTGCTCGTCAAGTATAAGTGTTCTCAGCATCTCACTGTGCTTGTGCTAGCTGGGTTTAATTGTGTGTCTGCAAAATCACTACATTCAAACAGATGGCATCTTTACAGTAGTTCGTTAAAAAGATGCCCCCGGCTACGAACAGAGGGGAAATTAATACCAAACACCAGCCAACTTCTGTTGTTATTTGGCTGTGGTCAGTGTGTGTGTCTTCAAACCCTTTTTTGGAGGCAATCAGCCATCGTGGAGACGTCCTTTCTACATTAAAGCTATTACCGGCTCGAGCAGTGGTTCACAGTGACTTTAACTGCTTTATCAGAGTGAGACGGGTTTTCAAAAGTCCAAGTTCGTGTCCCGCTTGTGTGGACTTTGCATGCTCCTCCTTGTGCTCAAACGCTATTCAAGTATAACGGAGCAGAGAAAACCCAAACTGCACAAATGTGTAAATTTGCGTGAATGTTTCCAGTGGATGCCCGCTGTGCCATGAACTGAATATCTTTACACTTGATATTGTATCCCGGCTACGATCAGATTTTTTGGAGTTACATGGCTATGCATTGCAAATCTTATCTGAAGTTGAAAACTGACAAACTGAAGCCAGGATACTGTGACATGTGTGCATTTTATTGAAGTTTCTCAACACTTTCTCCTGGTTGGAAAAACAGAGTGGAGGGATGCTAAGTGTATATAGGCATGTTAAAGAAGAAAAAAAAACAGATGCCAATGTTCTTGTAAACAAACTCCCTGTTTTATTACACAATTTACCTACTTCCAATAAAGCTAAGGCACCGTGTAGGATGTTGATTAAAAAAATTAATGTGATCATTTGCCAACCATTTGAAACTTTCACTCCACTAAAAAAAAAAAAGTGTATAGACTAGATATTAAGTGGTGGAACTGAGAAGCTTTTTGAATTTTTTGGAAAAAGACATTTTCAATCTTAATCTGTTTCCCAAAACACATTAAAAAAAAATGGAGAAATGATGTTATGCTTTGAAAAAGAAGAAATGATGGTGGTGCATCCAACAACCAAAATGGTTCATTGGCAACAGGTCAGTGACTTCATTGGATACTTTGGGAGTAAAAAGAGCACCACAGAGAGAACGAGTCTTTCCACCGTTGTGGTAAAGCCTGACGGGGCAAATACTTCAGCTATTTAAGAATAATGTTTCAGAACACCTGACCACACAGGTGATAGAAAGCAAATCGATGTGCGCACTTAAAACTGATGAAACAAATGCTGATAAAGCCTGTCCATTTTTCATGTAACGGCTTGGGTGGGTGGATGGGTGGGTGTGAACAACTCTACTCAGCCAGGAAATTAGCATACAGTATAAAGTAGAACACAGCTGTTTAAAGTAAAATGATGCCGTTTCACACCATAATCCAGCGTGTTCTTCTTTTGTGAAACTCTTTCATGAAGTTTGATGTCTTTAATTTAGCGTAGTCTTTCACACAAAGAGATAGACAAATCGCAGTGGTAATTTTACCATGGAAGAAACATTTTGGTGGCATCAAATTCAAACGATCATTTATTCACTCGTTCGTTTCCATGCCCACTTTTTCCTAACCGGGACCGCGGGAGTACTGAAGTCTATCCCAGCAGCCATCGGGTGAGAGGCATATCATTTCTAAATTTCAGTATTCAATATTTGTCTTTGTTCTATTTTAAATTAACTTACAATGAACTTAACTGAGACTGTTTTCAAAGCATTGCATTCTGTTTCCATTTTCTAAACCACCCAATATGTATGTCACGTTACTGGAACAATAATTAACGGATGTGGAATGGATATCTATGTAAATGATATCGGCCGGTGGATTAATACAGAAGAAGCCCCTATCAGCCCCGCTCTAATTGGCTTATATGGTTACAACTGTTAGCAAATCATCCCAGCAATGAAAAGGGATGTAATCGCAAAAAAAAAGAGCAATGTCTCTTTTTTATGGTCGTAAACCAAGAGGTCTTTTCAAAAACTTTCTATTAAGGATTCTTGTACTCAGCAATCGTGAATCGTAGGTGGCATAAACACTTTAGACATCATCCACAGTGCGCTGTCCTCTGCTGGTGTTGGATTTCATAAAGAGATCAACAGTAGCCTCTTGTGGTGAGAGTGCAGAGAAAAGCACATTCCCCTCCGTCCAGCGTTTACGGTCCACACATCCACTTTACTGTGGGATTAGTGAACACATGTGAGCAAAAGAAAATACGCACACAAGATAGCTTGCAAAGCAAGCAATCGCTTCGGGACAAGCTAGAATGAGGAAACAATCTGATTGCTTTGTTTGATCACTCAGTTGTCTTTGCTGTCAGACTCTTGGTCTGCACAGGACATTGATCCTGACTAGAATGACTTCAGCAGAGAAAGAAAGAGCAACAACAAAGAGTCAGAGTGATAAAGTGAGGCAAGCTGTGCTGCTGACAATCTGCCCCCACCTCCCAATAGTGTACTATGCTGGCTCTGTGCATGAGGCAGGGAGCAATGTCCCTAAAAGAGAAAAAGCACTGGCCCAGGGTGTCCTGTAAATCCTCAGGATGGAGGGCAGATTTGAAAGGCAAAAAGCCTTCAATTAAAGCCTAAAAAAAAACCATTTTGGACAAGCAGGCACATGCATTCTGTGGTGCAGGTCATTCAAAATGACAACACCACAAAATCCCCAGACAACAGCTGTGATGTTAATCCTAGTTATGCAGAACAATAACGAACAGGATGCTTATTCAAAGTTGAAAGAATGCAGAAGGACACCAGATTGTCAATTGTTTTCCCGCAAGAGTGTACATGTGTCAAACGCAATGTTTTAATACTGTTATTTTTGCTCTATTAACAATCATTAAGACAGAAGACCTTGCTGTTTTCAGATTGAAAAGAAAAAAAGAAACATTTCTGCATGTATGAATTCCATTTTCGAGTGTCTTCACTGGTATTGTGATGAAATGTCAACTCAGATTTCTTTCTTGGCTTGTTTGCCTGGATACCATGTAAGCTCAAACTCTCACAGCACACTGACTGATGATCCAGTAAAAAGAGGCCTTGTGTTTTTTTCTCTCATTTGTCTCATTTGGTATTGGTGGTTGTAGACGGCGAGGTGGCCTGGTTTTGAGAGGGGTGAGATTTCAATGTCATTTCATCTCAATAAGCTTCTGTTGAGATGAAATGAGAGCTTTTAGTGACAGCGTGAGTTAGAGCTTTTGTGAGAGCGCAAGTCTGAAGTCAGTTAATTCATGTCATGCTCAATTCAATCTTCCAGTCGGTTTAAAGTGCCCAACTGGTATGATCAAAAAGGCTTCAGCCTTTACATTTAGAAAAAGGGAAAGAAAGAGGGCAGATTACTGTACATGTTACTCTTCACACTCCTACTATAATATTTTGAAGCACGTTTGAGCAGCTTTCCCTGCATTTAATTTATATGTTTTATTTTTGTTTGTCCTCTTTGCAGCCATCTATTCATTGTCTAACCCACTTAATCCAACTCAGGGTCGCCTATCCCAGCTGCCAATCAGGCGAGAGGCAGGGCACAGCCTGTACAGGTCGCCAGTCCATCACAGGGCCACACAGAGACAAGCGAGACAAACATTCATGCACTCACACACTCGCTCCTACAGTCACTTTAGACTCACTAATTAAACTAACACGCATGTTTTTGGACGGTAGGTGGAAGCCGGAGTACCCGGAGAGAACCCACTACTACTACACTCTGCAATTACTACTAACTGATTCATGATTTGAAGTGGGAACAACAACAAAATGGGGTTTTAGAGGTAGTAATCCCTGCTTCTCATTATACTCCACAAGTTGGATTACATAAAACATCATCACCATTACTCCCTCAGTGTAATATAAACCACAGAATCTTAACTAAATCCCTTCTTTTAAATAGAGAATCAAGACATGAAATTCACCGGTGCACTAACACATTTCCACCAACAGAGGGAGCCAAAAGACCATCACAGCAGAGCTCCTATGAATGCAGCACTCCAATGAATGCTTAGCTTATGCGTTTCCTCCAGCACCAGACAACACAGAAAGGTTTCATTGTGAATAGTCAGCTCATCGTGCTGCTCATCTGCATCACTCTCTGTTTCACTGGCCCTAAATGCACAACAAATGCATATCTGTCTGTAAGGGCATTGTCACGCAGTTTTTCCATACTTATCCAGCACAGGTTGTTATTACATGCCATTCTTTTGTCCGATAAATATACATAGCTGTCTTGTTTGTTGGATTATGCCTACAACGTTTCAAGGAGTTAGGTTTTTATACACCAAAGCTCTACTAAAATAACACTCACATAGATATTATACTGCAATTAAAAGGTAACGGACAAGAACACGTCAGGGGTACTCCTTTTTACATCAAAAGCAAAAAAAAGAAAGACAGCCCAAATTGCTTTGCAAGATATGTGTCAAAGGAAAAGCTGACTCTGTTTGGAGATGACAGATAGCATCACACCTATCGCACAAGGCCCTTTTACAACAGTTGTACATCCCTGAGGGGATTTGTTTTATGTTTCTCTGTCTGACATGAAACGTCATCTTGAAAGCAATCATCAAATATACAATGAACAGAAAAAATTCAGGAGATACCACTTTGCTTTGTGTTAGGCTAACAGGACAGGTGCCGAAACAAGTTCTGTTCTCTACGTACAGCATGCCTCGCACTGGCCATTACATCATTGCTGGGACGTCAGGGTTTGAATAAGCATTCAAAAGGAGACTCTGACAAACAATGGACACGTGGTACAATTACAGCATGTCTCCATCACTGTGAAGTAGATGTAAACAAAGAGTTGTTTAGCAGCAGCCAATAGACCTTTTGTATTGGAAACTATAAACTGTGTTCACTGGATATGTGAAGAGCCACACAGAGTGGCATAAGGTTACCTATAAATAAAAAAAATAAAAATAAACTTTTAATCTTCCTCTGTAATGATCTATCTGACCACTGTCACCACATTGCCTGCCCAGGTAAAATGATAGCTGAATGTGTGGACTTCTCTCACAGGAAAGCAGTTGGTTTTGAGTTCCCAGTGGATCTAAAATTAGCACTAGCCAGTGACCCAACGCTGGCTTTGTGCCTTCTTTCAGATAAGATGAGGAACAAGTGTAGGAGCTATCAGCCCACAGGATACTGAAATACGCCGACACACACTGCTGAATGTTTTATAAATTCACAGTGATTTAAGAACAATGCTCAAACCTAAAAATACACTTGACCCTTTATATTAACCATAGTCTTAATTTGTATAAAGAGGAAAAGGGCTCCAAAAGGACATCAGAGCTTTGATACTGATCAGTCCACGGTTATGAAAGATGTTTATCAATGGAAATGCTTTATTAACAGTTAAATATCTTTTTTTCTCTTTTTTTTAAAAAAAAAGTCTGCCATGTACAAATAAAAGTGCATACAAAATCCTTAACACTACAGTAAAACTATATATGCTACTACTATATTACTATATCACAGTCTATCCTCATGAGTAGACCAGTCAGATCCCAGACCTCGCTTTTGCAGAATAATCTCAATAATCTCAGCATTTCACACCAGACATCCTAAAAATAGGGAGAGTTGTGATTTTAAAAACATGTCTGCATGAAATGAAAAGATTATACGTATCATATTCATCTTCAGCCGTTTCTCTGGGTTGTGGCCAGGAGTCAGGATGCCAGCCAGAACTCATGTGTTAAGCTGTTGTTATATAATCCATCTGCTCGGGATGGTCATCTCCAGAGTGCTCTATCAGCATGTGGTCTTTAAGTGGCACACTGGGCTATAAACAGGCCGGAATAAATCAAATCCACAAACACCACATCTCACATGAAATTAGCCAGGCTCTAGATGCCCACTGCTCTGCTAAAGGTGACCAATTGGTTTACATGTCAAAGGCATGCTTCATTAAGGTTTTTTTTTTTGCGAAGCTAGCCTCAGCTAAGAGGCTGTACTGCTAAGACCAGCAATGGGACCCACTGTATGCCAGTCACAGCAAAGTAGTCAATATGGTATCTTCCAGATCACTGGAGGGATTGTAGGCCATGCCCCTGTGGATATCCTGTCTTTTCTTTTTTCAGGATTAGCGCATACTGGACTCCTTTAATCTCACATGTAATATCTTAATGATGGGGATTCCCGAGAAAACTGCTTGCGCCCACAAAATAAAATGTCCCAAAGCCGAAGCAAGTGTGTTATTGCAATGAATTGGTTGCTAGCAAGCACTTGCTAACGTTAGGATGCTAGCCACTTGCAATAGGTCAGGTGGAAGAAACAAACAAGGAAGCAATCTGGCAGTGTGGGCATCCCGTTAACTTCCAGTGTAAAAAAAGAAAAACAGTTAGCCTTAGTGCCTGACATCTAACGGTGGCGTTTTCGTTTAATGTTGCAGCAACAATTAAGAAGCAAGTTCCCCAGTGAGATATCGTAAGACAGTTAAAAAGGAAAATAATGAGCCTGGGCTGCTTAAAGTTAGCTTAGCCGCACAACCTAGCAAAGACTGCTCGAACGAAGTAACCCGTTGACGTTACCTTATTTTATTCCAGTGCATTAGGTCTCATCCGGACGCCACAGCTGCCGCTCAGTGACACGGAGTCCTCTGTGAAGAAACCGTTCACTCCTACAACAATGGCCAAGACTACTGAGTGGCCGCGGTGTGTTATGCCGTTATAACTGAAAACTGACATTGAGTGAAAGACAAGAAAAAAAATCTGTATATTGTAGTCTTCTTGTGTGTGCTGAGTGCTGGAGCGAGTCCATGGGCCAAACCATTCACATGTGTGAGAGGGGGGACCTGAATGAAGTGCTGAAGTGTCCGTTCGGCACCAATGTGACATTTAGCGTACTTCGGTCCTCATTTGTCGAGTCGGCACATTATGTATAAATCGGTCAACTAGTTGTAAGTGGAAACACAGGTCTTACCGCGAGCGCGAGTTGTGTTTCGAGCACCCTTTGGTCAGTGTTTCACACGGGTTAGTGAGCAGGTTCTTCCTCTACAACTTGCTGATACAAACACAGAGCAGCTACCTAGCAACTGTGTCGCTGACCATGGTGCTAAAAACAACCTTCTTCCGCTCAGAGGTCATTAACGTGCCATTCCCTTCATCATTGTGCTTAACCATCGCCTTAATGCCATATACATTTTTTCCGAATCTAATTTTGTAGTTTATCCACCTGACGTGTTAGTTTTCAAACCTCTTAGAGGTAACACTAAGGCTTAAAATAGTTATGTTAGATTGTACTCTCATTTAACTAGTCTTTCATTCATACCCACATTTAGTTTTACATCTCAAACATGGGTTTGAAATCATTCAGCGTTCAATCCCCCTAAGGTGAGAACCACTTCTGCTTTTCTGAGCAACATGTTTATGAGTTAGAAGTGTTAAACACCAACTATAGATAACACATTTTTGACCAGTTTTTTGGGGGTAATTATCCATGCTTGAATCAATTCACTGGTTCCTATAGGGTATGTAAGCGGTGCACTTGGGGTCCTCTTTCAAACATAATGCCAGGCTTGCATTAGCCTGGCAGAGGTTGTGTTGCAGTAAGCATATGGCACAGAAATCTAAGGATGATTCAATGTAGCATTTAAAGGAAAATCTTTTTAAAGACAAACAACACAAATATTTCAAATAAAGACCAGTCATAAAAAGACTAAGCTACACATATTGACACCCATAATGCTAGATAAGACAAACACACCCCAACTCGCTAGAAGAGACATTTACAAGTTGGGCTTAGACACTACAGATGAACTACAGATTTTGGTGCAAAAGTAGTGACAGAAGTGGAAGAGTAGAGACCGTAAAGTAAAACAGAAACAGGACATGGCACAAACAAGGGTGACATGGTCCCAATAATTGCAATGTGTTATAATAGATGTCTTTAATCATTTGGTTACAAAATTAACATTAATGTGATTTTCATTACAATTGCCACAATATTAGTACCAGCCATAATGATAATCGTAGTAATAATAATAGTTGTGATAGTTGTAGCAGATTTCTCAAACATCCATTGATTCGCCTGAATTCCCGGGAGATAGAATATAAAATAACCATCTAAAAGTGTGTTTAAACATTTTTCTTTCAGGTAATATGAAAATAGACGTTCAACTTTTAAAGATGCTGTTCATACATAAAGTGATCTAGGTATCATTACTACTACTAAGCTGGTGATGGAGACACGTGGAGCAACCTTTATTATTCCCTTCAAAAAATGTTGTTTGTATTTACTATTTTCGACGGGTCTACGAAGGCAGCGCTTCACCCATTAAGCCCGTCTGTGGGTATTCCCATATGACGTGAACGCAGCACGGAGCGACAGCAGGCAGAGGTGAAACTCTGGATCATGTTGTACACATGAACCACAGAGGGCCTTAGAAACAAAGATCAGCAAGGCGGTCAGCAGAGCACGTCGAGGTTCAGTCCACAAAGAGAAGACATTGATGTCGTTTTTAGCCAACCAGCTGGAACGAGCTGAAATTTGTTAGCTAGCTAACGGAGGACCCTGTTAGCTAACGGCCACCATCATCGCCCCTAGCCAGCTGTGGATCGCCCTGTCTTCCTGCGATGGGAAACGCAGCGACTGCCAAGAAAGGCAACGAACAAGAAAGCGGTGAGCACCTGGAAGACATTCCAGCCGGCCTTTGGCCATTTATAACTTGAACTGTTACACAATGTGAGATTGTTTATCAAATTCAGCGGAGAGCATCCTTTCGCAGATCTAATAGCAGAGAGCACAGTAACATGGGCTGCATTCACCAACCATCTTTGGTAGGGCAGATAGCGTGCGTGTGTCCTGTCGTAACGATGTCTGTTTGCTGACCTCAGTTGGAAACTGTGCCACAAACGATGCAGCCAGCTCATTATTCAAAGTGGCATCTGAGGATATAACGGAGTGGTCCATCACCATCCTAGGGACGTTTTTCCACAGCAGTGAATGGAAAGGAAAGTCTTTGACTTGACTTAATTCAAACTATTCTTATAGTCACACCCTGTCTTGTTTAACTGAAGTCATCAGGACACCCCTGTTTAATTTACAAAGAGCTCCTATCACCTGCTTGAATGATAACATGATAACACAGGTTTCCACTGAGGCTGCAGGACATGGCCTGTTCACTGCTTACAACAGGTAGCTGGGAATGACTAGGAGTCAAGCTGGAGAAAAGGGTGCTCTGTGTGGTTAATTTAGGCTAATGTTTGTTTATTAGAAAATACATGTATTTATCGATTTCCTTTATTTATAAGGCAAGGGCTGCACAACAGTCTACCCTTCCAGATAAACAATCTGTTGGGTCTCTTGTCAGCATGTTTGGTGTCTATCTAAATGATCACTACTTTATTACGACGACATTAACCTGTTGGAGTTGAAGGTACCACGTCGAGAAAACGGGCCGCTCTGCTTTTAGTTCAGCTGCACCTGTTGACGAGCAGTTGGAGTCTTAACTGCTTTATTAATTACACAGAAGACACAGCCAGTGGGGTTCTTGTTTTTGTGAGTTGTGACCAGCCTAATCCACTAAACTGTGCCACACCAAGTGGCCTGTCTGGAGAGCGCAGATCCTGACCTGCTTTCTGATTGGCAGTAGTTCCTACAGGCACGCAGACTTGTTACTCAAACCACCTGTGGTCTCTGCAGGAAGGTGTTTTCATTGCAGTAACAAAAAAAAAAAAACAGACAAAACAAGAGACAAGTGAGGGAGGGGAGACATTATTGTCATGTGGATTTTTAATTTAGATCCTAAACTCTCAATTAACTCCTATTTCTGCTCCATTAATGTTTTTCAAAAGAGCACAGCAAAAGGTCAGGGTATAAGAGTGACTTTGATCATCAGAAAAGCCATGCATTGTGAAACATAACCACCAGGGAGCACAGTAACACGGAGACAACTTCTCTTTCAGTTTGTGGGTGTAAACAGTTTTTCTTATCAGCACTTTGAATTTACCGTAGCTGGGCTGCGTTTTCGACTGCTTTCTGCTTATCTTGTGCACCTCTGTCAAAACAATATAGCCACTTACGGGAGAGACTCAGAGAAGCGCTTTCAAATGACTCCACGGCAAAGAACTGGACATTCATTTGGCCCCTGACGCTGCAGCCGTGCACTTGAACAGGAAGTTTAACTTCATGTGGTTAACCGACCATTTCAGAGCACTCCACTGCTTGCAGGAAGTTAGCATGACTAGTGTTTAGTCTGAAAACGGTTACTTTGTCTGCGAGCATTCTCACCCACACATCAAGGTAGTTGCCTCGAAATGGCCCAGGGAAAGGATCAATCCTTTGCCAGCCGTTTAATCAACAAATATCTTAAGAGTGGACAAGAGCACAAGGGACAAGAGAGTGAGGGGCCTCACATATCTGAGTTCACCATCATGTGGGAGAAGTTGAGTAAGTGCAGTGCATTTCTTTTACTCTTTAGTCTGTTCACTGCCCTGAGCAGGATGGGTTGCAGCTTGCCTTGATATGCTGATATACCAGACTTTTATTACGTCAAGCAATTGGCACGTCTGCTTAAACTGTACAGGTCATGTCACGACTTTGAGAAATATTCTGTTTTAATGTGTATATATATAAATAGTTTAATAACTTTTTCTGTTTGCAGTTACTTTCCTCTACAGCTTCCCAGTTGATGCTATTGCACACATTCTGGACCCACCAGAGACTTTAGTGACATCAGTTTAGGCATAACACTTTATTGTGAGGGCCATTTGTGCTGCTTCAAGTCACTTATGCCATCTTAATATGTGTGCCCTGTTGTTTTTGTGTGCTGTTTTATCGGTATGAAATGTGCTTCTTTCTGTTTTTTTTAACATATATGTGGGCTTTTCACTGTGTCTTTTCAGTGAATGTTTTCTTTTTGTCTTTTTTTGGAATAATGAAAGCCTCCCGTAGTGACAGGAAAGAGACAGTAAGACGACAATACTGAAGACTGCACACTGTACCGATCGAAAGGCAGAACAGAAACCTCAATTTGCTTCTTAATGATAGACATGAAAAATAATGTATTTGATTGTTCATAACAGTGTAGTATCATTAATTACTGTTGTAGGCTACAGTTTGTGAGACAATTGAAGAACCATAGTCAACTCTTTTTAAGCTATGAATAGTTTAATTACTGTTGGTTTAACCTGTGTTAGATGGTAGGGATGCCTCACGTTGTCTCCGGTGTTGTTTGGCTTTGTCAGTCTTCAAATGCTCTTGATTTGTAGCTCTTCATAAATGTTTCTTCCTCTCTTTCTCTTCTCCATCATTTCCATCCATGTGGGTGAATGTTCCTGCAAACCCCGGGTGAACTGTAGAGACTTTTGGTATGCTCATGTTTCCATGAGATGTCCCAAGTCAAAGAGCGAATGTTTTCCAGTGCAGTTTAGATGTACCGGGCTCGTAAAAACCCTATTTGCAAAAAAGCAGCTGGGAAACACTGCTGAAGGAGAATGATAATAGCACTGACTTACACATAATTCAAACCCCATGTGTAACTGAAAACAGTACATGTACACACAAACAGCATATCAGCTGCTGAAACTGACAGATGTGGTAGATCTTCCATTGGTACCTGTGGATGTGGCAACAAACTGTAATTTCTTCTTCAAAACTGTGGCAGCTGTTTATCTATGTATTTGGAATCTCTGAATTATTTGAAAATGTTCCGAACAACAAAGCAGTTTCTTTGCAACTTAGGCAACGCCAAACTCTCTCCATTGCATGTTGCCCAAAATGCCAAATCCTTTCGCTGGCATCCAATTGAAAATTAGCATGTTTTGAGAAGAAGCTAAATGAGTGGGAAACAGTTTCAACATCTGATGTTTGTGCACTATTTTCAGTTAAATATATGGCTTGATTCACTTATAAACATCACATTCTGTTTTTCTATACATTTTCCACAGCGTCCCGACTTTTTTGCAAGAAAGTGTTGCTTATAGTTTTAAACCCTTGTTCGTCTATATTCAACTATATTCAGATATTGTCAGGCAAAGTAGCCATGTCAGTTAACACATAGATTGTCAGTACAGCCACTAGTGAGACTTTTAAGATACCTTCCAGTGACTCTTTGACTTTGGACATCTCGTGTCTGCTGTGGCTTTCACAATGCACCGTCTTTCTGTTGCCTGCCCTGTGGTCTTAGTTATGTTGTGCATTTAGTTTTTCTCTCTGCATACTGTCCTCTGCCCTTTATTCCCACCTACTCCTGAAAGGGATGCAGAATAGCTTGTGCTAAAATTGGCCGATTCTGTAACGTCCACAGAGCTCTTTGCATCACTTCACGAATCAAAGTTTCCTGCCTAGGCATGTAGTTTAGACTTGGTTATGGAAATATTTTTTTGCTGTGGTTTCAAGTATAGTCCTGCCTCCCCAATACTTGGCATCTGCCTGACCTAAAACCAGCATTTGTTTCCCTGAACGTGTGAACCGCCTTTTCCGTTTTTCCCCAAACACTTTTTTTCAACTGCCCCGGTTTGCTTCCCTGAACATGTTAGAAGACTTTCTGTGGGGACCGACACTCTAATTTTTTCTTTACAAATCTGTCTTTTTACAGTGAAAGAGTTCTTAGCTAAAGCCAAAGAAGATTTTTTAAGAAAATGGGAGTGTCCTCCGCAGGTAAGTTGTCTTCTATGAGCACTTTACTTTCTACATTGTAAGTTTTTCCTTGTGGTCTCATGTTTTATATAAAAGAAGGCGTAAAAAAAGAAAAAGATAAGATGTTGTTATGATAGCCATTTCCTCTAGTTCAGATGGCGCAGATCCTGTTAACTTGAATGCTCTCTGATTGCATAATTGCACCTTGTAAATAAGAGGCATTTGCTCTAAAAAATATCCCCATCCAGCTTATATGTTTTCACTTTAAACTACATGAAAGTGATTTAAAAAAAAAAAAAAAAAAAGAGAGAGAGGGAAAAAAAAAGAGAAATTATCGGCATTTATAAAAGCTGAAAGTGTTGAAAGCAGTGATGTTGCGTCAGCCTGCAGCCTTATTTCCACTGATGATGTGTTTCCTCAGTGCACAACGGGCCTGGACGACTTTGACAGGTTCAAGACTCTGGGCACTGGCTCGTTTGGACGAGTAATGCTTGTGAAACATAAAGCAACAAACCAGTTCTATGCTATGAAGATCTTGGACAAACAAAAAGTAAGTGCACTCTTTTAAATGAGATCAATCAGAGCTGGTGTCGTTGAGAATTAAAACTCTACAAAATGCTTAACATTAAAGCAAATTCTGTGTATCGCCTTAAAGGAAATGGATTGCTTCCTCTCATGCACTGCTCGCCTGTTATCTCTGAAAGCCTCAAAGGCGACTCGCTTGAGAGTTTCGATCTTTAAATAGTGATATGAAAGTTGTGGAGGCAGGTTTGCGGGTCTGCAGTGCTCTGTTCCTTTGAATTTAACCGTTTAAGCAGAAAACCTGTCCGACTCTCAGCTTTTGTTCAATGCAACAGCTACAAAGCCTCTTTCTTTATCCACAATAGTACTTTTTGTATTTACCTCTCATTAGTTCCTCTCTGAAGTCTTTAGACTTTGTATTATTTAGAGTGTAAAATCAAAGGGATGGCATTGCACAAATAATGCACACATTTTTTTTATCATGCTGCTTATGTGTGCTGTGATGTACTTTTCTAAATGGATGTTAAAGGTTTTTCGGGCTTGTTATTGTGCTTCCGCTGCTTTACAAGACATCATCAGTTTCCATTAAAGTACTTCAGAGCAAGATGCAAATAAACTTAAAGAAGCTTACAACTTTGGCATCACGGTAGATCTCACGGCCATGTGTTCTCTCATTGTGTGGTAACGTCTCACCATCTGTGAGATTTACTCAATCGGGATTTACATCAGTTTTCTTCCTGTGTTCTTTGTGGATGCGGTATCAGATGTCCTTTACTCTCGCTACATTTTGTAAAAAAAAAAAAAAAAGGTCAAATTCAGCTTGCAGAAGTCAGTCGTGCTTTCGGCCGCGTGACTGTTGCTGCTTTCACGCACACACTGGAGTCCCCAAATGAGACTCTAGCTAAGATTTTCCACCCATTTTTTTTTTTTTTTCAGACAATGCGTGTCGGAAAGCCTCTCGGGGCATTTGCGGCCACTATCTGAGTGCTGATGAGATTTAGTCCTTTCTGCTCACCTGCGTGCTGCTTTTCGGCCCACTTCTTGCTATTGTAGATCCACGTAGCAACACGCAGAACTCATGTTAACACAATAAGGAGCCTCACCCGCTGTTCTCCACATGTTAAGAAAAAATAAACAGCATCATTTCTGTAACGCATGCCGCCTCCCGCGTTCCCTCCACCCCCTCCCCTCGCATTTCCAGCCAGGAGAACGCATCTTCGGATCAATCCTCCCGCTGCGTTGTGCTTGCGTGTGAACATCTCCGGTGTTCGTGTATGAAAACGGCTTCCGTGAAAGAGACTTTAGCGTGGTGTTCACAGTGATCGGTTATCTATCAGCAAGCTCAGACATGGGTGTTTTTTTTCTGTATTTATCGTACCATGCAGTCATACATGCTATCATTCTTATTTGCTTGTCTTTTGCTTTGTGTGTTTTCAGGTGGTGAAGTTGAAGCAGATAGAACACACATTAAACGAAAAGCGAATACTACAGGCCGTGTCCTTCCCCTTCCTCGTCAGATTGGTATACGCTTTCAAGGTATTTACAGAAGTAACCAGCTGTATCTTATCTTTATTCTTATTTTTTGTCCGTCTGTCACAGCGCTACACATCTTCAGAGTTATTTCATGGTGGAGCTGGGCGAAAAGGCCAAGAAATGAATCTAGACTTTTTTTCCCCCCCTAGTGTTATTGATGATATTGATTCTTCACATGTACTCAAGATGAATATTCAAGGAGTGTGTTCTTATTGAAGCTGGGTTTCATATGAGCAATGTCAGCAAAAAGCAATAAAAACAGCACTTGTCGTGTGATGAACGAGCTTTATTTTGTTTTGTTATTAATGACCTGGAGAACTATTCCCAATGATATGTTTACAGAGAAACAAAACGCCTTCTCCAACTGCTTTGAAATATTCTCTTGTTTGTTTATTTCACAAAAGGAACAATGGTGCTTTTTCTAAATAGTGGCAGCTCAATGGTTCATCTTTGGGATTATATGTTTTCAAAATTCTAACAAACCTAGGCTGCCTTGTTTTAAGGAGCAGGCTCTAGTGTAATTTCCTCTGTCTGGTGCCGGGTCTTGTTATACATGATGACACAGGCAAATGAGGCAACTGAAGAGATACACAGAGTTCCCATTTTACTGCATAGTATTGTTTCTGGTGCTGCAACTGGTATGTTGTTTTGCTACTTTTAGGTCCAGCAGGTTTTTCACACACTTCCCACAACGTGGGCGTCTGTTCCACAGTGGATGATGCAAATCCAAATCATTCTGGACATCGGGACATAATAAAACCATCATCTGGTCCTTACCAGGTCTCAAGAATGAGTGAAATACAACCTCACATGAAGAAGAACACATGACATATTACTCCGCCTCGATATTTATTTAACAACTGTGCCAAGATGTAGATGCAGTAAATGAAATGAAAAACCAATCAGAAGTAGGGATTCTGTAGCTTGTAGAACCACTTCGATCAGTCATAATCTGAAGTCGTTTTCTGTATGATGTTATGTTTGGGCATTCAGTTAATCGCGGTTCCTTTTGTGGTACCATGATAACATTTCAGTCAGGTTGAGGTATGGACCGTTGCTGAGGTTTTTTGAAGTTTCTCTGAGCAATGCGCAGTCGGACCTCGGGGTGATTTGGCTGGGATGTCCAATTCCTGGGAAGATTGGTGCTGTGTTGAATGTTTTTCCCTTGTTGATAATCTTTTTCGCTGTAGACTGTTGGACGTTAAATTCTTTGTAAAATGTCTTTCAACCCCTCCCAGATTGATGAGCAGCAACAGTTGCTTCTCTAAGATACAGTGTCCAGCATAAATGAGTACATCCCCTTTGAAAAGTAAGATTTGAATCAATATCTCAATGAACACGAGAACAATTTCCAAAATTTTCACAAGGTTGAGTTTTATAGAACACTTGTTTAACTCCATAACATGAGATTAAGTTAATTTCATGTAATAATATCACTTAGATCACAAAATCTTCATTACTACATCTAATAAATAGTTCTACTTCATCTTTTTCAGCATGGGCCCTGGCAAATTCTCGGTGTGCTTTTTTGTGCGTGAGCTTTAGGAGAGGCTTCCTTCGTGGACGATACCCATGCAGAATAATTAGACTCACCTGTGGTTGAATTCTTGTTAATTAGAATTCTTGTAGACTTAAGTTCTGCTTTTCTCCTAAGACTTTAATTGGGGGTGTACTCATTTTTGCAACATGGGCTTGAAAGAATTTTCTAGGAAAATCACTTTTTTGTGTGTGCACATGAACAAATCTTGTTTGCAATCAATAGCCCACATTTGTAGCAGTATTTTGCTGTGTAGCATCCCATGTTTTTGAAAGGAAACTAAAGTTTTTTTTTTTGACAAATCTGGTGGGGTGTACTCATGTATGCCGAGCACTGTAATCGCTGAGTTTGAAAACCGATGAACATTCTTTTTCCAAATCAGCGTAATTGCATGTCTGTTTTTGGTTGCGCACGTTTACTTAACATTAAAAAAAAAATTTGATTAATTACTTTGTCTAACCAAAACCGGACTTTTAAAATTCATGTTAGACCAACAGAAATCGAAGAAAATTGAGCTTCTCAGAGCTGGACCAACACACCCAGATATTCCAGTCGGGGAATCGAAGCTGGACTCAAATGGGCCTAGGTGCTCTGTGTATGCTCCAGAGTTTCATGTTTTTGCATCTTTTTGCGAAAAAAAAAAACTGTAAAGTGGATGTTAATAGAGCCAAATATCCAATAAATGCGCTTTCATTGACATATTTTTCGCTAAACGTGTCGGAAATCACAACTGAAAATCAGCATATTAAGAATACTTGTCAAATTTGAATTTATAACCGTGGTGTCGTCTTAAATGTATATGTAAATATTTGGGTATATATATACCCAAATGTACAAAAAATCCCCCACAGAGCAAAACAGAGGGGGCAGGATGTCTTGAATGTTTTCTCACAGACATATGTTGGTCAGTAGATCAATACCCCTCCTGTACATGTATACTGGGACAAGGTGGGGGGTCCAAACTCTAGTGTACGTAGTGCACGTAACCGCAATTATTGTCTTAGTCTGCTTCAGCTGTCCTTTGTCAAGCTTGTTGTTGATTGGTAAAGCTCACAAGGGCTCAATTGTGCCTAATTTACCGTCATAAGTACAGAAAAGTGCTATAACTGGTGTTTGAGTGACAGTAGGGGAAGTACTAGTCGTGGTTTTGCAATTCTTTTTACATATTTGAGAAACTAAGATGAATTCAAGATACTGTTCGGCCTTACACTACATAGATTGCATTGCTTTTCCTGGATTGTGCTCGCTAGTTGAAAACGATAGGTTAGGGTATAACTGGTTGTATGTGTTAATTTTTTGACAGGACAACTCAAACCTCTACATGGTGATGGAATATGTGCCAGGTGGAGAAATGTTCTCACACCTCAGACGCACTGGAAGGTTCAGGTGTGATGCTCTTACGTTTTGTTTTTGTCCATTCACTCACTGTCGGGGGACTTTTGTTTACGTGTCGCTCCACTGTCTGAATTCCTTGGTTTCTCTGTTTCAGTGAACAACATGCAAGATTTTATGCAGCTCAAATAGTGCTCACCTTTGAGTACCTTCACTCCTTAGACCTCATCTACAGAGACCTGAAGCCTGAAAACCTGCTCATAGACCAACATGGATATATCCAGGTACTCAGTCGATGTGAAGTTTATCAAACCATCAGTATTACGCCATTGGAAACTAAGGAGGTTATCATGAACACTGCACTGAGAAGTCAGCCAGACAGAGTAATTGTGTGGACCTTTGACGTATTAGTGTACAAAGGGACAATACAGAAAACCATTGAGTGAAGGTCACATTTTGAAAATATCATGGCTCATGTAGCTCCTCATATCTGTGGCTTACAAGTGTACTCTTTTTTGTCACACTCCGACTGTTCTGGCTTCAGGTCACAGACTTTGGCTTTGCCAAACGAGTAAAAGGCAGGACCTGGACATTGTGTGGAACTCCCGAGTACCTGGCTCCAGAGATCATCCTCAGCAAGGTCAGCCCTTCATCCCCAGCCTCGTGACTACAATTTAGTTGAAAGGTGTCGGGACAGTGAAATGGTTTTTATTGGTTTGGTTCTGCGTTCTAAAATTGTAACAATAAAGTGTAAACTGCAACTTCGATATCGACGCCCGATTAATCCTGATATTGAGTCCACTTTGTTTATCTGACCTATGTGTTATACCTCTGTGCGGTTAATCACTGGCAGGTCACTGTAGTCGACGGTATGTAGGTTTTGCCGGATCTTTATAATCCAATGTGGACAGTATGCAAAACTTTGTTATCGGAGGTAGTTTTGCCTTCTTATGGTAAAAACTTTGAAATTATTGTTTTCTTCCGTCCTTTAGGGCTACAACAAAGCTGTGGACTGGTGGGCACTTGGAGTTCTTATCTATGAGATGGCTGCTGGTTACCCTCCCTTTTTTGCGGATCAGCCTATCCAGATTTATGAAAAGATTGTATCTGGCAAGGTACGCAAAGATTGAACGTTGCATGTAATGACACTTGATATTATTTGTGTGGTGATATCTTCTCGTATTCGATACAGCTAAGCCATATCGAGAACTTTTGAATTTTACCTCTGTATTCTTCTTTCTTTCTTTTTTTCTCAGGTACGATTCCCCTCTCACTTTAGCTCCGACTTGAAGGACCTGCTGAGGAACCTGCTCCAGGTAGACCTGACAAAGAGATTTGGCAACCTGAAAAACGGCGTGAATGACATTAAAAACCACAAGTGGTTCTCCACAACAGACTGGATTGCCATATACGAGCGAAAGGTAAGTCTTTATTTTGAGCCATGGCATTCTTGTCAAGCTGGAGTCATGCTGTGACACTGCATCTGCGTCTATGCCCCTCTACATTCTCAGGTCGAAGCCCCCTTCTTGCCGAAGTGCAGAGGACCAGGGGACACAAGCAACTTTGACGACTATGAGGAGGAGGACATTCGCGTCTCGCAAACGGAAAAGTGTGCAAAAGAGTTTGCCGACTTCTAGTGAACAGGAAAGAGTCCCATTGGGGCTCTGGTGTTTTGGGATATTTGCACTCTGTAGAGGGTTAAGGTGGAACTGAGGCTATCAAACAAAAGCCTAGTTCCGTCATTCCACACAGCTGAATGAGGTCCCTTTTGCCATGATCCTGCGTGCAGTTAGCACTGATCTACACACAGGCACATTATGCAGACACCCCTCGTGCTGCAACACAAAGTAGTTGACCACGTTCTCATTGTTTGTCTTTTACCTTTTACTTTTCTGTGTTTGCCACCTCCCTTTCTCTTATTTAAGTTCTTATTTTAAAAAAGAAAAAAGAAAAAAAAGCAACATGAAAAGCAAATTTTACTCCCATTGTCAAGCGGCACAAAGAGTGATTGTATTAGCTGGCATTGCACATATTGTGATTAAGCTTAGGAAAAATTAAGGGATTTCTTTCTTTTTTTTTTATGTACTTTTTTTTTTATCTGTTGTCTGTTACACGCTTGAGTGTCTTTTAGGGTTCATTTCAGTATTCATTGATCAAAACGACAACCATTAGGCGCCACTTTGGTGTCCTTAAGACCTAGAATCATGTATGGGTTCGTATAAGCGTATAAATACACGAGACGTAGAATTTTTACAAGACTTTGTTTGTTTGTTTTTTTTTATTTTCCTTTTTAAGCATGACCAAAATTTAAGATCCCGTCCAGTGAAGGAACACGATTGTTGACAGTTTTAGCACTCCGGCATTTGATTCTCAAAAAGATGGATTAACAGTGACGAGTGATAATAGGAAGCAGAAGTGTGTCAGTACTTTGTAAACAAATCCGCTGTAGCATTGTTTATCCATATCTGGTCACAGGACGTTTCCTTTTTACCTCAGACTTTTGGCGTGGTATGAAATGGTATATTTTTAAGGTACAACTCTGTTTCACAATAAAGGAATCTGAGGACATTCGTGGATGTCTGCACACAACAGATCAACTGTTTTTTGGTACATTTCAAAGTATATACACAAGTGCATTGACATGGCATTTGTCAATAGCTGAAAGGTCAGTTTGCTTGATTATCTTTAGGATATAATATGGATGGAAAGCAGTGCTGGACAAACTTTGTCCTGTTGGGTTGCTTTTTCCATTTGAAACTGCTGTGTTTGTGTCGAGCACTCGCTATACGTTGCGTATCTGCCGTATTTGTTTTCGTTTCATTTTCAACTTTTGCATGTTTATGTTTGTACAGCAGTGTCATTACAAGCTGATGGTATTCCCACCTTTTTTTGTTTTGTTTCGTTTTGTTTTGTTTGATGGTTGCGTTACCTTTTAAATTGTGTCACAGCCTTGAACATATAGGCGGTTAGAGAAGTCATTTTAATCCGGTGGCATGATACTACGAAAAGCAAGGGGTCAAACCATTTCTTCGTAATAGTAACAGAAAATGCAAATATCGTAACCTTGAAGTATTTGTTCATCTGTGCGACTGCATCTTGTTTTCTCTGCATAACTTTCTAAACAGCTCGCACACTGTGATGGAACAATATTTGCTCATTCTGCTTTGCAAAGCTGAGTAAGGCCAGTTTGTGCTGATGGACAGAAGCTATGATTTTCAAAGAGAATGAGGTCAGGATCGGATTGTTTTTTTTTTTTCTAATGTAAGCCACTCCTCTTAAAGTGTTGCACTTTCAATCCATATTTTCTCCTATTAGAAAAATGCAGGTTTCACGAGGGATTCTTCCACACTTGGCAACATCCAAGACCCATTAGTTATCTCGTATTGCCTGTCCTTGCTGCTAACATGTAGTCCCGGCCTCAAACTCTGCTCCCGCTTGTCAGTTCAACACAGTGTCTCTAAAGAATCTGTTTATCAGATGTTTGGTACCTACATACGCAGCCACGGTGTCCTCTTGTTGGCTTTTCTTTCTTCCAGATGGCGGAAAACTTCTGTTTTTGTTCTTTATTCCTCCAGAGGAAAGCTTGTTTCTGCTTGCCGTCCACAGAGAATTCAGAGTTTTAGGTCGTTTCTGCAGGATGGTCTCTCAGGGCTGTGGAGAAATTACAGATTTACATTTCACACTAACGCTGAAAAAAAAAAAAGAAGAAGACGAAGAAGAAGCACTGTTGGCTGTCTTTCTGTTTTAAGCCTCACAACTTCTCGGACATTTTAATCATTAATTGACATGACACTCGAGTATTTGCAAATAAGGAGGAAAGCAATTTAATCAAGTTCAACAATCTTAGACAACCAAATGTGAAAAATGTTCGGGAAATCAATGTTTTGCCTGAATTGGAGCATTTTCTCAGTCTGAGCACATGATGTGACATTTTATTTTGCCCTAATTTAATTTCAAAGGCACAACTGTTTCTTATGCTGTTTTTATTTATATTTAGAGATGTCTAATAAAATAAAATTTATATGTTTAAACCTGTGTAGCTCTCAGTATATATATATATATATATATATATATATATATATATATATTCAATGAGATTCAAAATATTTTCAAAAGTGTTGAAAACAGTGAATATATTGGATTATTTATTTGTACGTTGTTTTATTTGCCCTTAGAGGGATAAAACATTTATAGATTATGCACATTCACACCTCTAATGCCTGTTTAAATTTTTTTGATTTTTCAAAAACTTTTTTTTTTTAATGTTTTGTTTTCGTACGAAATCATATTTGTCAAAGGAGATCCAGAGCTCTGAATTATTTTCCAAGTTTAAAGGGTGAACAGATGGTAATCCTGAAATATTCACAATACCTTTTGATTTGGACAAAATTTGAAAATTACACCTGTGAATTTAACTTGTCTTTGTCCAAGCCACCTGTGTGTAGATCCTCTGAGAAAATGTGTTGGAGATCCACAGCTCCTCTTTGGTGTCATCTGTTCTCCCTCTTCCATTTGTGTAATGTTTGTTGGATTTGATGTAAATGATGGCACCCTTCCCTGAGCCACTTCACACTTCTGACTGAAGGAAATCAGTTTATGAGTTCTTGTAGCTAGTCACATGTGCCAGTATGGGATCAATAATCTCAAATGTGTCTGTATTTAGTTTGTGGAATTATTGCACATCATTTAGAAGGCTGACACGTTTTTCCCACCCATATTTACTTGTGTTTGCAAGGGGAATATACTTTGCTGTAGCAGATTTTATGTAACGAAGGAAATATGTCACTATAATAAATTCTTTTTATTAAAATCTACTGTTGTTTTTATTGAATTGTTTAAAAAAAAATGAATTTTTGCCGCAGAAAGTGATGTAAAAGCTATAAACATCCTTTAACAAGTACTGTAAACGCCAGTGCTAAAATGATAATACACTACATTTCCCATGATTCCCTGGTGTCGTGGGCGAAGGAAGCAAAAGCGAAGGTGCTAGTTGGCTTTAGTTGATTATAATTTGATTTTGTCGATTAAATGTCGCTTTTTATGAATTGGTAAAATATCTCATGGGTTCGGAATCTCCTTTTTTGTTGAATGACGTACACAGACTGGAATAGCAATTGTTGTCAAGCCAGAATATCCTAAAATAAGGTAACTGTTAATTTTGGTATTAGCAAACGTAGCTAACTATCGCTGTTAGCTTAACGTAAGTGTTAGTAAATAACAAAAAACAGAAGGGACGACTAATTATTTGTTGTCGTTTCAAATAACGTTATGTCTTAATTTTGCCGTATTTTTTACCTATATTTCATTTTAATTGCAATCGCGGCAAAGCTATTTTATGATTGTATTGCAACTATCTTTAATACAGCTAACAACGTCAGTTTCAGGTCGTCATTTTCCTACAGTACACCTCTCCGCTGTGTGTTACTGACAAAACATTTGATTTGTTTTATTCAGCAACCATATTCACCGTATTCACTACTTCACAATGTAACTGTTTTTTTCCCCAGTGAAGACGTCCAGTGACTGCCAGACTATAAAAGATAAACAATGATGGTGTTTAAACTGCCAACACATTGAGTTCTCCCGGAGGAAACATCTGATGAAAAATTTCTGCAACCTTACGGAATGTAAGAGCAATCATTTATTTAGTTTCTTTTTCAGTCTCTCACTGCTTCAACTCAAAAGTCACACGGGCTGATGGGAGGGAAAAAAACCTCTTAATTCACAAGCTGCAATGTGTGAAGAAGAGTTTCTTTTTGAAAAATCTGTAGCCCTTTGTAAGTGACCAAGCTTAGCTCATACGCACATCACAAATGATATGCTATATAAAATGCCCTAAGGATTCACCTTATTGGAAAGAACATAAAGTCTGGAACATTGATGTTGTAGTGGTATCGGTTTTATTTCTCTGACTGAGATAGTCCTCCTGCAGATGCAGACATAAAATGCAGTGCTTTTAAAAGAAGTAAGAAAACTGGCTAAAACTAGCCATTTGTTTGATGTTATTATTGTGTGCAGTTTCATTGTCGTGCCTTCTCAGCAAATGATGGCGATCCCTGAAAGATGGAAAGATGGAACTAATACCCGTCTTCGTCATTCATCAACCACATGCCTGTTTTCTAACGAGCAGGGATATGACCATTTTAGTTTATTCAGGTTTTTCAGTGTGAATATCTGCTGGCTTCCCGGTGTATAGTGTATATTAGAATTAGCGTTACTCTTACACCCTAGATATCACATCACTTTTTGTTTTCCCCTGAAAAAAAATCAAAAACTTCTAAATAAAAATACCCCAGAGAATAGCTACAATTCTGTAATTTTTCATAGTTGGCATATATGTGAAGTATATGCACGACATATACTTTGCATATACTTGTATAGTTACAGTCCTATACTACCGATATGCCTGCATAACAAACAGGACGTATCATATCAAAGCATTCAAATGTCAAATCTGACTTAATGGGGAAAATAGAATTAAAAAAAAAAAAAAAGTTTTATTATTACTTTATTTTACATTTCTCAGATGCAAACAAAAAAAGGTAAAAATTCAGCAGCCCTGATCTCTAAAAACCTCTTTTTATTCAAATTTATCACGAAAAAAACCTCAGAATTGTTTGTTGAGTTATAAAAAGGGCTGATGGTCTAAATATAGTCTAAAGACTATATTAACTGCAGCTTTACAGATTTGATGATACTGTTGTAGGGTGTACACCTTCTTAACTTTTTTTTCTCCCGCAGCTGGCATGGAAGACAAGGCAAATGGCTCAGTTGACACCAAAAGGTATTTTCTACATTAAGAGCGGGAATTGTTCTTTTTTCTATGAAAGATTTAAAATTATTGGTTAAACTACTGTCCCTCTTCAGTGTGCGTTAACATTAAGACTTGACTTTTCACCCCGCAGCCCAGTGGAGAACGGTCAGCTGCCGGACCCTTCCAACTGGGGAGTTGCTGACGTTGTCAATTACTTCAAAGCAACAGGGTTTGAGGAGCAAGCCACAGCTTTCCAGGATCAGGTTGGCATGTTTTTTTATTTTTTTGTTTGTCATTTTTTTACTCGCAAAAAATCCCTGTCATGCCATTCCACCAAACTAATATCCCCAATCGAATATTTATGCCTCATCTTGATAGGAAATCGATGGCAAGTCCCTGCTCCTGATGACGCGTAACGATGTCCTCACGGGGCTGTCGATAAAGCTCGGCCCTGCACTGAAGATCTACGAATACCACGTGAAGCCACTGCAAACTCAGCACCTGAAGAGCAACGCCTCGTAGCTCCACAGGCCGTCCCACCTCTCGCCTCAGTGACAATCATCATGTCAGGAGACCCCAGGTTAGCTGTTGCTTCACAAAGACTCCTCTGCCCACAGTGGCACCTTAACAGGATTTGAATGCTGTATGTTTTTATAAGCGTGGACCCCAAAAATGGTCTGCACATGGCGTCCATTCAGCTGTTTACCCTTTCGGCCATTCTTTTTTCTGCTGCTTGAGATACGTATTTTTGTTTTGTGTGTTTTATTTAAGGAGGCAAAGTGGAGTTAAGACTCTGCAGGTATCATGTATATATGTTGGTGTGGTGTATGTGTGTGCAAAGTGAATTTACCTATGATGGTTTTTTAAAAAAAAAACAAAAAAAATATTTGTACAGAAGATTATATATAATTGAATTCTGTGTATGTTTTGTCATACCTGAACACTTTGATAACTTGCAGAAAATCCTTCTGATGCATACAGATGTAGTCTAAATTTAGTTTTTATCTTCTCAACTTAACTTAATAGTGATGCATTTCAGTTTCCCAGACACAAGAACCCAACTAGAAGCCTCTTTGTTTCTGCACACCTACATTATTTAGGCTTGTGGCTCTTGGTATGAAACATTTGTGTATATATCCTTATTATTTACCTACCTGTGGTGCTTTCAGCTTTGTCACACAGACAACTGTACTGAAGTGTGTATGACCAATGTATATGTGCAACATAACACTGGAGTTTGAATATCTGAATCTGAGATTCGCAATAAATGGTGCTCTTTTCTCACCAAAGAACAACAACATTTTGTGACTTTTGTCGCAGCGGTTCTCTCTCGTTTCATTTTATGTTACATATTCACATGACATAGCCTGAAGCATCAATCACGTTTGGCAAATCTCAAGATGTGATTTGAATTTCAAGGGCCATCGTTTTCACAATTAAACTGTCCACTTTGCATCCAATGAGTCTTTCAGTCAGATGGCTCATTCAGGTAAATACTTGAATTACAGCGGCAGCGTTTTTACAGGAAGGTGAGAACTCTCTCAAAGTCGGGCTCGCTGTTTCCTGCGCACAGTCCCTGTGATGTTTCCAGATGGGCTATCCAGAGGAAGAAGCACCTATTGAGGGAAGAATGCACATCAGTCATCAACTTAGACCTTGATCCAAAAAACCTGCACGACACGATGTAAAAACAGAACTTACCTCATTTTTGTTGGCAATGCCCATCTTTGTCATGTCTATGATGAAGTAATGTTGGTTGGGCATGACGATCTCTATTTCTTCCACCTGTAAAACAACACATCCTTTTCAGTCAGGCTTTCCTGAATAAGCCTGTTGTATGTTTTAATGTGTCCGTTAATGAGCATTGAATATTTGCAGCAAAGCCACGCGCATGTAGAAATGTTGGAGAAAATACGGAGGACAAGACTGATCCCACACAGTAAGGGCATGTTTAATTTTTACATGACGAAATGTGTCAGAAGAAGTGACTGTCAAAAATGTTTGAGAGAGACTTAAAACAGATGATTATGGGGATAATATGAGCGTCGTGATTTCTTTAAGTACCTCAGGAATTCTCTCCAGGACCAGAACCTGTGTTTCATAAAGGGTCTTCTGCACAGACGGTGAGTACTCTCCACGATCATAGGGGCCGGCAAACCTCTCAACGATTGTCTCCTTCACGGTCTTCCTATAAGGGTTGGGGAATTCTCTTTGAGGGCGTATCTTAGTTTTATCAAACAGGAAACGTGTTCCCTTTGTTTTGTGAATTTTCACCGCAAGGTCACACTGAACCCACTGCTCATTCTAAGAAGTTCAGTGAATGCTGTGTTGTCCCTCACAAATAACACATAATTACCATGCAGCGTCAAAGTCAACATCCTGAACCTTGTTGTACTGCCACCTGGCATAGACGGACGTGCAGAAACACCTGTCCTTGGTCTCTTGCAGTGTGGTGAAGCGGTCTCTGAGAAAACCCTCGAAACCAGACTGGGTGGTTTTCAGCACCTTCATGTCCCTCACTCCGCTGTGAACCACTGGGGTTCCTGTGTGGGGCACAGAGCTGGTGAGTATGGAAGAAGCAGGAAATATTTTGAGTGTTTACATGGAAATGAAGCCAATCATATGCCTCAGTGACACTGAGCAAAGCCAAGGGCTTAGCTGTACATCCATAGATCCCTTTGTTGACAATATTTGCGCCTCTGCCAAACTGCAGGGGATTTGATCAATGAGCCAGAGAAGTCAGAACGGGGCACAAATAAAATAGTATCCAGTTTCCTCGTTTGTATGTGATATTCACAGAATTACTGACATATGAGTGATCAAAACTGCACTTGTTGACTGCTATGCGAGATGAAGCTTGGGGCTGAACAGACGTTAACCCATATCAAGGATGTGTGCTGCGTTAACATGAATTACAGTCATGTTTCTCCAGAAGCAGATGAGCTTTTTTTTTTTTTTTTTTTGGACATGCATTACAATCACTTTCAGTTTATGTGTGTGCGTGTGATTACCACTGAGGTTCTGTTCAACATCACAGAAACGAAAAGCTTCAGGGCTGTAGATAAATGCATGAGCGTGTTCTGCCCCATTCTGAGAAAAAAAAAAAGAAACAAGGCATGGCTTTTTTTTTTTTTTTTCTTTTTTACCAAAAAACAGCCGTGAAAAATTCAAACACCTAAATGTACACCGGCTCTGGTCACTTGACCATGTGTTTCACCTTCTCCAACCGTCTCCACGGGGCCTCCTCCATGTAAACTTTGGCCCTCAGCACATGGTTGAAAGAAGTCAGGAAATGATTGCAGATGTCCAGGGAGAACTGCTCGATGGTCTTCACCTGAACAGATTGGAAAAAGAACAGACACCAGCTATAAATAAAAGCATCTTTCTTAGCAGTTTGAGTGGTAACCAGCAACAATCTATATGTGTCATATTTGGAGTCACGCTGTCAAACAAATAGAGGCACTTTATTTCAGGCTTCTTTATTTCAATCCATTTGAAAGACAAAATCAATTCAGTGAGTAGAAACGAACCTTTGAAAAGAACCTTTTGTCTTAACCTTTGAATCTCTGTTGATCCCAGCATTCTGCGTAGCTGCAGCTGCTTAAAGCTGGATGACAAAGAATGCTCTGCCCTTAGAAGTAGACAAAGCCACTTTGCTAATCTGTAATACAAAAGTTGCTCGTCTGTGCTTTCTTGGTTGGTTCAAATTACTTAATTAGGCAGCAGCATTAGCATCCCAAATGGCTGCCAGCTTCACAAACAATGTGCCGTACCAACATTTTTGCACATCTTCATTGTTTCCATAGATGACTACTGTAATCTCCCTCAGTCTCTTCTTGTAAAAAAAAACGTTCCATCTTATTGAAAAACTCTGCAGCTCAGGTTCTGATAATGTTGTGAAAGCATGACCAATAATATAAAGTTCTGGCCTCTTTACACAGGCTTACAGAGGCTTTAAATCTGCGCTACGGCTGACTTTTAGCAGCGGCCTCACGATTTTTTTCATACTGCAAGAGCTTAGACTGCTTCAGGAGACGATTCTACTGTTAAACTGTAAAGCTCACTAAGAAATGGTACATCAGTTTGGAAACATGCAACCAGTAGTTTGGCCTAATAATAACGGTATCATATGAAATAAGAGCAGTCCAAACTATAGTTAACCTCAATGTCCCACTATCTATTCATTTCTGTAAGTAATGACATAAACGCGTTAATTAGTGAGTTTAACATTCTGCTTTCAGTCTTTAATTCATTGGGGCACAAGCTTCAGTACGTTGTCTGGTTCCTTGCCGTGATGCTTGACTCACCCCTTTGATTTTGGCCAGGGCGTGGACGGTGTTCTTGACGGTGTCGGTGGGGATGATGTCAGAGTTGTCTCCAGTTAGGTAGTCCTTGCGTGACTTGAGCGTGATCTCCACGTTAGCCGTCAGCTCGATGATGTAGTGGTGGCTCCCCTGTCTCCTGATGACCAGCACCTTCACTAAGTTCTTTCCGTAGCCTGTTCGCACGAATTCCACATTCTGTGGAAGGCGAGCAGCTTATTGTGAGAGTTAATCGTCTCCCAGTGGTATCTTTGTTTCTGTGCCTTGACAGCACGTTTACTAATTGTGCATTTGCATGATGAGACCTTTTGCTTGACTGCCTTCCCCTTAAAAGTTTGATGTTTTGTCAGTTTTTCGGTGCCCATTTGAATTTTGGGAAGTTAGTGCATTATTTTTGCACATTTCTAATTCAACCTATTTCTGTAACCCTTTAATATAAGTTGTGCTAAGTTGATAATGAAATGACTAACGAATGTGTGAGGATAAAAGATATTGAAATAGATCATTACTGATAGAAATATTTGGACTTATTTTACAGTGTTTTGAGCTCTGGGTTGCTTCACAATTCTTAAAACCTACAGGTTATAGTTTGGCCGTGTGGTCACTGACCCCAAAAAATCAGGTAAGCTCCGGTACTGAATCATGTAGGATAGATTTGCACCACCAGAAAAGTTCAATCATATTGGGCGCTTTAAAAAAAAAAAAAAAAAAAAAAAGAGAAAGAGAGAGAGAGAACTCCTTCTCTGCACAACTTGACAAAATGTTACCTGATCTGCAGCAGTTGCCATGGTGCTCTCCTCTCCTTCACCTGCTCTGTGTCTGACCTCAGTCTGCTGTCCCGTCGTCAGCTAAAAGTTTCCCCTTCCAATAGGGGAGGATTTCTGTGGAGGGTGTTGCCACCTTGCACTCAAGCTATTGGGAGTTTGTAGGTAAAAGCTCGTCCCATTTTACGTGCGCGGAATTTCCCTCTCACACGTGCACACACAAACGCATCCAAAAGCACAATTCATATCTCAGTCCAAGTTTTTTTTTTTTTTTTTTTTCTTATCGTCTATTGATCTCCCTGTTGTATCATTGACCTGTAGAAATTGTCATGTATTTAACCTCTTCCCCCCTTGAACCCCTCGCACTGGGTCTACCAGCATTTCAAATACAAACACGTGATTTCTGACATTTTTGTTATGTATGACGCTTACTAACAAATCAAAAATGGGTGTTAATTTGCGTTGTTCTTCAGTTCTTTTGCGATTGCATTTTGTGGACATGCTGACAAGTTTTTGCAAGTGTATTTTATCCATGTTGTTCAGAGCGGCCTTACAGCTGCGGAGTTGTTACTGATGTGTTTCAGGTTATATATCACCTACCTGTGGGGTAACTGATCAAATCAAACATCATTCGCCAGATTTCCATAGGTTGGCAGCTTTTGGATTTTCAGTTCTGAAACATGGCTCCTATTCGATCGTTCAACTAGAATTGTTCAAATGGATATATTTGATTTCACGGCTTTCTTCCGGTTATATGGTGAGATGATCTTTTTTTAAACCAATAGTTCTGAGTTGCTAATTATAAAAGATGACCGTGGTTGCGCTGAGAAGGTACAACAGTTGATGTTTGAAAAAAACAACAACTGTGCTGTAAAATGCACACACACACAAAATAAAAAAAGATGGATAAATAAAGGTAGATGTGGTCAAGGTCCCCGCATGTGTAAACATTCACTTGACTTCACTTTTAGTATTTCTCTGTCATGTGACTACATCTCATGACTTCCTGTTTTGCATTTCCAAGCAGCTGTGCTGTATTCACTTTCTAAGTCATTCAGCCATAAATCGCACTACCTCTAAATAGATAGAGTAGTTCGTCCTCTGCCGTGTTCGCTTCAACCATACGAGTTGATCAGGATGGCCACGCACTTCACTTTGGGCTTCCACATACTGCTGTGTTTCATGGTGTGCAGAGCAGACATTTCCTGTAGAAATGAAGCCGGTGAACCAGTTGATTGGTGAGTTGATGTATTACATAACAGCACAATAGTTATACCACTGAGGTTTCAGCTACGGCGTTTTTATTGTGTCTCCCTCTCTTTCAGGTTTATCATCTACAAACTGCCCAGGTATAAGATTGGTGAGGTTGGCAGTGGGGTGGAGTACATGTACCTGGACTCATCAGTTGGGAGTTGGCAGATGAGTAAATTCATGGTTAACAGCAGCCAGGGAGCCGTAGGCAACACCCTTAATCAGCTCTACATGGGAAAGACCTACATGGTGAGAGATCATGTCCGAGTTGTTCATATGGGTCTCATACACGGATTGCTGAGTGAGATCCTCGTTTCCATAATGAGATGTTTACTGATTTGGCTTTTCTTCGTTCCCTATATGGAACTAAGTTAAAGTGAAGCTGGACATTAATTATCTCCCCCAGGCAGATGAAGCTGAAAATAATGATAAAAGCTTATTCATTTGCCTTTTTTTTTGTTTGTTTTTGACTCTGATCTCCAGCAACTAAAGAGTAAACAAAACCAAACAGCTGATGATTAGACATGATGGGAAAAAGGTTAACTTTGTTACAAGTGCAGTAAATATGACAAAACAACCATCAGCGGTTTAGTATTACACAAAATTGTAAAAAAGGAAAAAACTAACCCATATTTATAGAAAATAATCCAAGCTGATATATATCTACCCATATCATTTGTTTAACTTGTTCAAACAGCCCCGGTTTGTCTCTTTGTGTTTTGTCACTTTCCCCTTAAAGGTTTCACAGCATTTTCTTGTAAGATTTAAGAATTCAGCCTCTCATCCCTCAAATGAAACCAAACGATAGGAACAAATTCCATGTCCGGAGGTGCGTTTCTCCAAATACGGTTTATGAAATAAGCTTTTCTTCCAGTCCAACAGCTCAGTCTACGCTCTCTACAATGATGGACCACCGGTCCTGAAATACGTCCGAGGATATGGACACACAAAAGGTACAGTGCATTGGAAAAAAAAAATATTAAGGTACAGAGGCAAAAACACTCTGTACCTTAAAATGTGCTCTTTATAAAGGTAAAAAAAAAAACAGAACAGAAGGTTTTGTAGCTAACATCATATCGTCCCTTTAAGATTTACACGCTTGACACCAACAGCGGACAAAATGTTTATTTTTGGGGAGAGTGTACAGTATCAGAAAACCTTCACATTTCTGAAATGTGTTGGATTCAAAAAGAGACTCGCAGTGTCACGGTGACTGTAAAGTATGTAAAAGTTTGTTGTATTTGTGACAAAAATGTGCTTGAATGCTACAGTGCAGTAGTGCGAGTCATATTGCTGTTGTGGCACTTTTTTGTGTGTGTGCTGTTGAGCACGGGCCTTTCTTTTCCAGGCTGATAGTCCAGTCATGCAATGCTACAGTGTGATTCTGCAAAAAAAAAAGCAGATCAATATGGTCAGGGGGAGGAAACGGCCAAAGAGCATCAGCCTGATAACCGCTGTTGACTTTAGAGTTACCAACCACTCTTGACACAACTTTGCTGGAAATTTGTGCTGTTTTGCATGTGTGTTGTATGTGTGTGTGTGTTCTTACACACCTTTGTGCATAAAGGGTTGTTTGTGTGCATCCTGTAGGGGTTCTGCTCTTTGACCACTCCCAAGGTTTCTGGATGTCGCACAGTATTCCCCATTTTCCTTCATTCCCTGAGAGGGGCTACTTGTACCCCTCCTCTGGCAAACTCAATGGTCAAACTGCTCTGTGTGTGACCTACCAGTATGCACAGTTCCTCCGTATAGGTGAGTGAATGCTCATGGCCCAACCAGGCCTGACCCACTTGTGCTTAGTGTTTACTGCAATATCTGCTGAAAACAAGAAGAGGCTAACTCAGTAAAGTGGTCTTTGTGGTCGGATATGACCATAAATGTACACAGCCCTCCAAAGTCTTTGTCTGATTATGTCCAACAGTTCTTACACGATAAGCCCTGTAAGATCCAGTCAAAAACCATTACCGAATGGATCTGACTAACACGAGTGTGGTCCAGACACGCTGAGAGTGTCCAGAAGTTGAAATCAAAGATGTTGAGAAGATCCTTGGTCCCTTTCAGTTGGTCTGCTGAAACTTTGTTTTGCTAGTGGAGCATCTGACATACATAAAGCCTTTGATTACATAATTACTGCAAGTTTTGCTGAGAAAAAAAATGTTTTCTAAATTTCAGCTGAATGTGGAAAGACATTTATAATTTATAAGTTTGATTGAGCTGATACACAATATTACCACTATTGACATCTATACATAAGAAAAGCAGTTATTCAGATAATGTCCAACATTTAGATATAAGCTCAAATGTTCTCTCTGGCTGGAAATAATAGTCTTTGTTTAGTTCTCTAACACACAGCATCTGTTCTCCCTCTGCTGTCCTGCAGCGAAGCAGTTGGTCTATCTGTACCCACGTTTCTATAACTGCTCTGTCCCCACTGCGTTCTTGGCCGACCTGCCACAACTGGCCCAGCTGTGTGTGGGCTCCAAACCACCGCTGGCCTCCAACAGGAGGACGGAGCAGCTTTTTTCTCTCCAAGGGGACAAGTTTGCCAGTTTTGTCAAATCTGAACACTTTGTGGATGGTAAGTGTTTCTCATGTACTGTTGGTCATTTACACTTTACACTGGCTTTCTTGCCATTTAGTTGCTTGCTGTGGACTCTGAAAAACTTCTCTCGTTTGCTGCTTTTGGGTTTTTCTTTTGTTTGACACATCGACTCATTATCTGGTGCAGACACACCATCATCTTAAAACACTGAACATGGGATCAGGCCGGAGCCTGTCCCATCTGTCATTGGGCGAGAAGTGGGGTACACCCTGGACAGGTCGCCAGTCCATCACAGGGCCACACAGAGACAAACAACCATGCACGGTCACACTCACTCCTAGGGTCAATTTAGAGACACCAATTAACCTGACATGCATGTTCTTGGACGGTGGGAGGAAGCCGGACTCAGTATTTCCTACTCAAATTGTTTTTGACTTGTGACCATCCACAATGAGGCAGGGTCTTCTTTTACCCATTTTGGGCACAAATGTGGACAATTGCTGCAGTAAATTTTCCTTTATTTTATTAGTGTGATTTTGAGATATTGTAAAAAAAAAAAAAAAAAAAAAAAAAGTTGCCTTAAGAGAGTTTTGTTTGTATAGTAAAAGTTTTTGTAGCTCTTTTTCATATTATTTAAAATATCACCTAATCAAGAGCAGTATAAAGACCCAAATTATGTTTCATTAGTTGTATATATGCTTTTCTTATGCACTCTTTAAATCATCTTGCATTTCAACTAACCAGCTCATTGGGATTCATTCAGATATCTACACAGGCTGGGTGGCTCAGGCCCTGGATGCCGACCTTCTAGTGGAGTCTTGGCAGACACAAGGCCACGAGCTGCCCTCCAACTGCTCGCTGCCCAAACACGCCATGAACATCAAGAGGATTCAGCTTCCGACATCCATCGTGTTCCACTCACATTATGACCACTCAAAGTGGTGCGTGTCTCAAGCTTATGAGGACCAGGTGACCTGCCTGGGGGATCTGAATAGGGAGAGGGCCCAGCTGTGGCGTGGCGGGGGCCTCATCTGCTCCTACAACCCAGTGATTTACAAGGCTTTCAGACAGGCGGTGGATTGGTACATCGGCTGCTGAGCGAGACAGAATGACAGGATGACTGGATGATCAGGTTTGAATCCAGAATTTGTGCCACAAAATGAGAAGACGTAGAGTTGCTGTAGAGTTAAAGCAGTTTACATGCAATCATTGGCACAAAAAAAACTAAATCTCCTCAAAACCAACAGCAGCAATAGATATTTATTTGAGCCCTAATTGAGTACAATATTGTGGCAAACTTACAGTCCAGTAAATTTTTACTCACATTTATTGTATGTTTTCGTTTGAAAATTTAACCATTGTGCTTTTATATACTTAAACAGACAAATAGTTGGACAAACATTTTTGCTGTATTTGAAGATAAAATTTTAATGAAATGTTGAGTTTTACAGTATGTATTAAATTTATTTCTCTAACTCAGTGATTCTCAACCTATTTAAGACATTACACTCCAGAATATTGACATTGCTAGTCGAGATCCCTTCCCTGTCATAGTCTTGAGCATGCACACTTTGATACTCTATCATCTGTTCTATCCCAAATTATATCACCAGCACAGAAAATGTAATACTATACCCCAGTCTATAAAGGATAATTGTATGCTATTAGTTTTCCACAATCATGTGGCAAACTCCAGAAATGATCCCCCCCCCCGGTTGAGAATCTCTGCTCTTACTGGTAGATGAATGCATAGACTTACCACAGAGTTTTTAATCATCCTGTTCATATTAAAAGGCTGAAATAGTACAATGTGCTGTTTTTTCTTTTTTCCTTTTTACTTATAGTATGGCTCCCAGTTACCCGTATCTTTTTTATTAGATTTTTAGTTTTATTCCATTTGATATCATGTATTTATTCTAAATTTTATTTTATGATGGTTTGGGAGATTTAAGCTGTATGGATTGTCCTGGGGTAAATAGTGTCACCTTGTGGCCAGACCAGTACGGTCATTTTGGGTATTATTGTATCTCATTGGCTTGCTAATTAATATAAAATCCATCTTGCATTTATTGAGTATCGCAGTAATTTTAGTCTGTCCCATCCTATTGTCCACAGGACTCTGGCTGACCTCTGATCCAACTGTCCTACTACACCATGTTCCACTGTGACCCTGAGCGTTCTCAGCCTCGCTTCAGATACTGTGCTCATATAAAACTGAAGCAGAGATACAACAGAAGAGTGACACACAGTTGTGGTGTGATGTACAGCGAATATTACTAGAGATGATTAAGAATAATTGGGCCCTCACAATCTATGTGTTGAAACTGGTTAAATGAGCAGAGACAAAGAGAACAAGTATGTTTTGCATGCCAGCACAGTGAATTATCCAGTGGATGCTTAAAGGGATTTCAGTGACGGTTTGTGCTCCTCTGTGGTGTAATGGCAAGGAAGTGTCTGACGGGTGTAGTAATTCAGAGTGTGTCAAATGTCGTTTCACTTTCATAACTTGTTTTTACGAATAAACATGCCTTTTTCTGCACGTTCAAGTCAAACTTGTTTCTTCTGGGCTCAAATAGCAGCTCGTACCTCCCACAGTGGCAGCAAAAAAGTCAGCAGGCAAGTTCAAAAGCGAAAGACTCGTGTGATTCATTGATTGTGTCGGTTTTGAACGAGGAAGCAGCTGATGTAAAGAAAGGAGACGTGGGCGTGAGTTCCATTTAAAAGTGAGATGTGACAAAAGCAGGTTTGCTTGTAGAACAGAGAGCTGGAAGGGAAATGAAGATGGACGGACGCGTAAGTAAAGTGCTTAAAACGTTATACAAAATAGGGCCAAAAGAAGTTAACCATCTGAGGTTGTTTATGGCTTAATAGTTTAGTTTAAAAAGCTTTATATTAGAAGGCAACTTGAACACAATGTTCAAAGTACTGCACTGAGTACAAATACAGTGTAATAAGTGTTTATGAAAGATTGTTACATGAAGCTTTGAATTCAAAATATGTGATTATATGTTTAACCTTCATTCCAGCCTGCCAACAGTTGAATGTGTAGGCTTTAAACATACCACTGGCCTATAGTGTATAATAATTAATGATTAGAACATGGAAGTAATCTAGGAGTTGTTAAGTTTGGCTTGTAAATATGCTCTTGAATATGGAAGTGGTTGTGCATTTGTCCAGGAAGTGGTTTAAAAATGAAACAGGCTTCTAATAACACATTATGTGTTATTCCAATCCCAAAGTACCCTTCGATACCTTACGAGAGCATCCAGAATCTCTGGTCAAAATGAAACTACACATTAAGGAACAGTCGCTTCCTAGTTTTACTCACAACAATGAAAGCTAAAATGTGTTATATTTATAGTATCCTGCCCAAAGGCGACAGCTTATGACAGCTACCGTCTTACTGAAAGTTTAATAGACTTCCTGTGTTTTACTTATGTGATTATGTTTGATTGTTTCAGACAACTTTAATGAGAGTCCTCTTAAGTGTGGTGATCCTTTCTAAAGGGTGTCATTCAGACGTGAGATGCAGGAATGACAAAGGAGAAGAGGTTGACTGGTTGGTGCAGATTTTGAGTTGGAACAGTGTTTATTTTCATCTACGGACTGTTTTAGCTGAATAAATGACAAAAAAGTACACTCATTTGTTTTTCCTACACACCATTAGGTTTATCTTATACAAGCTGCCCAATGTAAATGAAGATGGTTTGTCATATTTCTACATGGATGAGGGCACCAATGGGTGGAAACTCAGCAAAGAGAAAATCAATGGCAAATCTGGCTCAATGGCAAACACACTGAAACCTCTTCTTGACTTCTATGACAGAAAGGTAACATATGAAAGAATAAGTAGCTCTCTGGCAAAGCTTTTGACCTGGATACAAATCTAGAGTTTTGTTTTTTGTTTATTTCAGACGGAGGGCTTCGGCTACTTGCTCTACAATGATCAGCCTCCAAATCAAAAGACAGTTTCTGCTTCATTTGGCCACAGTAAAGGTGGGCGCAACAATGTTCAGTGGGAATACGCAAAAAGGTCTGACTAATCCAAATGTAACAGGTTCATCCTTTTTCTTTTTCCTGAAGGGGTTGTGATGTTGGACAAAAAAACTGGAGTCTGGCTTTCACACAGTACACCGAAATTTCCAACATATCGAAGTAAAGACTTCTGGCCAAACAGTGGAAACGCTAATGCTCAAACATTTTTTTGTGTTACTTTTGCCTATGATCAGTTCAAAGATATAGGTAGGTTAACTGTTTTGGCTATTATTCTGTATGCCAATGCATTTATATATATATATATGTGTGTGTGTGTGTGTATCAGGCTCAATGTTTGCTTTGCAATTTACAGGATTGCAGCTGAAGTACATCCATGCCTACTCATATGACTTTCACCTCCCAACAACTTTTCATCAAGAGTTACAGTGTGTAGCACAGCGAAGCTGCTACCCAAAAAGTGATCCTTGGTTTAATGTGCTGAATTTGACCTCCACGAAGAATCGCATTTTCCTCAGCTTTGCAAAATACACACGATTTGGGGATGGTGAGTGCTTGCAGTTAAAAATGCAAGAAATAAATAGACAAAAAGAGATCCCGTTACTGTAGCGCGGAATCAGGCAAGAATACAACAGTTTTTGCTTTGAAAACGATGGGAACAGGTCCTCTCGCTGTTCCTTCTGCTTTCAATATCAAAAACAGAAGATGTGGTGATGTAACACGGTGGTAAACATACCCCATTCAAACGTTTCTTTACAGTTAGTCAAAGAATTTTAATGACATTTTACATGTTTTTTAAACACATTTTACACAGCAATCCAATTTCAGTGATTTAATTTTACTATGAGGATAGAACTGATGACATGTGTTGACAAAATAGACATTTTATTTGAGATGTACTCTTAAACAGTCTCTATAAAATGGCAGTTAACAGTGCTGTTTTTTCCGGTTTTGATTTCCCTGAACTGTAGATCTTTACTCCGGCCTTATCGCAAGCAATATGCCACAGGACCTGTTTGCTAAGAGTTGGGGGAAGATGCGTGAACCTCTGGCCTCTAACTGCAGCTCCAGCATCCCTCATCACGTCTACAATGTGAAGGAAGTCAAACTCCCTGGGCAGAAGCCCTTCGTTACCACGATGGATCACTCTAAATGGTGTGTGACTTCAGGTGGTGACTGGACCTGCATCGCTGATATGAACAGAGAGAGGAGCCAGATGAGCAGAGGTGGGGGAGCAATATGCATTAAAGACCCTATTGTGGCGAAGACTTTCAGGGCATTGATCTCAAAGTATGAAGTTTGTAAAAGGCCACATGACGCTGCTCAAAGCAGTGAGCTGTAAAGGCAAAACATTAGTTTAACTGTAAAGAGAAAAAGCTGAACAAGCAAATGGTGAAAGACGAGACTTTTGATTTGGTTGTTTATTTCTTTTATTTTGCATCTTAAAATCATATCTTAAACCTTTATTTGTGGATAATCAAGCTTTTTATAGTCAAGATTAAATTAACTGATTGATCAAATTGATGCACACTCCACGTCTCTTAATGTGATTTTCTGTTTTTTACGATCATTTACTCTGTGCAAAGATTATTATTTCTTTAACAGGTCAGAATGCATTCTCCATGCACACATAATGACAATGATTTAGTTTATCTGTTTTTAACCTTTTAGCATTAATAACATTAAGTGCTTCAGAAGTAACAAACATAGAAAACAATCAAAATGCAGATATCTAATCACGTAAATTAGCATTAACAAGTCGTTCAAAAGAAGATCATGAAAATCCAAGGTACGTGTTAAACAGAGCCAACATTTACTGCAAGCCAAATGTAAGAACTCGCTGAAGTCATACTTTCAGAATGCAGCTGTTTAACAAGTAAATAGGTGTTCATGTTCTGAAACTACCAAATCGGAGAAGAGGTTTATTATGTCAAATGACTGGTCGAACTCAGAGGGCTACAACTGTATTTAGATGTATTAGAAATAGATCTATATTGTTTCCATTCAGCACAGATTCAGGACTCACTAAGTGATTAGTGAGTATTTTTCTTTAGTAAGAGCAGAGGTAAAAGCAAGAGGTTTGTCACAATCAATGAACTGTTGCAATAAAGAAACAATTAAAGAGAATGATAAAGAGTCAGCTAAATGGTGATGTTGAAATAGTAGTTTTTTAAGTTGTTTTTTTTTCCTTTTTAATTAAACAAAACCTAAATGCTTTATTTGATATCGTATTTTTTCTGTTATATTATTTTTCTCATACATTATATGTCAATGTGACACTCTCTGGAGATGTGAAGAACTGATACAATGACTTACTATCACTTCTTACTCTTATGGAGTAAAACAAAATGAATACTTAATCTACAAGAAATATTGTACAATTTAATTAGCTATACATGAATAATCTCACTTTAGGTTATTCAGACTTCATTTGAACTGAGCCTTTTAAGATGTAAACATTTGTGTCATTTTCCTTTTATGAAGTTTTTTGTTGTCACGTATTTTAACTTGTGTATTTTTGTGCGTCACCTGGCAGTTGATGTTTTTAGTATGGCTTCCTATTTGAGCTTTCCTTTTTTATTTAAAGGCCAATCAGAAGTGAAATGTACTAAATCTGTAAGGAAACCAATCATTAATAAACTAAGCATCCCACACAGGCTGCTTCCAGTTATTCAGAGCACAACACGGCAGGGCCCAGTGTTTAGAAATAACTTGATGTGTTCCATGAATAAAGGTATGTTTCGTGTGAAATGTAGCCTATGATGAGCTTTTTGTATCAATGCAAAATCGTCAGATAAAGTTAAAGTTTCTCTGAATACAGCAAAACAGTGCGTTTTCCTGTTACGATGACATTTTTCAGTCCAGTAAACCTCACATTAGTTCTAAGAAAATGTCATTGGCTAATCTTCCTGCTCCTCTTCCTTTATTTTTGACTTAAAGGTTCACTTGTTGACACTTACTGGTCTCATTGCATCATTTGGGGTTTATGATTCGTGAGGTGGCTTCCTTAACCAGTGTGAACACATCCGGACTTTGGGGACACTTCCAACTTTGATATAACATCAAAATAAATGCTGCTCAACAGTTACAAACAGGCACAGCTCCAACATCATCAAGAACATCAGCGGGTTAACAGATTATAATTCTACGTGTAGATAAATGACTATCTTTTTATTTCAGTATGATACTGTGGGATTGCTTCTTAGAAAAGTGGCTAAATTCTTCTTTAATGTTTTGAATTATTTTTCAAATATGCAATTCATATGTGAAATGCAGGACTGACATCAGAACGAGGCTCAACCAATCGGTGCAAATTTAGACACACAAGTTGCTGACTCACAGCTTCGTACATATGATAAACTTCAGATTGTTTTATTTTCGGTTTCCTCACTGTGTAAAAACTGCAGGTATGTGTTTCTGCGGTAGTCACAATATCTAACCACAAAAGGATTAAATGCAGTTTGCCTTTTTGTACCACCAAGGCACATATAATAAGAAAGAAAGCTTGCAATTATAAGTATTGAAGGATGTAATAATTAATATTGAAGGATGTATGTCACGGTACCACTGCAACACAGATTCCGGCCTCCAGTCTGCTATTTATTCATTTACTTTCTTTTGAAATCATTTATCCATTTATTTATTGTAAATTGAAAGCTTTGGATGCACGCTCCATAATGATGAAGCTCCAAACTCCTGCTGTACTGCATCACTTGTGCAACGTGGACACAGCTTTGGTCCATTTGATTTTGCAAGCTCTAATACTTAGTGTTGGCTTGGTCTGCAATTTCTGTTTAATACAAATTTTCTTGATTACTCGTATTATGCTACATTTTTTCTTCACAGTTGCAGAGCTTCACTCCAGCTCAACAACATCAAGCTGGCGATGGACGCACAGCCATGTCTTTCCTCATGCAGCTCCCACATCATGTGTACAGTGTGAAGGCAAAAGGGGAAGGTGAAACTTTTTTTTGATGCTAAAGATAACTCTAAGTAGTATGCTGCTTCTGATCACGGCCTGAACCGCATAAATGGTGTGAACAACTAAGCAAGTCAGATGAATAGATGGTGGAGAGAAGGCATGGGCCGGTATACCGCGGTATGAAAAAGTCAAGGTGGATTCTTTTATCAAAATAAGAAACGGTTTTACGTGTCAATTAAAAGGTAATTATCTTCAAAAGTTATTCTTCCAAGGACAAATCAGGTAATTTTGATATTGTTGAGGGTTTAATATCACCTTTACAGACTATCATGGTGATAACACATAGAACACAATGCATGCTTATTGAAATTTCAACTTCTGTAGAGGGCTGTTCAATGGAATTTTTTTTTAATTTTTCTTGTTTTTAAATACAGACATTCAAAGTACACATTTTAGAGCTGTAATCATAATACTGTGAAACTGTGATATTTTTGCCTAAAGTTATACTGCCAGAATCCCATGCCTAGAGGAGAGTACTTACCACTTACCATTATCAAACAGTGTCAACAACATTCAAAAAAAGGTTTGTATAGGAATGCTTCATGGATTCAACAATATTTATTTATTTTATAGGTTCTCTTTGAATAGGGTTGAGAAAACTAGAATACCAAAAAACTACAATGTACTCAACAACAGTTAATGAACCGCTCCACATCAGCATCTAAAAAAGAGGAAATAAGTGCTGCCAAAAACCAAAGAAGCAACAACCACTTGAGGATCCCACAGTCACTTTGTGCAAGTGCAAACTTAGTTTGACACGTTAAGTTTTTTAAATGGCTGTGTCTGTGCTCTAAAATAACAGGGCGTCACAATAATAACAATAGAAATTAGGTATTCTACATGAAATTTTCACAATTTGGCTTTCCATTTAAAATATAAATTACATATTCTATTTGCCTTATTCATTCAGTCAGTGGTTACAATTTCAAATGGACCAAAATGACAGTTGAATATCACTCGTTACTTGCTTATTCCCTCATTGAAGAATGAATATGTTCAATTTTAATGTGAAAAACACCTTTAAAGATCCAGCGTGAACATGTAGTCAAATATTCATCAGTATATCTTAATTCATCACTTTTCAATCAAATTAAAATAAGAGCTAATAGGTTTTTATGGCCTCAAAAGGCTAATTGTATTCATGAATGCCGCAAAGAGCCATTCTTGCCCCTCTGCCATGCCCATGCTCCACCGTGGACCAAAAGGAACTAAACGTTCCCCCGGTTTTTTCATGAGATGTTTGGCATTTATCTAGATGCAGTTTGCAATTTCAACCACTAGATATCACCACATCCTTTATACTGGATATTTATAAGCTCCGAGTTCTCAGTTTGTGGGCCGGCAGGTCGTCACCTTCCACAACCAGAGAGACTTCATCTTTTTCAGATTCCACAGGTGACCAGTAGATGAATGCATAGACTTACCACAGAGTTTTTAATCATCCTGTTCATATTAAAAGGCTGAAATAGTACAATGTGCTGTTTTTTTCTTTTTTCCTTTTTACTTATAGTATGGCTCCCAGTTACCCGTATCTTTTTTATTAGATTTTTAGTTTTATTCCATTTGATATCATATTCTAAATTTTATTTTATGATGGTTTGGGAAATTTAAAGGGATAGTTCGCCTCTTTTGACATGAAGCTGTATGACATCCCATATTAGCAATATAATTTATGAACATTGACTTACCCCCTGCCGCGTCCTGTGAGCCGAATTCCAGCTGAGTTTTGGGGTCCACGAAGCTAGTCCGGCTAGTTGGCTGGGGTCAATAAAATAAAGCGTTTTGCTTCTAAAAAAAATATCCGTTCCAAAGAGTAATACATTTGCATCACAAAATCGTTGTCCAGGAAAAAGTCAGACCTCACTTCGCTTGGCGCTATTTTTGCCTCCCTTGATATCAAGAACAGACCGAGCACTCCCTAGCCACCTAGCGATAGCTGCACCTGTTACGGTGTTTGCTGCTCGGAAGCAGGGGAGTGCTCGGTCAGCACTTCGGTCTGCACAGTTTTACATTGGACGCATTGATATCAAGGGAGGCAAAAATAGCGCCAAGCGAAGTGAGGTCTGACTTTTTCCTGGACAACGATTTTGTGATGCAAATGTATTACTCTTTTGAATGGATATTTTTTTGAGAAGCAAAACGCTTTATTTTATTGACCCCAGCCAACTAGCCGGACTAGCTTCGTGGACCCCAAAACTCAGCTGGAATTCGGCTCACAGGACGCGGCAGGGGGTAAGTCAATGTTCATAAATTATATTGCTAATATGGGATGTCATACAGCTTCATGTCAAAAGAGGCGAACTGTCCCTTTAAGCTGTATGTATTGTCCTGGGGTAAATAGTGTCACCTTGTGGCCAGACCAGTACGGTCATTTTGGGTATTATTGTATCTCATTGGCTTGCTAATTAATATAAAATCCATACATTTATTGAGTATTGCAGTAATTTTAGTCTGTCCCATCCTATTGTCCACAGGACTCTGGCTGACCTCTGATCCAACTGTCCTACTACACCATGTTCCACTGTGACCCTGAGCGTTCTCAGCCTCGCTTCAGATACTGTGCTCATATAAAACTGAAGCAGAGATACAACAGAAGAGCGACACGCAGTTGTGGTGTGATGTACAGCGAATCTTACTAGAGATGATTAAGAATAATTGGGCCCTCACAATCTATGTGTTGAAACTGGTTAAATGAGCAGAGACAAAGAGAACAAGTATGTTTTGCATGCCAGCACAGTGAATTATCCAGTGGATGCTTAAAGGGATTTCAGTGACGGTTTGTGCTCCTCTCTGGTGTAATTAAAGGTAGGGTAGGAGATCCTGGATTTTGAGTCCAACGAAGCTGCATTTTGAAAATACACAGGTAAAAAGTCCCAACCCTTTTCTTCACTTTCCCCCCGAAGGCACGCCTCTAGAATACATGAACGCGCACGAGCACGAAGGTGCACGAGCGCTGTTCTGACAGCAAGCATCGATCGTTGCCGTATTTAGTATTTAGTATTTAGTTTATGCTAACTATACGTTTAATAATGCTAGGTGCTAGCCAAGCTGGCTCTAGTTTAGCTTCCTGCCAAGCTTCTGGACGCGTAATTCGTTCACGGAGCAGGGTACGCGCACAGGGGGAAGGAGGGGGAGGGAGGAGCAGATTGCAGTTTGATAGACGGCATCAGTATCCAATCATTGTGAACGGTCCGTTCACAATGATTGGATACTGTTTTTCCTAGATTGTACGTTCTAGAGGCCACTAAAACTTTTCATATTTGTGTCAAAACTTTTAATTAATTGGTTGCAATGGGGGTGTGAAGAGTATTTCAAGCAATATGTAAAAAAATGTTCCAGAAAAAGATCCCCTACCCCGCCTTTAAGCATGATGACTTGTACTCAGAATTTGTGCGTGTCTACAAGGGGGTGCCACAAGGTTCAATTTTAGGCCCCCTCTTATTCACTATGTACATAAATGATGTGGAACGAAATGTGTCTGACGCTAATATGCATTTTTATGCCGATGACACAATCATTTACTGCTTTGGGTCATCCCCTGCCAATGCTGTTGAATCACTTCAGAAGGCCTTCGATGTGATCCAGCACACATTTCTACAGCTAAAATTACTACTTAATGCTGATAAGACTAAGCAAATGTTGTTTTCAAAGCCAAGGAAAAGACTGTTAAACATCCCCACAATATTCACCCTTGAGGGAAATGAAATTGAGGTGGTACATTTGTATAAATATCTTGGTATCTTGCTTGATGACATGCTGACATTCAAAGCCCACATTGAAAACCTTGTAAAGAAACTTAAACTAAAACTAGGTTTTTTATTTAGAAATAAATTCTGCTTTTCCTTTGATGTTAAGAAGCACCTTGTCTCTGCAACTTTTGTATCCATTTTAGACTATGCAGACCTCCTGTATATGAACGCTTCAGTTCAATGCCTGAATAAGATTGACTCTGTCTATCATGCTGCCCTGAGGTTCATCACTAACTGTAGGGCTCTAACCCATCACTGGAACTACATGCCAGAGTACAATGGCCTGCACTGGCTACCAGGAGACTCACTCACTGGTACACTTTTATATACAAGGCAATACTCGGACCACTGCCACCCTACATCTGCAGCCTAATCACAGTAAGGAACATTGGCTCTTATGGTCTGCGTTCCAATGACCATTTGCTACTCTCTGTTCCCCGTTTTTGTACAGAACGGGGAAAAAGGGCCTTTGCTTTTTCTGCTCCTACCTCATGGAACAATTTACAAAAGGATTTGAAATTAACGGAACTGATTCCTTTGAGGAATTTTAATTCCAGGATAAGAACACTTGAGACCGAGTCCCTTGTCTGTAATTGTTTTAATTAATTTGTTATCGTTTTACCTGATTTGTTATTTTAATGCAACGGAAATTTTAATTTTGTAACTTGTGCTGCCACTTGGCCAGGACGCCCTTGTAAAAGAGATTTTTAATCTCAACGGGTCTATTTTCCTGATAAAATAAAGGTTAAATAAAATAAAATAAAATAATGGCAAGGAAGTGTCTGACGGGTGCAGTAATTCAGAGTGTGTCAAATGTTGTTTCACTTTCATAACTTGTTTTTATGAATAAACATGCCTGTTTCTGCACGTTCAAGTCAAACTTGTTTCTTCTGGGCTCAAATAGCAGCTCGTACCTCCCACAGTGGCAGCAAGAAAGTCAGCAGGCAAGTTCAAAAGTGAAAGACTCGTGTGATTCATTGATTGTGTCGGTTTTGAACGAGGAAGCAGCTGATGTAAAGAAAGGAGACGTGGGCGTGAATTCCATTTAAAAGTGAGATGTGACAAAAGCAGGTTTGCTTGTAGAACAGAGAGCTGGAAGGGAAATGAAGATGGACGGACACGTAAGTAAAGTGCTTAAAACATTATACAAAATAGGGCCAAAAGAAGTTAACCATCTGAGGTTGTGTATGGCTTGATAGTTTAGTTTAAAAAGCTTTATATTAGAAGGCAACTTGAACACAATGTTCAAAGTACTGCACTGAGTACAAATACAGTGTAATAAGTGTTTATGAAAGATTGTTACATGAAGCTTTGAATTCAAAATATGTGATTATATGTTTAACCTTCATTCCAGCCTGCCAACAGTTGAATGTGTAGGCTTTAAACATACCACTGGCCTATGGTGTATAATAATTAATGATTAGAATATGGAAGTAATCTAGGAGTTGTTAAGTTTGGCTTGTAAATATGCTCTTGAATATGGAAGTGGTTGTGCATTTGTCCAGGAAGTAGTTTAAATATGATACAGGCTTCTAATAACACATTATGTGTTATTCCAATCCCAAAATATTAAATACATGGTACAGTGTTTCTCTTTACTATTAGAAACTAACAAAAACAATCTAAGTTGATTTTAAATGGAATTAAGGTCAGCGTAACAGTATCAGCAAATTTGTTTTCTCCTATTTTTTCTTTTTATACCTATGGATATCACATTCATTCAGTTAGTCTCAATCCATATTTCTCCCTGATCATTCTCACAACCCTTCGATACCTTACGAGAGCATCCAGAATCTCTGGTCAAAATGAAACTACACATTAAGGAACAGTCGCTTCCTAGTTTTACTCACAACAATGAAAGCTAAAATGTGTTATATTTATAGTATCCTGCCCAAAGGCGACAGCTTATGACAGCTACCGTCTTACTGAAAGTTTAATAGACTGCCCTGTGTTTTACTTATGTGATTATGTTTGATTGTTTCAGACAACTTTAATGAGAGTCCTCTTAAGTGTGGTGATCCTTTCTAAAGCGTGTCATTCAGACGTGAGATGCAGGAATGACAAAGGAGAAGAGGTTGACTGGTTGGTGCAGATTTTGAGTTGGAACAGTGTTTATTTTCATCTACGGACTGTTTTAGCTGAATAAATGACAAAAAAAGTACACTCATTTGTTTTTCCTCCACACCATTAGGTTTATCTTATACAAGCTGCCCAATGTCAATAAAGATGGCTTGTCATATTTCTACATGGATGAGGGCACCAATGGGTGGAAACTCAGCAAAGAGAAAATCAATGGCAAATCTGGCTCAATGGCAAACACACTGAAACCTCTTCTTGACTTCTATGACAGAAAGGTAACATATGAAAGAATAAGTAGCTCTCTGGCAAAGCTTTTGACCTGGATACAAATCTAGAGTTTTGTTTTTTGTTTATTTCAGACGGAGGGCTTCGGCTACTTGCTCTACAATGATCAGCCTCCAAATCAAAAGACAGTTTCTGCTTCATTTGGCCACAGTAAAGGTGGGCGCAACAATGTTCAGTGGGAATACGCAAAAAGGTCTGATTAATCCAAATGTAACAGGTTCATCCTTTTTCTTTTTCCTGAAGGGGTTGTGATGTTGGACAAAAAAACTGGAGTCTGGCTTTCACACAGTACACCGAAATTTCCAACATATCGAAGTAAAGACTTCTGGCCAAACAGTGGAAACGCTAATGCTCAAACATTTTTTTGTGTTACTTTTGCCTATGATCAGTTCAAAGATATAGGTAGGTTAACTGTTTTGGCTATTATTCTGTATGCCAATGCATTTATATATATATATGTGTGTATCAGGCTCAATGTTTGCTTTGCAATTTACAGGATTGCAGCTGAAGTACATCCATGCCTACTCATATGACTCTGACCTCCCAACAACTTTTCATCAAGAGTTACAGTGTGTAGCACAGCGAAGCTGCTACCCAAAACGTTATCCTTGGTCTAATGTGCTGAATTTGACCTCCACGAAGAATCGCATTTTCCTCAGCTTTGCAAAATACACACGATTTGGGGATGGTGAGTGCTTGCAGTTAAAATTCAGCGGTAAAAAATGCAAGAAATAAATAGACAAAAAGAGATCCCATTACTGTAGCACGGAATCAGGCAAGAATACAACAGTTTTTGATTTGAAAACTGAGCTGGTCCTCTCGCTGTTCCTTCTGCTTTCAATATCAAAGCAGAAGATGTGGTGATGTAACACGGTGGTAAACATACCATGTTTACCACCGTGTTTAATGACATTTTATATGTTTTTTAAACACATTTTATCCAATTTCAGTGATTTAATTTTACTATGAGGACAGAACTGATGACATGTGTTGACAAAATAGACATTTTATTTGAGATGTACTCTTAAACAGTCTCTATAAAATGGCAGTTAACAGTGCTGTTTTTTCCGGTTTTGATTTCCCTGAACTGTAGATCTTTACTCCGGCCTTATCGCAAGCAATATGCCACAGGACCTGTTTGCTAAGAGTTGGGGGAAGATGCGTGAACCTCTGGCCTCTAACTGCAGCTCCAGCATCCCTCATCACGTCTACAATGTGAAGGAAGTCAAACTCCCTGGGCAGAAGCCCTTCGTTACCACGATGGATCACTCTAAATGGTGTGTGACTTCAGGTGGTGACTGGACCTGCATCGCTGATATGAACAGAGAGAGGAGCCAGATGAGCAGAGGTGGGGGAGCAATATGCATTAAAGACCCTATTGTGGCGAAGACTTTCAGGGCATTGATCTCAAAGTATGAAGTTTGTAAAAGGCCACATGACGCTGCTCAAAGCAGTGAGCTGTAAAGGCAAAACATTAGTTTAACTGTAAAGAGAAAAAGTTGAACAAGCAAATGGTGAAAGACGAGACTTTTGATTTGGTTGTTTATTTCTTTTATTTTGCATCTTAAAATCATATCTTAAACCTTTATTTGTGGATAATCAAGCTTTTTATAGTCAAGATTAAATTAACTGATTGATCAAATTAATGCACACTCCACGTCTCTTAATGTGATTTTCTGTTTTTTTCCGATCATTTACTCTGTGCAAAGATTATTATTTCTTTAACAGGTCAGAATGCATTCTCCATGCACACATAATGACAATGATTTAGTTTATCTGTTTTTAACCTTTTAGCATTAATAACATTAAGTGCTTCAGAAGTAACAAACATAGAAAAAAATCAAAATGCAGATATCTAATCACGTAAATTAGCATTAACAAGTCGTTCAAAAGAAGATCATGAAAATCCAAGGTACGTGTTAAACAGAGCCAACATTTACTGCAAGCCAAATGTAAGAACTCGCTGAAGTCATACTTTCAGAATGCAGCTGTTTAACAAGTAAATAGGTGTTCATGTTCTGAAACTACCAAATCGGAGAAGAGGTTTATTATGTCAAATGACTGGTCGAACTCAGAGGGCTACAACTGTATTTAGATGTATTAGAAATAAATCTATATTGTTTCCATTCAGCACAGATTCAGGACTCACTAAGTGATTAGTGAGTGTTTTTCTTTAGTAAGAGCAGAGGTAAAAGCAAGAGGTTTGCCACACTCAATGAACTGTTGCAATAAAGAAACAATTAAAGAGAATGATAAAGAGTCAGCTAAATGGTGATGTTGAAATAGTAGTTTTTTAAGTTGTTTTTTTTTTCTTTTTAATTTAACAAAACCTAAATGCTTTATTTGATATCGTATTTTCTCTGTTATATTATTTTTCTCATACATTATATGTCAATGTGACACTCTCTGGAGATGTGAAGAACTGATACAATGACTTACTATCACTTCTTACTCTTATGGAGTAAAACAAAATGAATACTTAATCTACTACTTAATCTCACTTTAGGTTATTCAGACTTCATTTGAACTGAGCCTTTTAAGATGTAAACATTTGTGTCATTTTCCTTTTATGAAGTTTTTTGTTGTCACGTATTTTAACTTGTGTATTTTTGTGCGTGACCTGGCAGTTGATGTTTTTAGTATGGCTTCCTATTTGAGCTTTCCTTTTTTATTTAAAGGCCAATCAGAAGTGAAATGTACTAAATCTGTAAGGAAACCAATCATTAATAAACTAAGCATCCCACACAGGCTGCTTCCAGTTATTCAGAGCACAACACGGCAGGGCCCAGTGTTTAGAAATAACTTGATGTGTTCCATGAATAAAGGTATGTTTCGTGTGAAATGTAGCCTATGATGAGCTTTTTGTATCAATGCAACATCATCAGATAAAGTTAAAGTTTCTCTGAAAACAGCAAAACAGTGCGTTTTCCTGTTACGATGACATTTTTCAGTCCAGTAAACCTCACATTAGTTCTAAGAAAATGTCATTGGCTAATCTTCCTGCTCCTCTTCCTTTATTTTTGACTTAAAGGTTCACTTGTTGACACTTACTGGTCTCATTGCATCATTTGGGGTTTATGATTCGTGAGGTGGCTTCCTTAACCAGTGTGAACACATCCGGACTTTGGGGACACTTTAAAGATCTGAATCTCTTCGGTTCGAGTCACTGTTATAATAAAATTATTCCAACTTTGATATAACATCAAAATAAATGCTGCTCAACAGTTACAAACAGGCACAGCTCCAACATCATCAAGAACATCAGCGGGTTAACAGATTATAATTCTACGTGTAGATAAATGACTATCTTTTTATTTCAGTATGATACTGTGGGATTGCTTCTTAGAAAAGTGGCTAAATTCTTCTTTAATGTTTTGAATTATTTTTCAAATATGCAATTCATATGTGAAATGCAGGACTGACATCAGAACGAGGCTCAACCAATCGGTGCAAATTTAGACACACAAGTTGCTGACTCACAGCTTCGTACATATGATAAACTTCAGATTGTTTTATTTTCGGTTTCCTCACTGTGTACAAACTGCAGGTATGTGTTTCTGCGGTAGTCACAATATCTAACCACAAAAGGATTAAATGCAGTTTGCCTTTTTGTACCACCAAGGCACATATAATAAGAAAGAAAGCTTGCAATTATAAGTATTGAAGGATGTAATAATTAATATTGAAGGATGTATGTCACGGTACCACTGCAACACAGATTCCGGCCTCCAGTCTGCTATTTATTCATTTACTTTCTTTTGAAATCATTTATCCATTTATTTATTGTAAAGTGAAAGCTTTGGATGCACGCTCCATAATGATGAAGCTCCAAACTCCTGCTGTACTGCATCACTTGTGCAACGTGGACACAGCTTTGGTCCATTTGATTTTGCAAGCTCTAATACTTAGTGTTGGCTTGGTCTGCAATTTCTGTTTAATACAAATTTTCTTGATTACTCGTATTATGCTCAATTTTTTCTTCACAGTTGCAGAGCTTCACTCCAGCTCAACAACATCAAGCTGGCGATGGACGCACAGCCATGTCTTTCCTCATGCAGCTCCCACATCATGTGTACAGTGTGAAGGCAAAAGGGGAAGGTGAAACTTTTTTTTGATGCTAAAGATAACTCTAAGTAGTATGCTGCTTCTGATCACGGCCTGAACCGCATAAATGGTGTGAACAACTAAGCAAGTCAGATGAATAGATGGTGGAGAGTAGGCATGGGCCGGTATAACGCGGTATAAAAAAGTCAAGGTGGATTCTTTTATCAAAATAAGAAACGGTTTTACGTGTCAATTAAAAGGTAATTATCTTCAAAAGTTATTCTTCCAAGGACAAATCAGGTAATTTTGATATTGTTGAGGGTTTAATATCACCTTTACAGACTATCATGGTGATAACACATAGAACACAATGCATGCTTATTGAAATTTCAACTTCTGTAGAGGGCTGTTCAATGGAATTTTTTTTTAATTTTTCTTGTTTTTAAATACAGACATTCAAAGTACACATTTTAGAGCTGTAATCATAATACTGTGAAACTGTGATATTTTTGCCTAAAGTTATACTGCCAGAATCCCATGCCTAGAGGAGAGTACTTACCACTTACCATTATCAAACAGTGTCAACAACATTCAAAAAAAGGTTTGTATAGGAATGCTTCATGGATTCAACAATATTTATTTATTTTATAGGTTCTCTTTGAATAGGGTTGAGAAAACTAGAATACCAAAAAACTACAATGTACTCAACAACAGTTAATGAACCGCTCCACATCAGCATCTAAAAAAGAGGAAATAGGTGCTGCCAAAAACCAAAGAAGCAACAACCACTTGAGGATCCCACAGTCACTTTGTGCAAGTGCAAACTTAGTTTGACACGTTAAGTTTTTTAAATAGCTCTGTCTGTGCTCTAAAATAACAGTGCGTCACAATAATGACAATAGAAATTAGGTATTCTACATGAAATTTTCACAATTTGGCTTTCCATTTAAAATATAAATTGCATATTCTATTTGCCTTATTCATTCAGTCAGTGGTTACAATTTCAAATGGACCAGAATGACAGTTGAATATCACTCGTTGCTTGTTTATTCCCTCAGTGAAGAATGAATATGTTCAATTTTAATGTGAAAAACACCTTTAAAGATCCAGCGTGAACATGTAGTCAAATATTCATCAGTATATCTTAATTCATCACTTTTCAATCAAATTAGAAAAAGAGCTAATATGTTTTTATGGCCTCAAAAGGCTAATTGTAGTCATGAATGCCGCAAAGAGCCATTCTTGCCCCTCTGCCATGCCCATGCTCCACCGTCGACCAAAAGGAACTAAACGTTCCCCCGGTTTTTAGTTGGCGTTTATCTAGATGCAGTTTGCAATTTCAACCACTAGATGTCACAATATCCTTTATACTGGATATTTAATAAGCTCCGAGTTCTTTGTTTCTTCGTTTTAAAAGTAAAACTACCGTGTATTACAACTAAAGGAGAAGTTATTGTCCACTGCTTGATAATAATTTGTCAATTAGATGCGGAAAAATACATAATTTAGCACTCAAATTGTCAAGGCTGTAGCCCAGCAAACAATGGAAAATAATACAAAACAGAAATATAAATGTGTAAGAGAATCCCTCCATCTCTTTATCTCTGTTGTACTTTAGCAGTATTTCCAGTAGGATGCACATAAAAGTGTGTGCATGTAAAAATACTTTAACATTTAAAGCGTTAAATTTTAAAATCTAAGTTGCTGAAATCTTGGCGGTGAAATTAAGGTCGGCGGCTGTAAGCCTCCTCACCACTAGTGGTCCCACACTTTCATCGCCAGCCTCTTACAGCTCACCTCCGGATGTGAACTCGCACAGACAGACATCCTGCGCCACACACACACGTGAGAAAACAGTCCAAAAACAGACAGCTGAGAAGATGGACATTACAGAAGTTCCTATGAACCAAGACAACAAAGGTAATAAAAAGAAGAACAAGAAGCCAAAGAAGAAGAGCGCGGCTCAGGAGGGAAACAACGATGGCGGCGGAGTGGAGGAGAAGGAAGAGAAGAAGATGGAGAAGAGCGAGCCTGCGTTTCCCCCCACCTTCAGTGTGTCCGAAATCAAGAACAAACAGCGAAGACATTTAATGTTCATGAAATTCAAACAGGAGAAAAGAAGGGTAAATATAATGACCGCATTATTATACCAGGCTGAAGAGACATTTTGATAAGATATCTAGTCTAAAGCGGCTTAGCTCGTGCTTGAGTACTGTACACTTTCTTAAATGTCTTCACTTTATCCCGATATTGTCAAACACTGTTTCTGTTTCATTAATAAATATTGTACTTTGTACTTCACAGCATTTATTTGATGATTAGGACCTTGAAACCACGCATGATATGATTGAAATGAATTAAAATGTTATGATACTCGCCATTACTTAAAATCCGTATCTGAGTGGCGTTGTGTAAACGCAGTGTGTTTTAAAGTCACTGCATAGTTATAATCCCGTAGTATAACAAACAAATGTGGCACCGACGGACTGCTTGTTAATGTCCTTTTAAGAGTAAGCGTTTCTTGACTTTAAGTGTATTTAGTTGGCAGTACATAGACTTTTGAACTTAAGTGCGGTTTGAAAAGTAGTTTTAACTAGTGTTCTTAGACTGTGCTCTTGTTGCAAAGGTAAGCAGAAGCACAATGTTACTGATGTTAATTATTATTTTCACTTTGACTTAACACAAAAGAAATGCCTGTGTTAAGAATGCAACTATGGAATAATCAGGTGAGGCACGAGCACAAAGACGGTGCAAAGGCTGATGGTTCATTCGGTTTTCAATCATGGCCGCACAGTCAGAAATGTCTTTTTACTTTAAGATTTGTCTGTTCAGATCATTACAAACACGCCTCTCCTGGAATGTGTTTGTAACGTTGCATCGTTCTTCTGTCTGTCTCTTTCAGCAAAAGCTGCAGCTGAGGAAACAGAAGAAGAAAGAAAGACAAGCTTTAGGCGACAAGGTGAGTGTGTTTCTGCTCCAGATGCATGTTCCCATCCTTAACCACGGCAACATTTGATAAGGTGTGTATTTAGTTGTGTCCATTTAATCGGGCATTCGTAATTTTATGCATTCGGTCTCCGACGTAGGCGCCACCAAAGGAGGTCCCCAAGACGATAGAAAACCAGCGTGTGTTTGACGAGACAACAGTTGACCCACAAGACGAAGAGGTGTGGACTCTTTTTCAACTGATCTTGCTCAGATAATCTCATCTGATATTTATTATTAGTTTTGCAGGGCGTTTGTAGATATTTGGTGTGTGTTTCATATCCAGATTGCATTTGACGAAGGAACTGATGAGTTTTCTGCCTACTTCAATGGGCTGACGAATCCCAAAGTGCTCATCACAACATCAGACAGACCCAGAGGGGTGAGTGGCTACTTTTTGACACTTTAATTAAAGATACCACAATATGATATACTGATATAGACTGATATAAGAATAAGGAAGGTGTGCATCAATATTATGAATTAAATCAGAAGACTTCTGGTGTCGTGTCATATTTTAAAGATGCCGTTCAGCTGAGGCAACACAGAAAAGAGTTTTCCCTGCATTTTTAATTTTTTATTATTTTAAAACTGGCTGTTCAACACAGTAATTGTTCTATGATTCGTGTCTCGCAGAGGACCACAAGGTTTTGTGAGCAGCTGGCAACGGTGATCCCAGATGCCCACGTGTACTACAGAAGAGGTTTGGCTCTGAAGAGGATCATTCCTCAGTGCGTTGCCAGGAACTTCACCTACCTCATGGTCATCAACGAGGATCGCCAAGCGCCCAGTATCCTCACAGGCAGCTGTGCCAGGAGAGATGTCAGAAAGTGTCCTCCCAGCTGTTTCATTAAGCCGGAACGTGTCAGCATTTTTCATGAGAACGATCACAATACCATTGATGAATGTAAAAAAAAGTCCCACAGATTTTGACCTGGTTAACTGTTTTCAAACGTAACGCTCCTTAACCGCTGCTTTAAGATGGTCTGGTTCTCTGTCACCTTCCCGACGGGCCGACTGCACACTTCAAAGTCAGCAATGTTCGACTACGCAAGGAGATAAAGGCAAGTTAAACTAACTTTAGTGTGTCTTCTGCACCAATACCGATGCTGTATTTTGCAATCTTAACAAACTATTGGTCCCTCTCCACCCAGAATAATGAAATTTGGTCGGGTTGTTTTAGCATATTCTTGACTTATTGCACTGATCTCATACCTCCTGCCAAGCTCTCACATTGGTGGAGAAATGCAGTCTGATCCCTTTAGCAGTAAAGTTGAAATTTCCTAAATTTACGTTACGTTTTACACACAGACAATGGAAAGTGATTTTCAATTTCAAACTGTGGGAAACGGAGAAACCGAATGGTTTCAGAGGCCGGATTTAAAAACCTGCATCCGGCCTCTAAGCGCAACTGACGTTATTTTCAACATTTTTCTGTTTTCTTTTCTGCAGAGACGAGGTAAAGATCCATCGGAGCACTCTCCGGAGGTGATCCTCAATAACTTCGGCACCCGCCTGGGACACACCGTCGGTCGGCTGTTTGCCGCTCTCTTCCCGCAAAACCCTCAGTTTGTGGGCCGGCAGGTCGTCACCTTCCACAACCAGAGAGACTTCATCTTTTTCAGATTCCACAGGTGACCAGCTTTACTCTTTAAGCCTTCATTTGAATCGGCTATTTCATAGGAATATTCGGCAGATTTGCGTCGACTTGGTATGGGTTTAAATGCAGATTTTTGTGCCCATTGATAAATTACAGCTACACACCGGGAAGCACAGCGCCCAGTCTGAAAACCCCAAGTGTTTTATGTGATATTTTAAAAGGGCTGAATGAATAACTTTTTTCTTTGTGTGTGTGTGTCATTTTTAAAAGATACATCTTCAAAAATGAGAAGAAAGTTGGTATTCAGGAGCTGGGACCACGCTTCACCCTCAAACTCAGATCTCTACAGAAAGGCACCTTCGACTCCAAGTATGGAGAGTATGAATGGGTGCTGAAGGTGAGTCTGTTTCATATCAAAGTAGTTGAAACCATTTCTGTTTGCAGACGTCAGCTTGTTAAGAAATGCATTTGTTTGCTTAAATGAAGTCTGTCTGCTGTCAGTTTTTGAGTACACAAATTTTTAATCAAGTGCATTTCAGAAATAAAATGCTGCTTAAAGTAACAAACTGCTGTATTGCACTTGGTTTGTAAAGTTAAAAGAATATATTTTGCGTTTTCAGCGCCACGAGATGGATGCCTGCAGGCGGAAGTTCCAGCTCTGAAATTGTCACCTCCCCCCCGGTCTGATGAGGCTGTCCTCATCGAACATCCAACGTACTACAACTAGATTTTTTTGTGGACTTTCACAAATTGACTTTATAATATCGCAGATTCTCAGAAGAAAGGCTGTGGAAACAGTAACATTGTTCATCCTTTATCTTTAGTGTTCTTTACCGCATTATAGATGAGGTTGTGTTGTTGAAGAGTCGTATTTTCTCTGGGAAACGGTTTATATAAAGCTACATTCACAGTGCATACAGCTGGAGTAAAAGGTTAAAAGAATTGGAGACACTCGAAATGAGGCTTAAAAAAAAAAAAGGCTGATCTCATTTGTCTGATTTCAGTCTCTTCTCCTGCCTGTGACCCCAACAATCAGTCGGTTTGAAGTGACGCTTGACAGCGAGGTCGCCTCACCCCCCTCTCTTCTTCATAACTCTGCTCTCTATTTAATAGCCTAAATCTGTACACTGAATTGTTGAACACTTAGATAGTATTTTAGTTTCTGAACAGTTCTGAATATATTCACTTTGGGAGTTTATGCGGCTAATAAAGGAGGGGAGGGGACTCAGTGAAGCACCATGGCAACAGGTAAATGGGGAACTGAACCGCTATATTAGTCCAGTGGAGCTTGAAATATGAATGCCAGTGCATATCCTGATTATCTTGATAAAAGGGGAGCAGGGAAACACTTTGTGAATTTGGGAACCCGATGAGGCACGTTTCTCACATTATTTTGTGCATCTGCTTTTTAATACGACAACATTTTCAGTTACAAACAGAAATAAAAGTCTGGCCGGCTGCAGGCGTGGCCGCAGTTTAAAACGTGGAAATACTTTATTGTTAATAAGGCATGGAAAAAAAGGCACACATGTGTTCATACGAGTTAGTTCTCTGTAAGAGGTGAAGACATTTCTTGTGCTACGTAAGCACCAGGAAACATGTCTGAGATTTTACAAAGTCAAAAGTTATCCCAAAAAAAAGAAAAAAGGCTTAAGTTAGTTGTTTGGCCCAAATTCCCTAAACACTCCTGAGGGGATTCCAGTACATAATGCAGGATCTTGCAGCCCATTTTGACAAAGCATCACGTCCAAAACCTGCGGAAAAAAATATTAAGTGCATTAGCAAAAACAAACGACATGATGCATTTTACTCAATAAAAGTTCCTAGGCTTTTCATCTGTAGAACTTCAGAGTGAGTTTATGTTCTTTTTAGGGGCCTCATTAGTCGAGTATTAGACCTGCTACTAAAAAGAATGAAAACTAAATCGACACCAATGTGAGATGGCTACAATTAGTCACATTCCTTTTCAGCAGAAATTGTGGCTTTACGCTAAGTATGTGCACATTCAGAAAGCACTTCTGTTCTTTGGTGCAGTGCTTTGTGTCACAAGTGCAATTTCGATCCTTTAACTCCAGATTTGCAACCATCCATACGCCTTTACACTAAAGTCAGAGACCAATGTCCTCAAGAGTTTACATTTGACTGAATCACAGGGAAGCGCCGTGGCCTCACAGCAAGACGGTTCCATGTTCGATCCCCAGCTGGGGCCTTTCTGTGTGGAGTTTGCATGTTCTCCCCGTGTATGCGTGGGTTCTCTCCGGGTTCTCCGGCTTCCTCCCACTCTCCAAAGGCATGCATGTTAGGTCAATTGGTGTCTCTAAATTGTCCCTAGGAGTCAGTATGAGCGTGTGTGTGGTGGTTTGTCTCTGTGAGGCCCTGTGATGGGCTGGCGACCAACGCACATTACATTAAACATCAGCATTGTGGGTTGTACTTTTGTATGGATATTACATTAGTTTGGACATACTTTCAGATAAAAACCTCTCCATCCCTTCGGAAAATGTTTTAGCATCTTTTTGGGGCAAAATAAGATGTGGGCGTACTGAGGTGGTGAACTGAACTAGTGAGCCATCTCCACAATCGGCTGGCAAATAATAATCCCACTTGTTGCCACAAAGAAGAGTCTTTGTTGAGATCCACAAAGCAAGAGATACTGTTTGAGCACTAGTGATGAAATCGTAGAGGTTGAGCAGGTAGGTGTCGGCTGACGTTACTTGTAAAGAAGTGATGAGCAGCTGGTGGTACTCACAGCGGCGGAGGCTCGGCCTGTCAGGGCTATAGGAAGGAGCAAACTTTCTGCGGTCTGAACGGGTTGTTGCTGGACGACATGCCGGTGAGCAGAGGGTCCTGCTGGGCGTTCTGTAAGCAAAACTGCTGGAGGTCCGCTGCGGCCTGGGAAACCTGTGAACAACAACCAAGCCCTGGGAAGTTAGTTACTCACTGCCAACCTGCTATAAGCACGGTGCAGACTCGTTATTTAAAGAAATGTAGAGAAGCCCCGTTATGAATGTGAAAGATACGCCCTAGAAGAGAAACGAAGCGTTACCTTAACTCTGTTTATACCAGCTTCAAGACGTAACTGTTGGACAATTTTCTTCATTGCTACGATGTTGGATGGCCCAGACATTATGAAGGATTGTAAGGACTTAAGGCGATAAATAATAAAACTTTGATAAAGAATTCCTTGTGGATAGCTAGCTCGCTAACTATCTTCTTCAACCAGTTTCCGGTTTTCTTTAAAGGAGTGTCGGCTTCTGCTGCCTTCAAGTGATGTTCGGAAATAATTTTGATTGGTTCCTTTTTTTAAAAAAGTCTTGATTACTATTACTTTGATATTTGAATTCATTAAACCAATACTTGTAAAAAAAAAAAAAAAAAAAAACTGTCTGTGTTTTTTACATTTTTTTATTTCATGTGTGAAATGCTCTAAACTTCACGTGCTTGGAAATGAGATTAAAAGATGTGACATATCTGAACGGTTTTATTTGGGAATCACGAAGTTGTTTTTCTACATTATTTTCATTGCAAATCCAAAAGTTTTGTTTCCAAAGTCAAAGGGAGTGCTGGTAAATTAAAAAAATATATATCTCATACGTGGGACAACAGCTTAAAGATGTGAAACCAGTCTCTGTGGGAGGGATGGTGAGTGTACAGAGATGCGGGAGTAGGAGCATACTTACACATCAAATGTGTTCTGGTATGTTAATACATTATTTTATATTTATTATGTTAATACATTTATTCTTGGGGGTAGAATATTTAAACTGGTGCATTTACACACATCAAAGTAGGCCAGTTGAGATTATCTAGTGCAGTGCACAGACACTTATCTTCTAAAGGTAGTAATTGACTATGAATCCATTATGTTTGATGTTAGATGATAAAGACACGAAAAAAGAACTCCGATAACGGACAAGACAAACAGCCTATCGGAGTAATTTCAGTTTCTCGTGAACTCGCCGTGCCAAATCCCAGGTACCTGAAAGCAGCACCAGTTCAATGAAAATGTGCAACACCTACTGGTGAAAACCCTTCGGCATAGGCTAGCCTCATAAATCAAGCAAAAATGTAAGGTTATAGAATGTCTGACTGATGGGGCGATTGAAAACATTGTACAAATACAATATGCAGGTTAGAGATTCATCTGGAGTCAGATGATGACAGATGAGGAGAGTAGCTGTCATCATCAGCACCAGAGCAACCACTGCTGGCACTCTCATAAAAGAAAAGACTGAGTGTGTTTGCAGCAGATTGTTACTTAGCAGTCTGAGGCTTCACGGTTGCATGAAAACGAGCGAAAGCACTTCTTTCTGAGTCTTTTCCTACCTCTCCCCATGCTGAATCGGGCTGATAATGGAGCTGTCTTGCGAGTCTGTCAGATATGAAGAGGCCAGCAGGAGACCGGCCAGCTGTAAGGTATACTGAGAGTTTGTTCGTCATTGCAGAAGTTGTTACTTTATAGGAGTTTGAGAAACGTCACAGGCCTATGATAAAAAAAAATAATAATAATGAATTAAATGTGCTGTCGATTTCTTTTTGGTTTGTAGTTTGTGGAGCTCCACGTGCTGTATGTGCCAGCTGAACAGTGGAATGTGAAACTCAATAAAGTTTCAGCTGAAGCCACAGACAGCTTCATATCTGCCGGCTTCATCAGGTGAAACTGCTGGAAATGTTGAAATGGAATCGTTAGAAAAAGAAAAAAAAAAGTTCAGAATTAGTGTTAAACATGGGACATTTGTTAAGACTCTATATCTAAAGTAAACATCAGCATTGTTGCATTGCCCTGTAGCTATGTGATAAGGAAATTAAGCAATAAAAGTGGGATATTGCCTTCAAATTTAACCAGGAGCTTCGGCGTGCTGTTGGACTGGTTTAATATAACAAGCGTAATGTTTTTTTCACTGTTTTGGGGAGTAAAACTCCAAATCTAAATGCTCAAACCATCAGTATGTCAAAGTTCCACTTGTCATATTATTACACTGCAGAAATATCCTGCTGAATGTAAGATAAAATCTTATACGTATGATTGTGCTCAAAACAAAGTTTTCATCATTATACTTGATAATATGTGCAAGTGTCTATTATAGCACAGAAATTAGATTTATTTATTTATTTTTTTTAAAAAGAACATTGAGAAATCTAGCTTAGTCTAGATTATGTCAAATAAACATTTAGAAGGATTTGTATTAATATATATATATATATATATATATATATGTATAAATATCAAATATAACTAATAAAAGGAAATTTGCTTATCAAGACAAAAGCTAATCATATTTGACTTGTGTTAAGTGAACGGTTTGTCCTTAGAAAGCACTAAATCGTCCATGTGTGCAAAAGTCGACCGTATTCTTCATAATAATAAACTATGTTTTAAAATCTAAAGATAAGACTATTACACAAGCAGGCTTTTTTTGAAGTGTACTCTGGTTTGCCTTAATCTTTTAAACATGGCACTAAAACCCTGACCGGTGAAAAAAATCTGTGTGTTCCTCCCTGCCCTCGCTGTGATGTTAGGGTTTATCCTGATATCACCCTGAAGACTCTGCGGAGAGAGCTGAGCGCTCTCCTTGGCGCCGAGAGGAGCATCAACAAATACTCGTTCCTGAAATGTGTGGGTCGCAGTCTGGCACTGGTGAGTGCAGCTGGCTGTTAAGTGGCCTTTTGTAGAGCTGATTGTGTGTCAGTATGCAGACAGTGGAGAGAAACAATGTAGACAGCATGCTATTAAGGCAGGCCACACTAAAGGTTGTGAAAAGCTTGTGTGAGAGTGGGGAGTATGCAGGTTTTTACTGCCTTGCTTCACAAAACAACTAAAGTCTTGTATGTTACAGGTGAAAAGTAAACAGGAGAGAGACCTGAAAGTGAAAACATTTGCCCCACCCTATGTAAGTCGAGTCCATGTTTCACACGGTTCAATTTGTCAAGCTGATCAGATAGTCCCTCTGTTTAATTGTCAACCTGTTCAGGTCCTGTAATGAGTTTTTGTCACCTGTCGGCAGGCTGCACAGCCAGAGCTTTACTTGTTGCCGGCTGTGGGGGTGGAGAGCCGTTTCTGCTCACGGTCCTTCACCCCAGACACCAGCAGCAGCTCCCCAGACCATCAGATCTATTACAATCCTCTCAAGTTGTGCAGCCTGCCAACAGGAACAAAGGAGTCTGTTAAATTTCCCCACATCCCCCAGAGTTCCCAGCAGCCACCTCCCACCCCCAGGTTGGAACAGGAGGAGGAGGAGGAGGAGGAGGAGGAGGAGGATGATGAAGACAATGAAGACAATGAAGACAATGAAGAAGATGACCAGAGCTGCAGCTCCTCAGAGGGAGAGAATGACGAGGAAGCTCTGTGCTCCATCAGGAAAGCAAAGCAGGAGAGTTGCAGAGGGAATGCTCAGAATCCAAGAGCACTGCAGCTTGTTTCACTAAAAAAAGGTTGAATTAAAGATGATTTGTTAAAGTCATTGTTAAAGTCATTGTTAACATTGTTAAAGTCTTTCACAGAATCCGTATTGAAGAAACATTTGGATTATATGATCCTCTCTTAAACAGCACATTGAAATAGATGAGCTATTCTTCTGTGGAGAAAGAGAGCATTTTGGCCTCAGAAGCTAGTATAGCCTGGCTTGTTTTAGGCATTTTTCATAATTGTGCACAATTCTATGAAAGGTAAAAAAAAAAAAAAAAAGTGGGAAGATGATTGAAGGTTTTCTTGTATCTGCCCTTTCCTAAACTCCCTCCAACATTTCAGTGAGATTGTGTAATTTCTTGCAGAATTTGACAGTTACCTGCAGGGTCTGGGATGAAGTTTTCAATTCTTGGAGACGTCTTCTTGTTTCAAATTGTCCATTCTTGAACTGCACTGGGCTGGCTGAGTCATTTGATATCTTCACAGCCATTGTGATTTTTCTTTATTGTGGACTAAGTTATTATCAAATTTCTTGCCAAACTCACAGGACTAGAGAGATAATAGGACACAGTCTACCATTGAGGTAGACAGGATAGCAGACAATAGATGAGAGAGGTTTAAGATAGAGAGTACAGAGGGCACCTAAACTCCCATTCTATTTAAATTGATCTAAATGTGTCAAAAAGGGACAATTTATCTTGTGAATCTTCCTTGTGAATGGCCTGTTTATTTCTTCAGATTCTGAAAATGACCAAAAAATGTCATTTTTCTATGTCAATTGTTTGAATGTTATGAATAGGCTCTGTTTAAATAGGACTGAAGTTGGTCGGTCGTTTACTTTTTCATGACTATGGAAGCTTTAAATGGGAATTAAACTTTCAAAGGCTCATTAACAAGACTTTTTGTATTGGTGGGAAAAGTTTGCGCATCTGCCCCTCAGCTGAGATAAAAATATTTTTTGCACATTAATGAAACTTATATTTATGACTAAACTAAACCCATCAGTTTTACACTTCCACAGCTTTAGAACAACGTGAGGCGGATTCAGCTCAGCTGAAGACAGACGGAGAGGAAAGCTGCTTAAAAATCAACCCGCGACGCCGAGACAGACTCTCCGTAGCAGCTGAGTCTCTGGAGGACAGAGATTCAGGCTTCTCCCTCACAGATGGGTACTAAGCAGCCATCATACTGTGTGTCCAATTGCAACATTGTGCATGAGGTTAAATCTACCACACTCTAAGTGTTTGTTTTGCAGGGTTGGAAAATCCAAAGATGCACAAATACCGAGGTCCATCAGAAGAAAACCTACAGCCGAGGTAATGCACAGCATTCTCACAGAAAGGCCTGCGGACGTGTCTGTTTTGGTCATGATTTTTTTTTTTTGTCTTTAATTCTAAGTCTGCAGAAATATTTGGTGTTTGTTGTCAGGTGGCAGAAAGTCCAGCAGTGTTGTCTCAGCCTGTTCGCTGCACCTCTCCACCTCCAGATCGCGACTCGGCCAGAGTCACCAATAAAAAAGCCACTGCTCCCGCAGGCTGTCACACAAACAGTAAGCCCCTCGCAGTGGTTACATCCCCAGGCGTAATGCTCATACCTTTCAATACAACCGATGTGTTTTCATCTCTGTAAGGAGAGGCTCTCATTGAGGAAATCAAGGTGGTGAGGGAGGAAAGGAAGCAGCTCGAGTGGACGAGACAAGAACTGCTCAGAAAAGGGAAAGACTTGTTAGCCCAAAATAGACACCGCAGGAACCAAGGTGGGCACTTAACCTCCCCCACATGATCTCCATAATATTAGCGGTAGAAAAGCAAAAAATAAAACCCCTCTTTTTATCGATAAAACTGCATCCCTTTTTCTTGCTGTTAACATAAAGCACGAGACAGCTGGAAGAAGAAATACTTTGAAACAAAGAAGGCCACAGCACCTTTGGAGGACAACCTGAAAAACATAAGACAAGAACTGGAGACATTTTACAATAAACTCCTGCATCAGCTCCAGGCCAGAGAGAACAGAGGGAAGCCAAGACGACAAGGGAGATCCTCAATAAAGGTCCAGTCTTATCACATTTTTCTGTTTGTTTTGAATGCACATACTGAACTTCATAATTAACATTAATAAACATGAGGCATGTGAGCCTTTGAGGAACTATTTTATTTAGAGTAGAGAAGTGTTAATAGTGTGAAGCTCTGTTGATTGTGAATCCTCAAATAAAGAATTTTGGGACTTAATGAGTCCACCAACACAACAACACAAATGTCAAATTAACAGTGCATATACAGTGGCATGCTCAACTTTGGGCAACATCTTGTCATTATTTCTGTTACTGTGAAGCATAAAGTCAATCAGAAATTAGTCTAAGCTCTCGTATAATGTCTACCAATCTTACAGAAGTAGAGGACCTTTGCTGCAAGTATGGGTTAAAAGCTGCCAAACAAGCTGGACACAAAAAGCATTTACTAGCTGTGATATTTGCCAACGAGGGTGTTTTAAAGAACCAACGATAAAAGGTGCCCAAACTATAGAAATAAAGTAACATCCCTTAAAATGCTAAATCTTTATCTTTGTGACTTTGAGAAATGAGATCATTGTTTTGGTCAATTTGTTTATTCACAAAAGAAACGGAAGCATCAATCAGTCGCAGATTCAAGTAACCCCATAAAATATCAATTATTTCAGAATGAGCTCATCATTCAGATCATGACGGAAAACTACGAGATTGACGACCTGAAGAGGAAGGTCGAGGATGCCAAGATGAAGCTGACAGCGGAGATTAAAGTAACTGATTTTCTTTTTCAAAACTTTAAAAGAGTATAAAAACATATGATGATTTACATGTGCCTGACAAATATTAACCCCCCCCCCCCCCCAACATCTGTGCAGTTGAGGAAGCAGGCTGCTACAGAGCTGAGAGCCCTGAAGGCTGAGCTGGCCCAGAAGAAGAGTCAGTCATCTCATCCCGCAGTGATTGGAAAACCTGCACGGGACAGACCACAACTCCAGAGCAGCTCCATCTAAAATGCAATGAAGACTAAGTTCGTGGTCTTAAAATGGATCAGTGTGTCAGATATGTAGCCGTTTGTTTTAGGTTTAAATTATTCTGGATTTTTGAAATTCTAATGTCACAATTATCCTTTTATCCACTATGTTGAGCTTTCCCAGGTGGTGCAAGCATGTCGCTACGATAACAACACAAATGTGTGCACAAGGAATGAAATTAGGGATTCTAACAGTTCGATAAGAAATAATTTAATTCATGAACAAATTAAAAGTTCTCAAATCAGGAAGGCTGATGATCAATAACACTGAGGGTACGGCGCACTAAATTGGTCGTCTTTGTGGGAGAATCACAGTATTTTTGCGGAAATCCCATTCAATATATAAGCAATAAAAAGCCACAATAAACGCTTCTGTGCAAGAATGCATCTCTGAGGTCAGAGGGGAGCCACCCCCCATTACTGCGGCGAAGGGATATATGGACGTAGCAACAAACAGGAGAAGGCTCGGAATGGTGTAAATTCCTGCTGCAGGGGTGAGTGTTTCCCAGCTAGCATCCTAACAAGGCATTCCACATCATCGCGGCCTGCTGCTTGGCAACTGGTTCATCGCTGTAGTCCAAGATGTTGCCGTTCCACATGCCGATGCCCTTCAAACCTTTAGCCTTCACCAAGTTCGCTTTAGGACAAATGCTCTGAGGGTCATCATACCAGACTTGATGAATCTGCCCTTTCTGGTCCTGAAGAAAACAGTGAAAGAAGCAACAAAAAACTAAAACCTTTTCCCTCTGTCCCGGGATTATAAGGAACGTTTTACTGCTGTTTCGAAGGACAATTGGCTTCACAGAAGCTTGGGTGGATGACGCTACTCGTGTCTGAAATCTTTGCTGGATTTATTTAACTGCAGCTCATTAGAAGAATGAACCCTCCCACACACACAGTATTCTTCTATGAATATTAAATTAAACATCTGACTCAAAGTTGGATACTTAGAGACACGTAAAAATGAAACGATTATTTACCTTGTAATAGAAGTAAGGAGCCTTCTGCTCATCATCCCACTGCCTGCCAGATGATGAGCTGTTGACCTGCTTCATGATCCACTTGTATGTTTTTTGTCGTCCAGCTGCATCACTGCAAGGAGCTCCACGGAAGGGAACTTTAGCTATATAACATGTTCCCTCCTAATACGAGAAAAGACACAACAGAATTGTACAGCCACTTGAAATCAGTGCCCACAAGCCTGCTTTGCCTTCAACAGTGTACGCGACATAAATTACTGCGGTGCCGGATGAGAGGTCAGGGGTTATAAAGAAATTCAGCGGGATTTATTCACGTTGAAAAATGATCCAACTTTATGGCAGTCAGTCTACATGATTTTGAGATAGAGCTAGTTCCGTTGCTACAGTATGTCATTATCACGTCTAAGAATATAGTCTTTTATCAGGTTAAAAAACATGTATTGTGTGTAGCTCTTTAATGAACGTTAACATACCTGGGAGAGGTTGACACATGGGTAGTCATAGCCGTACCACGGCACTCCCATCACCAGTTTCTTGGGATTAATCTTTAGATCCAAATACTCATCATAAGCTAAAAAGGACAGATTAAAGGTATCTCAGTGGGTTTGCATCAACAAGCTGATTTGCTTTCGTTCATTCACCTGCATCTGGACAACAAACCTCTTAGAGTTTGACGGACCGGGGCGTTCGCCATTGCAATGCAGTCCCCGGTGATCTGACTCTGCTCATCGTAGGACATCACAAACAACAAGTCGCAAGACTCGGCGATGGTGACGTAATCATAGCAGCGCTTATCGATACATTTTGGGGACCAGGCAACATCAAAAGAGACCTAGAGATCAGGAAAAGGTGAATATCAAAGTTAGGAAGGTATCTACTGTCTCGACTACGCCTGCTTAGTGATTCTGTTAAAGTATTCCCTTCACCTGAGAGCCTGGGATTTCCCTGTGGAAGGCCTCAGTGGTCTCTTTGACCAGATCTGACAAGGCATGGTACTCTGGAGAGTCCTTTTCCACCGCTTGTTCGATGTCAATGTTAATGCCATCCATACATTGACTCTTTGCCAAGTTGACCTTCTCTGTTATCCATGCTGTCCTGTTGGCTTGATCCACAATGTAAGACAGCGGAACATCACCTTTTCCCAGCAAGGAAACAGAGATGGACAATGGGTCAATGAACGTAGACAGTTAGTAATGTTTAAAATACATGAACACTTTGTCAAGAGGTGCTGCTCTGAACTATTACACAAGCAGTGGATAGAAAAATTAAATGAGCACGAGGCTTTTGTCACACTCAGTAGTCTGTAATCATTTCTTACTGTCGTGAGGACAGAAACTCATCGTACCTTTGAGGACTACTCGTGCACCTTTGGAGTGAGCGTAACACATGAGCTCCGCATCATATTTTCCAAACGCCGCCACGGTCGTCACCATGCTCCAGTTGTAGGATTTCCATGTCTTTCCACCCACATCAAATACAAACACCTGAAAACACACAATCCCCACACACAAGCTACTTTCATCTTGTTGTTTCTGCCTTCATCTGCCCTCATTTTACCACTGGCACCAAGGCGGTCAGAAACAAAGTAGAATTGAAAATGAATTTGAACATTTTCCCACTTTTGTGGGTGGCTGTCGATAACTGATCATTGGTTGGATCCAAAAAAAGTCTGCCGTTCACATTTAACAATCACAGCAGCTTTTAAACATAAATAATCAGTGTTACTTCTGTATCTGGGCTGAGGTTGGCCTTATTTTTTGAATGAATCTTTAATACATGTCATAAAGTTGAACCTTTGTTTAACAAGTCAGGCTAATACGTGTAAAATATTTCAAGTGAATTGAGCTCTGGACAGTTCTGAAATAACAGAAACAGGAAATTAACACCATACTTTTACTTTATGGTGGTTTCAGAGTCAGTTACTCTCATATAGTAAAATGAGGTCAAATCAACGTTAACCTGCATCTTCCTGTTTACTGACCATACTTTGAATGTTATTTGACAGCTAGCAGAAAAGCTAAATCGACGAACGGTGTATTAAAAACGCCAAACTGTTGGCGATGGGATTGGCCAGCTTGGTGTGCAAACTTTGATCAGCTGACGACGTTACCTCAAAGTCCCTCTCCTCTCGGATCTGCTGGCAGAGCTCCGGTCTCTCACACGGACACACGGTGGACCCACACACCACCAGCAGCCACGAAAAAAAAGCCCAAAACGAGATCATTTTGTAGGAAACTGGTGCAGTTTAGGATGAAGTCGAGCCTGCTGTTTACATTGGTGGGCTCGTGATGCGTTTGTACGGCGTGCGAGACGGGACAATCTTCACACTGTTAAAAAAAAATAATAATACAGGCACCCGGAAAACAAATTAACATACTCTTCCCTTTGCCTTGAAGCATTTAATTAACACTTTAAACTTAGAGAACATTTAGACCGCCAGAGTAGGGGCATGTCATGTATGACTATTTAGAGGTGATTTTGACCCATCCACACCTGACCTTCCGGGTGTAGTTAAAAAAAAAAAAAAAGAAGCTGCAGCCTTCAGGGTGTTGTCACCAAATCTGATGTGTTATGTCATTGAGTTCATAAAGGAAGAAATCTCATGCTGTTGTTGAAGTCGATGTTTTCATCTTCAGCTGTTTTGTGTGTTGACCGCCTCCAGAATTTGCTGGTATTCAAATTAATCAATTAGTCTTTTCACTAATGACATGCCCTCTGCTGGCTGATCAGGACCAATACACTCCACATCAAATTAGTTGGAAAATAAAGCATTTTCATGAAATTCTGCTTCCGTTTTTCTACAGACATTTTTCTTTTTTTTTAACTTATTGCAGCAAAAAGTTTTATTTTGACTTGACCAGTCCACAGTACTTGCTGTAATACATCAGGCTTCTTTAGGTAGTGATTTGCAAAAACCTCTAACAATGAAGTTTTCAAAGTAAGTCATGGGGATAGTAGCACTGTCCCCTCAGTCAGGGGGTCCCTGGTTTGAATTCCAGCTGGGGCTTTTCTGTGTAGAGTTTGCCTGTTCTGCCTGTTAAGTAAAAAGGAGCAATAATGACTTGATTTAGATTCTAACTCATCTTAAATGTCAAATGTTGGACTGTTACCACTGGCGAGACAACAACAACAACCCTGGAGACAGGTGACAGGATTGTAAAGATATTTCAGGTCAGGACAGGGATACATTTAACCCAAATACTATATGGAATGTAATTGTTTTTAGGCATTAGACAATTTTGCAACAGGAGTTTTTGTAATATTTCTTTTCAGCATGATGGTTTTCAGTTTTACTAGATTAGATCAAGAGTTTAACTAACTGCGTCCTGATTTTACAGTTTCTTATTTGTCACCTACTAAAAGATAACACATATAAGTAAAAATGCTATTGCTGCATGATGAATGGTATAAATGTGATTCTAGTCATTGAACTGTATATATTGTAAGAACATAATAGATTTGTAATATTGGAAGATAGAAAAAAATTGTAGCACATTCATTCAGTTCAAAATGTGCAGGCCACATGTGACAAACATCTAATATCTGGGAAACTAGAAAAATTCTGGCAATTTCAGGAAAAGCAGAGTCATGTTAAGGCAACTATTTTCTCATCTGTAACCATTTGTTGGTAATGTTAATGTTATTTACTCAGTCTAATCTCCATGATAAGGGCACAGTAACATTGGTAAGCCACTATTTAGTTAATCATACATTTTGATGGATTCTGGAAAAAAAGTGTCTTTAAAAGGGAGCGTCTGGTTGCACAGATGCTCACAATCAACAGACATGAGGGCCCTCGTCTTGGCTCTCATCGTGGCCCTTGTGGGTGAGTATGTTTAAATGCAATTGTATTACTAAATCTAATTAAGTTTAGCTAAAAAAAAAACACAAGACAGGTTTTGGAAAAATAAAAATCTTTTTTTAATGATTTCAGTTTTCCCGAATCAATTCAAACATATACTTGATACATACTGCTTTGTATATTTGTCCTTTATCAAGAGATAACTAATATTTAATTGCTCTTTTGCAGCGGGCAACCAAGTCAACTTTGGTAAGTTATTTTATTATTGTATCAAGTAGAATAAACAGTGTGTTTAATTATAGAAAGTTTCACATTCTAAGTGAAATATACTTTTTTTGTCTTCTATTACAGCCCCGGAGTTTGATAGTGGAAAGACCTATAAGTACAAGTATGAAGCACATCTTCTGGGCGGCCTGCCTGAAGAGGGACTGGCACGAGCGGGGGTGAAGATCCAGAGCAAAGTTTTGATCGGTGCGGAAGCTCCCAGCACCATTGCTCTAAAGGTAGAGAACGTTTGTCATCATTAAGGCAAATTTGTTACAAAACTTAATCCATATGATTTATCATCAAGCCAGGATCATATGTCAACAGTTAACTTTTGATCACACCTGACCTAAGCTGTCACTTTTTCTTGCAGCTTATAGACCCTGCAATCTATGAGTACAGTGGCAACTGGCCCGAAGATGTTTTCGTTCCAGCCACTAAGCTCACCTCAGCCTTGTCTGCTCAGCTCTTGACACCCATCAAGTTCGAATATGCCAACGGTGTGGTTGGTAAAGTGTTTGCACCGATAGGCGTCTCTGAAACTGTGCTGAATATCCACAGGGGAATCCTCAACGTCCTTCAACTGAGCATCAAGAAGACACAGAATGTGTATGAGGTGCAAGAGGTACACATTATTAGTTTTCTTCAGGTTCTTCTCACAAAATTCCACAATACTGACTGGCAAATTATATTTTGATTTTTACAAAATAGCCCGGAATTCATGGTGTTTGTAAGACCCACTATGTCGTCAGTGAGGATTTCAAGGCTGAACGCATCCATCTGACAAAGACCAAGGACCTAAATCACTGCCAAGAGAGAATCTTTAAGGACATCGGCTTGACAGGTTACACAGAGAGATGTGCTGAGTGTGAGGCTGTAAGTGCAATTTTCTTCCCACTTCATATTCTAAGACAGTAGTAAAACTGCTGTTTTAATAATCTTGTGGATTTTGTTTATTCAGAGAGGAAAGACAATGAGGAGAGCAGTTGCAATAAACTATGTCATGAAGCCCTCAACCTCTGGTGCCCTGATCTTGGAGGCAATGGCTACAGAGCTCACACAATACTCACCTTTCAACATTCTGAACGGTGCTGCACAGATGGAGGCCAAGTATGTGCTTTGAATTAAAAGGAAGAGTGCAATACAGTTTTTTAAGCATGTCTCTCCAGAGAAACCTTCCAACAGCTGATTGATTTGATGTTTACACATGCTCATAGACAAATCCTGACCTTCCTGGACATCAAGAAGATCCCAGTGGAGCCCATCAAAGCTGACTTTCTTCACCGTGGATATCTGAAGTACGAATTTGGCAAAGAGCTGCTCCAGACACCAGTTCAGCTTCTGAGGATCAGCAACACAGAGGCTCAGGTACTCCTGAAAACATTATAGTCAAGTATTTGTTGAATTCATGTTACAGCCACATCTTTTTCATGAGAAAGGTTTTGTTTCACGACAGATTGTGGAGACATTAAACCGCCTGGTTACCCTCAATGTGGGCAAGGCCCAAGAAGATTCCCCTCTGAAGTTTATTGAGCTTATCCAGCTGCTGCGTGTGGCCAGATATGAGAGTATTGAAGCCCTCTGGAGTCAGTTCAAAGCTAAAAACGACTATAGGTAACACCACTTTCAATCAGAGAGGAGTCATAAAGTAAACATGCTACGGATAGTCACCTTGATAGTGTTTGTCTTTTCAAGGCACTGGATGCTGAGTTCCATCCCTGCCATTGGTACACATGTTGCTCTCAAGTTCATCAAGGAGAAGTTAATTGCTGGTGATTTGACTAATGCTGAAGGTGCTCAAGCTCTTTTGTCATCTGTGCATTTGGTGACAGCTGACCTGGAAGCCATCAAGCTTTTAGAGGCAAGTGATTGAAGGTTTATATTTGCAATGACACTGAAGTGGCTACATGTAACTAGCTCTGTTTTTCTCCATTCTTCAGGGTTTGGCTATGACCCCCAAGATAAAAGATAATCCAGTTTTACATGAACTTTCCATGCTGGGCTTTGGAAGCATGGTTTCTAAATACTGTTCAGAGAATCCCTCTTGTCCATCTGAGCTTCTGAGGGTATGTATTGTTTGCACATTTGAGTTATCTAATTAGCCTATTATCTATTTATTACACCACTAAGTTAAATGTTGTTTTGCGTCTTCCACAGCCTGTCCATGAACTCCTTATTCAGGCTCTTCTAAGACACGACAATGATAAGCTCACTATGGCTCTGAAAGTTTTGGGTAATGCTGGCCATCCCAGCAGCCTGAAGCCAATCATGAGGCTCCTGCCTGGCTTTGGCAGCGCTGCTACCATCCTACCCCACAGACTTCACATTGATGCTGCCCTGGCCCTGAGGAAAATTGCAAAGAGGGAGCCCAGATTTGTGAGACACATTTTCTATTCCTTGTTTCATACACAGTGAAGATACTAAATGCTTATCTCTTTTTTTCAAATGTGGTTGTACTTATTGTGTTAACCTTTGCAAATTAGATCCAAGAGGTGGCCGTCCAGCTGTTCATGAACAAGAACCTCCACCCAGAGCTCCGTATGGTTGCTGCTATCGTGCTCTTTGAGACTAAGCTGCCCATGGGTCTGGTGACAACTCTTGCTAAGAGCCTCTTGAGAGAATCAAATCTTCAGGTCGCTAGTTTTGTCTACTCTTACATGAAGGCCCTTGCCAAGACCACTTCCCCTGACCATTCTTCTGTGTAAGAACCTTGATAATTGTTGTGCTTCCAATGACATTTCTTTTTTAATTTAAATGTATCTGCAGCTAGAATCTTAAACATTTTATATGTTTTCACATGTTCTCCTTCCAGGGCTGCTGCCTGTAACGTTGCCATAAGGATCCTTAGCCCCAAACTTGACAGACTGAGCTATCGATTCAGCAGAGCTTTCTATTATGATGCCTATCACAGTAAGAAGACAAAAAAACAATTGTTTACTTTTAAAGAATTCAGATTCATACATTTGGGCTGACACTTTATGTCTTTGGGTCAGATCCCTGGATGGTGGGTGCAGCTGCCAGTGTCTACTACATCAATGATGCTGCAACTGTGTTGCCAAGAGCTATAATGGCAAAAGCTCGTGCTTACGTGGCTGGAGTTTATGTTGATGTTCTTGAGGTATGAGAAATATATCCTGCATATATAGCTGAAAAAAACAAAACCTCAACTGCGAAAACAAATCAGATTATTTTGTAAAAGCAAATATAGTCTTGCAAAGACCTAGAGCAGATCAGATCTGTGTAACCCATTTATTGAACAATTACACAATGCTCAATCATAAGAGTGAAAATAGGGATCAGCATTCAGAATTTATGTCTAAATCTCAACTTATTTCCCAGTGTCATAAAGGCTCATGGTCCACTGGCTGTTAGATACATCAACAATGTTTTGTTTATGCTGAAATTGTCCACATTGTTGTGTGTGCCTTCAAAGAATGCCATTTTTTGTGTTCAACAAAGGCACATATGACAATGTAAACATTTGATATTCAAATATTAGCAATAATTTTAAATACTTTTTTCTTTCTCCAGTTTGGAGTAAGAACTGAGGGGCTGCAGGAAGCCCTTTTGAAAATCCCTGATGTTTCAGCGCACGCAGACAGGCTCACCAAGGTTAAGCAAGCCATTAAGGCTGTAAGTTTAAGCACAAAATCCAACAACAAATACCATACTTATGGGTGTTATGTTATTAATCAACAATTTCTTTGTGCAAGCTGTTTTTAACTTAACTTAATTTTACTCTTGTTTCAGCTTTCTGAATGGAAGACTTCTCCTTCAAGTCAGCCCCTGGCCTCTGCATATGTGAAAGTGCTTGGACAGGAAATTGCATTTGCAAACATTGACAAAACAATCGTTGAACAGATTATTCAGGTAGTGCATCTCCCACAATTTCATTTGGCTGTTACTTCAAATTTAATTTTTTTTTTAAACTAAAAACCCTGCTTCATATGTAAATCTGTTTTTGCAGTTTGTGAACAGATCTGAAACTCGCACTTATGGCAAAAAGGCTTTGGCTGCTCTGTTATCAGGCTACACACTGCATTATTCCAAACCAATGCTGGCTGCTGAGATTCGTCGCATCTTCCCCACCTCTGTTGGTCTTCCCATGGAGCTCAGTCTCTATACTGCTGCTGTGGCTGCTGCATCTGTGGAAGGTATATTTCACTGATGTAGTTTAACAGTTGTGGATTAGAAAGCATCATTTACACTGATGGTAAAGATGTCTTCCTTTTTTTTACAGTGCAAGCCAGTGTGTCACCACCACTGCCTGATAACTTCAGTCCTGCCCAACTTCTAAAATCTGATATATCTGTCAGGGCTGCAATTGCTCCAAGGTGACCTAGTTGCATTGTACTTCACAAATTGTAAAGTTTCTCCTTATCAGTTAAACTATCAAAGAAGAAGAAAATTGTTCAGAGTTCCATTTTCAAAATCTTTTCTTATGTTCCTTGTAGTGTTTCCATGCATACCTATGCAGTTATGGGTGTCAATACTGCTTTCATCCAAGCTGCTGTGGTGTCAAGAGCCAAAGTCCACACAGTTGTTCCAGTAAAGATGGCAGCAAGATTTGACATGATTAAGGGCTACTTCAACTTCCAGTTCTTGCCCGTTCAGGGCGTAAATACAATTGCATCTGCATTGTATGTATAAATTCCTATCACCAAGTTATATGTGCTCAATCATTTTTGAGCTGGTCCAGTTATCATTAATCTTTTTGTTTTCCCCCCAAAGTGTTGACACATATGCTGTTGCAAGAAACGTGGAAGACATTGCGGCTGCCAAAATCAAACCAATTATCCCAGCTGGGCCTGTGACACTGCCGTTAAGGCACAACTTCATCTCACAGAGTTCAAGGATGGCATACTTCACGGAAAGTAGAATGGCAAGTTGGATTCACTGACCACCTTTTCCAATATAGATAATCATCCTACTCCAAATTAATGTTGTGACGCTCTGTTGTGGTTTTACAGTCAGCATCATCTGAAATCCTTCCGATTGACCTACCAAGGCGAATTATCACCAAACTGAAAATCCCCAAAGTTTTTGTAAAGAAAATGTGTGCCGCAAGTCAAATATTTGGAATTAAGCTCTGCGCTGAGATTCAGTCACGCAATGCCCTCTTCCTCAGAAACAGCATTGTCTACACCATAGTTGGAAATCATGCGGTTTCCTTAAGGGTTTCCCCAGGCAAGTAACATGGATTAACTGAAGTTACGAAACAAAGTAATTCATAAGAAGTTGTTGAAAATAATATTTTTATTTATTTTGTATTTCAGCTGCTGGACCTGTAGTGGAGAGGATTGAAATCGAGGTTCAGGTTGGAGAAAAAGCAGCAGAAAAGATCATTAAAGTGGTTAACATGAGTGAGGAGGAGGAAATTCTCGAGGATAAGAATGTCTTGATGAAACTCAAGAAGATTCTGGTTCCCAGGCTGAAGAACAGCACAGTAGTCTCATCCAGTTCCAGCAGCTCTCGGTCGACCAGCTCTCAGTCCAGCAGCTCCCGCTCAAGCTCCTCCTCGTCTGCATCGTCCAAGTCTTCCTCTGGCTCCACTTCTCGCAGTATGAGTAATATGGTTGATCTTCTTGACCCTATCATCAAGATGTCAAGGAGATCTTCTAGCAATTCCTCCAGTAGCAGTACCAGCTCAAGCTCCTCCAGCTCCATGTCTAAGGTGAGTTACTTTCACCATTGTTTTAAAGACAGCTGGATGTAAAAGACTAATTTACTTTTATTTCCTTTTACAGCAAGAACTGTATGAAATGAATTTCACCAAGAACCATATCCACCAGGTAACTTTCAGATTGAGTAAAGCAATTACATCATGATTTTTGTTTAAGTGGGCTAAATTAGTGGTTTCTGTTCTTTTGCAGCATTCCATCTCAGCAGAGCATGTCAACAGCAATAGCAGTGCCCAAAGCTTTGAATCCATCTACAATAAGGTGGGTTTTTAGCTCAAGATATTATGATAAGACATTAATAACTTACACGTTCAACTTCAAAAATGTCAACGACAAAAAAAAAGAAAAACAAGATGAAGAATCACAACTTAGTTTAAAACAAATCTCTTCGTTGCACTTTCAGGCCAAGTACCTCTCTAACAGCGTCTCTCCAGCTGTCACTATTCTCATCCGTGCTGTGAGAGCCGACCACAAGAATCAGGGATACCAAATTGCAGCTTACTATGAAAAAGAAAATGCCAGAGTGCAAGTTATTTTTGCCAAGCTGACTGAAAATGACAACTGGAGAATCTGTGCTGATGCTATGATGCTGTGCAATCACAAGCTGATGGTAAAAACCTAATATGAAATTATTACAATTTATAGAAAAATAATATATTGCTTGAAATATAACCAATTTAAATTTTTCACTCAGGCCAGGATTGCCTGGGGCATTGAATGCAAGCAACACAACAGTACAATCATAGCTGAAACTGGCCTTGTGGGTAAGAACCCTGCAGTCCGTGTGAAGATGACCTGGGGCCGACTCTCCGATAGCACAAAGAGATATGTAGAGAGGTAAGGTCACATACAAAGTAACAATTGAAAATGATCCAATTATTTTCACTTGGATGTAGAAGTATGTGGGAACTAGTTAATTTTTCACCTGTCTTTCAGGTATCACACTTTTTTTTAATAAATATTTTTAAAAACCTGAAACTGCTTGTGTGTCTAGGATCTCTGAGCACCTTTCCCGCATCACTGTGGAAAATGGAGTAAGCCGAACGAAGGTCAAGAATGCCCCAAAACAGATCCAACTGACTGTAGCTGTTGCCTCTGAAACAAGCATGAATGTTTTGGTGAAGTCACCAAAGGTGGGGTATTGTGATATGTTACTTATCTTTACACATATGGTGGTTGTTTTACTCACATTGTATAACTGGTTTATTTTTGTTGGGATTGAATGTCACAGAGTACCATTTACAAACTTGGAATGGGTCTTCCCGTTTCTCTGCCAGTTGGAGACACTGCTGCTGAGCTTGAAGCATATCCAGACAACTGGACTGAAAAGATGTCATATATGCTCACTAAGGCCCATGCAGGTTAAAAAAAAAACCACAACAAACATATTTATATTTTATATCTTGAGAATTTAGAATAGATCAATCTTTAAACAGCTAACTTGCGATACTTGTTTTTTTTCAACCCAGCTGAGTGCACCATGTTTAAAGACACACTGATAACATTCAACAAGAGGAAATATAAAACTGAGATGCCCCACTCATGCTACCAGGTCTTGGCTCAGGATTGCACATCAGAACTCAAATTCATGGTTCTCCTAAAGAGGGACCAACCACAGGAAGAAAACATGATCAATGTCAAGATTGAAAACATGTAAGGGCAGCCAGTATTTATATCTCAACATACATCCCCGACATCCCACCACCCTCCCAAAAAGACAAAACTACAATGAAATTATAATAGCAATAGTCTTGCAAATCCAGAACATCACTTTCTAATCACTTTCTAAACATTTCTCCAGTGATTTCGACATGTATCCTAAGAACAGCGCCATCATGGTGAAGGTTAATGGAGTAGAAATCCCTGTCAGCAACCTGCCATATCAGCATCCAGCAGGTTTGTATTTCATAAAATCTAACTGAAAAGCCATCTATTCATTGTTCTTTTTTTTTTTAAGTTAAAAATCACATTCTCCTGCTTATTTTCCTTCATTACAGGAAACATACAGATCAGACAGCGAGGAGAGGGCATCTCTCTCCATGCTCCAGTCTATGGGCTTCAAGAGGTTTTCTTAAGCTTCAGCGCTCTGAAGGTGATACAACAACTCTGATTATGTTGGGCATGTGACATTAATTAAGATACACATTGGTAACACTGCAGCCAGGATATGGTTTATTTTCCAGGTTAAAGTCGTAGACTGGATGAGGGGCCAGACATGTGGACTCTGTGGGAAGGCTGATGGTGAAGTCAAACAGGAGTACAGTACACCCAACGAACGGGTGACCAAGAATGCAACCAGCTTCGCTCATTCCTGGGTTCTATCAGGACAAAGCTGCCGCGACACAGCCGGTAGTACTAAAACTGCCTGTGTGATCTTTTTCTTGTAGACTAACACTGATAATTGGGATAGTAGAAAGCCAGGATTTAAAGAAATTTTACATGATGACAACAAACATCAAGAAACCTAGAAACATTAAATATGAGAATATGTTCAAGGCTAAGACCTTCTGAATGTAAAAAGTCATGAATGGATTGCTTACCCTCAACTTATTCTTATTCTATATTTTTCCAGAGTGTTACGTGAAGCTTGAATCTGTGAAACTGGAGAAGAAGGTCACCCTACAAGGTGAGGAGTCCAAATGTTACTCTGTTGAGCCCGTGCTCCGGTGTCTGCCTGGATGCATGCCTGTGAGAACCACCCCTGTCACTGTCGGTTACCACTGCCTGCCCATTGGTGAGTCTGCAAGAAAGCACAGCATTCAGAGAATTGTACTATAGTTCCTTTCAACAGAGTCTCATTGTTCTATTCAACTCACTGTTTCAGATTCAAATCTGAATCGTTCTGACATTCTGAGCAGCATCTCAGAGAAGAGCATTGACCTGAGGGAGACAGCAGAAGCCCACCTGGCCTGTCACTGCACTGCTCAGTGTGCTTAATCTCGTTGCCATTCATCATATTAAGTTTTGGTTTATGTTGTGTGCAAGTCTGTAAATGTAAATAAATTGGAATGTGAAATGTGTTGGTTTGATTCACTCTGTGAGATCAGTCAGATTTTATGATCATTACCCCTCATGTTGAAATAAAACTATATGAAAAAATAAAAACAATATTGAACTTGTCATATTTAAACCCAGAAGAGAATATTATCATTTACCAATCATTTTTGTCAGTTTAGGCTCATATGCAGAAAACTATATGATTTAAATTAAAAAATTTAAAAAAAACGTACATAAGCAAACAAGGCACATATCACAAGATTCACCAACAAAACATTTAATCAATCAATCAATCAATCAATCAATTATACTTTATTAATCCCCGAGGGGAAATTCCAATTCTAGGGCAAAACTACCAGAGACTGGTCATTTCTGATCAAATACAGTCCAACAATGTTGCAACACAACCACACTATCAATGTGCCAGAGAGGCAGATGTGCCACTATGCAACACTACTGTCAGAAACAAGTCCAGACCTTAACCTGTCTGAAATGTCACAGGACCTCAAGAAAGCTATGCATGAAAAAAAAAAAGAATGCTTCCAGGCCTCAATGAACAGAACACTGTAAAGAAGAGTGGGCCAACGATCCTCCAAATCTATGTGTGTGACTGACAACATCATGCATAAAATGATAACTCCTAAATGTGATTCTACAAGTCATTGACTCATGGGATATACTTAGTTTTTTTTTACACGCTGCTTCTGCATTTTGTCTTAGTTTTTGTGAAATGAATAATGACAGTGTAATATGTAATGTTTTGTTGTTCAAATGAGGTTACATTTACCTAAGTACAAGACCCTATAGATACCAGGTGATTATTTTTAATCAAATATCCCCATGGTGTGACAATTGTTTTTTTATATATGTGAATATGTTTAATTGTCACAACCTAATTCCTGCCTGGATCCTAATCATGTCCACCTGTGCCTTGCTATCATTCTCATGCTACCTCCTCTTGTCATCGCTCCAGTGCCAGATTGAGTGTTTGCTCAGCAATCTAGCGTTATCACAGCCTTTGAACCACACAGTATTTTTGAACATGTTTTCTGCCTCAGCCTCTGCCTTCACGTTGATGACCCTTGACTGTCCTTGGACCTTGCCTCCTTGCCTGCCCCAAAACAGTAAGTCTGGATTCCAGTTATTTCTCCAGAAGATATACTGACCATTTTTTATGGACTACCTGGTTGCTAGTCGTGGAGTTCATATACATTATATCATCATTATATAATCATTATATCATCATTACATATCCTCTCACTCAGCCTGTCGCTTAGTAGTGACGTAAAAACTAACTTCTCTGTTTACCTTCAGTGAAAGCAACCACCCCTAATATAACTTTTCCAACCTCGTCTACTCCTCTGATACCCACCTCTTCTTCCTTTGGATGACACCTCTGGAAATCATTACCTCGGGAGTCACACTCACAGCTGTGGTTAGAGCCAGAGGACGAGACCCAGAAAACCAGTTTGCAAATGACCCCATGTTGGAAATAAAATTGTTAAGACTTTTCATTCAGTGTGTGGTGTAATTCGAGTCCAAGGTGACTGGTCATTACATTAATCCTTTCATGCTTGGAGGTCACTACAGTGTACAGCTGTTGAAGTGTTTTTTCTCTATATATGCCTGCAATTTTGGGCACTGCTGCATATAGTCCAATCTAGTGGAAGCTATTGCATCATCCCATACCAAAAAATCCCATTGGCAGGTCATTGCAATGCACCAAAAGTAGTCAGTGAAACCAAGATGGCCGACAGACAGGGAGAAAGACCAACCACCTCAGCTATTTTCTACCTTCTATAAGAAGATGCCACTGCAGGAAAAAAAATATGTATAATTACATCAAGTAACATCCAAGGTGACATTTTCTGTAAAGATTTTCCAAGTTTTGATTTTATATTTGTAGGAAATACCGATTAATCAACTGTCCACTCAGTTGTACATCATGCATCACTAGCTATGTTTAAACTTCAATGCAATGTCAATAACTACCATTGTTGTTCTTAATTCATTAACCTAGAATGTTTTGGCTGACCAATGCGCAAAATAACACTGGCATACGCTGGTTGGATAGCTTAGTGATTCACATGGCCTCTTCCTGCACTGGCCTGTCGCCAACAGATGTGGCACAGGGATGGAGCAAGAAAGAGAAGAAGATGCTCAATGTCCAAAGACCATTTTCCATGAAGCTGTTCAATCAGCATATGGGAGGAGTAGATCTCATGGATCAGTGTGTCGCATGGTATCCCCACAGACACAGAAACAAAAAGTGGTACATCAGAGTGTTCTTTCACTTTCTTGACGTCACAACTGTGAATGCCTGGCACCTCTACAGAATGTCTAGAAATGAAGCGAAGGATCTTCTGCACTTCAAGGCATTTACAGGTCATGCTCTCATCAAAGCAGGATCCGTGAAGGTGCACACCAGAGGCAGACCTACTCCGCCACTGGCAAAACAGAGAGCAATGGCCAATCTAAGGCCCCCCCTGAGATCCAGTATACCCCCGGAAACCACAGGTCCCAGCACAAGTAAGCAAAAAATGCCAGCAGATGCCAAGATGCTGCATGCATTTGAAGAACCAAGTACATCTGCATGCAGTGTCTTGCTGCTTTTTACCCCAGATGCTTTGGCAAATATCATAGAAAATAGTCTCAAAAAGGAGTAACAAGCATGCTTTGACAGGAAATATATGATAAATGCTATAAAATACTACGAGGACAGAAGATGCTCAGTTAAGAGACTTAAACTTTCAGAGACAGGAATATGATAAGCACCAGCAACAGTCAAGATACTATGAGGATCTACATTCAGTTCAGAGACTGTTACTTGTGTCACACTATCCTCAGTTCAGAGAGAATATATCTTTATTTTGTAACCTTTTTTTACATTCGTAAATATAAATAAAAAAGCTTGGTGAAAAAAAAATCGTGACTCAGTTTATCAATAAAGCTCAAATAGAGAGGCCTACAGGGTAGTGGAGGAACCACCATTCCAACAAAATACTATAATAAAACTGTATAACTAAATTCTAACTATACCAGCATAACTACCATGTTATTGCATCGATATTTTTTACACTGCAAAACACATGAACAACAATTGAGAGGACAGATGAATGTAGAATTATATATTTTATAGAATAAAGATAGAAAAACATTTTTTTCAAACCTTGTTTTACATCCCGAAGGATGTATAAAAACACTTCACAAAAAATCCTGACTGAGTTTATCATAATTAATGCATGAAAGGGTTAATGTAAAAACGTGTTATAGTCAAACATTGGACACATACATGCACAACATTTTTTTTAACATCATTATGAAATTTGTTTTAAATACATGGAATCAGGATGTGCATAACAGATTGTTTGTAAGTTTAATGTCATACCGTTTGTACCATTCAATATTAGTGTTTGAGCCGTTTTAAAGAATAAAAACAAGAATGGCTATTCTGTTTCTAATTTACTATAAATTACTTTTACAAGCTGATCTTCCCTAAATATCATGCTTAATGTGCATGTCATGTTCAGTGTGCTATAGTGGTTCTTTTGAAGCGAGTTGAAGCAGTAATAAAAACTGGAAAGCATAAGCCTGCATTTCCACAGAATAATTGGAGCCAAGCTGACATGAGTAGAATAAACATGCTATGTCAATAAATGATAATAATGGTCACTTCCATACCACAGATCCAACATCAATCACACGACTGTTCTGCCAAGATGTCACAACCTCTATGGTCACCCTGACCAAAACAAACAAAGCAAGCAAACAGCAGACTCAAGGTGACACTGTCTGTTTGAACTTTGAAACTTATTTGATGGGATATTTCACAGCGTTTCACAAGATTAATTAAAGACACTGTTATGAATAGTGAAAAACAAAAATCTAATCAAGTATACACCTACAGTAGATTTCACGAGTAAGTTAAATATAACTACACAAAAAAAAATTGGAAAAAATTCTACTCTGTAAATTATACCTGTTTCATTTAATCAAAGCAATAAGTCGCACAGTAAAACATATAGTCATAAAGTGTAACGTATGGGTCAAAAAAAGATCCTCTTTCAAATGAGTTTTGGCTGCTGTCTTGGACAAATTGTATTTATATCTTTTCTTCTTTCTTTTCTTGGTTTACCTTTTTCATTTCATATTATTTTAGCAACTAATGTCATTCAAATCAACTTATAAGTGAGGAACACTTAAGGAGACAATGTAGGATTCAGTATTCTCCCCAAGGACACGTGAAGACTGGGGAAGTGGGAGATCAAACCAACCCCAAACTTCCAAATGAAAGAGGATCAGTACTTTACCACTTTAGCTTAAGAGCAACAGCTTTCCCAGCTGTCAGTCAGTCTCTAACTAATACTTACAGCAACTGTCATTAAAATGTATTAGAATAAAGGGATTTTCAATTAATGTGAAAATTGCTAAATTGTGAAATAATAACAATAATAATAAAAATAATAATAATAATAATAAAACACGCTAAACATTTTGAAACAAGGTGTCCGAGTGTGATTTGACCTTTTTGACAATGTCAGGTGACCCTAACTTTTCTCCCTGTGGTGGTCTAAAAGTTTAATACGTTATCTATCAAATGAAGAGCAGCAGTCAAAAGTGCCATGGCTCATATAATACTTGCATTGCATCACAGGTGGGTTTTGTCTGTAAAATATTTCCATATAAAAGGCTGTGTGTCACCACAGTTACAGCCTCATCAGCCATGAGAGCGGTTGTGCTTGCCCTGGCTCTGGCCTTTGTGTGTAAGTTGGATTCTGCATTTCTGAAAGTGGGCAGCTTTTACATTGCCATAAGGATTTTTTGTTCAATCTTGAGCAGTGTACTGATTTCAAGTACCTTAATCTAAGCAAAGAAAACTACTTTATTTTATGCAATGTTATTGAGAAATAATCAGAGAATGTTGCTCATTGTTTCATGCAATAGTAGCACACAATGTCTGTTACTATATTTGATACTTTTGTCGACATTTATGACATTCATGAATTGGTATTTACTGAAATTGCTGAGTTGGAGAGCTTTCTTTGTATGCTTCTATGCTCTTGCATGTGCTTATTGACAGACAAGAAATTTCCAAAAACTTGTGTCGCATTTTTAACATTTTAAAAATGTTGAAATGCATAAGAACAGATTCCAGTCACATGTTGAACTGAGTTGAAATGGGTTTTCTTTTTTTCCATTTTAGCCGGACAAAGTCCTGTCTTTGGTAAGCCCAGTACTTCATTGTAACCTTAAAAGGCTGTTACCATTATCCAACATTTGCTGCAGCTAACGTTAAGTTAAATCAAATTATTCTGGTAAAATGATTAACACTGATAATTTATGGATGAATAAATGAGGTTTTTAGCATTATTTTTTTTTTTTTTTTAGATAAGTTGGAGTCCTTATAACTAAGCAAATTTGTGCCTACAGCTCCTGACTTTGCTGCCGGTAAGACTTATGTGTACGAGTATGAGGCATTCCTCCTGGGAGGTCTCCCTGAGGAAGGTTTGGCCAGAGCTGGACTCAAAATCAAGTCTAAAGTTATGATCAGAAATGATGTCCAGAACACATATTTGCTGAAGGTAAAGTTTAATGTCATGAGCAAGCAACAATTATTTTAGCTTGGAAATGCACTAAATCTCTAATGCTCTACATCTTATTCCTATATTTTAGCTTGCGGAACCTGAGCTCTTTGAGTATAGTGGCATTTGGCCAAATGATGCTCCAATCCCAGCAACCAAGCTGACTGAAAAGCTGGCACCTGAGCTCAAGAACCCCATCAAGTTTGAGTATACCAATGGTGTTGTGGGAAGAATCCATGCACCTGAAGGAATTTCAACTTTGGTGCTGAACATCTACAGAGGCATCCTGAATATCCTTCAGCTCAACATCAAGAAGACACACAATGTGTATGATTTACAGGAGGTTTGTCAAAGATCCCAAAGTAGCCTATTTATAATAAATCACAATGCAAGAGATTTAATCTGCTCACTAAAAAGGTGCTTTGCTCCATAGGTCGGAACTCAGGGTGTGTGCAAGACCCTCTACTCCATCACTGAAGACATCAAGGCTGAACGCATCCATCTGACCAAGACCAGGGACATGAACAATTGTCAGGAAAAGATCATGAAAGACATTGGTTTAGCATACACTGAGAAATGTGACGAGGGCCAGCAGGTAAGCTTAAGTCCATTTGTACAACGCATCCATCTGAAAAAAAAATAACATTGCATAAGCAGGCAACTGTGTGGTTTGTATTTACAGGACAACAAAAACCTGAGAGGTACCTCATCATTCACTTACACCTTGAAAGAAGATGCAAGTGGTGTCCTGATCCTGAAGGCAGACGTCATTGAGCTGATCCAGTTTTCACCTTTCTCTGAGCACAGCGGAACTGCTCAAATGGAGACCAAGTATGTCAAAAGATGAAGAGAATGTAAAAATGGTCGCATCTGGGTTAAATGGAGTTTTGACCCAGCCTTTTTTTTTCACATTACTTTAAAGGCAGTCCTTGGTGTTCCTTGAGATTCAGAAAGACCCGTTGCCATCTACCAACGCTGAGTATCACCATCGGGGATCTCTCAAGTTTGAGTTCTCCACCGAACTTCTTCAGTCACCTCTTCAGCTCATCAAGATCACCGACCTACGGGTCCAGGTATTTTTTTCACTATGCTTCAAAATGTAGGTGAAGTCATGGATGAAAATTTGGACATTTCTAGTGACACCCCTTTCAATCCTGTGGTCTTAGATTAAAGAGCTTCTGGACCATCTGGTTACCCACAATGTGGAGAGTGTCAATGCACATGCCCCTCTGAAGTTTTTGGAATTGATTCAGATTCTCCGTGCAGCTCGCTATGAAGACCTAGTAATGTCTTGGGACGAATACAGACAGATGTCCTCCCACAGGTGGCTTACAGTGATTTGAAATTTGAATATTGGAGAAAATACTATGTGTGTGTGTGTATATATATCTATATATATAGATATATATATCTATATATCTATATATATATAGATATATATATATATGTATGTACATTTACAATTTTTTCCAGACGCTGGCTCTTGGATGCCATCCCTGTCACTGGAACCCCTGCTGCTCTTAGATTCATCAAGGAGAAATTCCTGGCTAATGAATTGCATGTTGCTGAGGAAGCTCAGGTTTTGATTGCAGCTGTTCACATGGTGTCGGCAACCACTGAGACTATCAAGATGATGGAGGTAGGTGAGCCCCAAAGTAAGTTACATTTACAATAAGAAGAATTAACACATGAAACATTTCTGATATTTGCTCCCTTCTAGACCCTGACAGTTGACAAAAAAGTATTGGAAAGCCCTGTTCTGCGTGAGATTGTCCTCCTTGGCTATGGTACCATGATTTTCAGAAACTGCGCTGAGTTAGCCGTCTGTCCTGCCGAGTACATAAAGGTGAAATAACCCTGTTATTTTTTATTGGGCTTCAAATCTAGAGGGAAATGAATGAGTAAGAAATGGACAACCTATTTTTCCATTTCCTTAAAACAGCCCATCCAGGAACGTCTTGATGACGCTGTTGCTAAGCGTGAAACCGAGAAGATCATCCTGCTTATAAAGGTTTTGGGAAATGCGCAACACCCTGCTACTCTCAAGTCAATCACAAAGCTCATGCCCATTCATGGCACTGCTGCTGCATCTCTGCCAATAAGAGTCCATGCTGAAGCCATCATGGCCCTGAGGAACTTTGCAAAGAAGGAGTCAAGAATGGTGAGTTCTGAACACTAAGGAGTTTTACAAATTGGGCTGGTCTTTAGCCTGAACTCCATACTGAGTTTGATTTCTCCTCTCAAATAGGTCCAGCAATTGGCTCTTCAGCTCTACATGGACAAAGATATTCATCCAGAGCTTCGTATGCTTTCCTGCATCGTCCTGTTTGAAACAAGGCCTTCAATGGGATTGGTGACAACTCTTGCCAACAATGTAAAGACAGAGAAAAATTTGCAGGTTGCCAGCTTTACTTATTCTCACATGAAGTCCCTGAGCAGGAGCCCCTCCACAATCCAGTCCTCAGTGTAAGAGCCCTGTCTCATGCCAATTCATCTACAATTCTATCTGCACAAAACAATGCATCATCTCTTTTACGCTTCCATTGCAGTGTGGCTGCTTGCAGGGTTGCCATAAATATCCTGGGTCCTAAGCTGGACAGGCTGAGTTTACGTTACAGCAGAGTTGCCCATGTGGATGCCTACAACAGTAAGACCTATGTCACATGTAAATTAATTCTATCTGAGTTTTAGTTTTGCTGATGCATCAGCTAACTGCATCTCATTAAACACTTCATCAGGTTCCTTGATGATTGGCGCTTCTGCCACTGCTTTCTACATCAATGACGCCGCCACCATTCTGCCACGGTCTGTTTTAGCCAAGACCAGAGCCTTCCTTGCTGGAGCTGCTGCTGATGTTTTGGAGGTATATGGTGGACATGAAAAGCTGGTCAGCTGTTCAATGGCTCATTTATAAGTTGCTGTTTTAACATTGCTGATTTCCTCTTAGATTGGAGTGAGAACTGATGGACTACAAGAGGCACTTCTGAAAAACCCTGAATTTATTGACAATGCTGACAGGATCACCAAGATGAAGCGCGTCATTAAAGCTGTAAGCAACCAAGAAAGTCATAAAGACAAGAATACACTCTTTTACACTCCCATATGGTGATCACACCACATGTTCTCTGTCCACAGCTCTCTCAGTGGAGGTCCATGAGCATCAGCAAGCCTCTGGCTTCTATCAGTGTCAAGGTCTTAGGACAAGAAATTGCCTTTGCGAACATCGACAAAGCCATGATTGAACAGGCTGTTGCGGTACGATATAAACAGCAACCTATCATTCTCAAGATAAATCACAATTTTGCAAGACAAAACATGCATGTAATATTCTTTATCTACAGTGGGCCAGTGGTAATAGTATTATTCTGGAACATGGAAAACATGCTCTCAGGGCTCTGTTACTGACTGGTGTCAACGTCCAGTACGCTAAGCCTGTGTTGGCCACTGAGGTGCGACGTATCATGCCTACTGCTGCTGGTCTTCCAATGGAGCTCAGTCTGCACACTGCCGCTGTGGCTGCAGCTGTGGTTGAAAGTGAGTCAAAAAAATAAACAAATACAAAAAAGATTAAATTTGAAATAGAAATCTCTTGGAGGAGGAAAAAAAAGATACCATGTGGACAGTGTTATGCATTGGGGTACATAATGAGCTCATTTGTTTTCTTAGTCAAGCCCAAAACTTCCCCACCTTTGCCAGAAGACTTCAATCTCGGACGCCTGCTTGAGACAGACATACAGCTTGAGACTGAAGTCAGAACAAGGTGGGTTCGATACATAAACAGACTGACATGAACTGACCCCCGAAATGTCTCAAGTAACAAAACTGAACATAAAATTTTCCTTGTTCTCCAGTTTTGCCATGAACACATATGCTGTGATGGGAGTTAACACTGCCATTCTTCAGGCTGCCCTGGTGTCAAGAGCCAGAATCAACTACACTGGACCTGCTAAAATCACTGCAAGACTTAACATAAAAGAGGGCGACTTTAAGATCGAAGTCCTTCCTGTTCCTCTGCCAGAAAACGTTACATCTGTGAAGTAATTCTCCCATTTGCCTCTTTGTTTACTTTTGAAAAGATTTAGTGTCAACTCGAGCTTTATCCGTTCAACCTGGTTGATTACATTCATGTTTCTCTTCTACAGTATCGAGACCTTTGCTGTGGCAAGAGACATTGAGGATCCTGCTGCTGAGATAATCACTCCACTCATTCCTAAGAAAGATCTGCCGTCCATCTCAAGCAAGGTTTCATCGATGATCGTTTCTTCTGCTGAGGTATGTGTTGTGACTACAGAATTTTAGATATTTACAATAGTATCTGTATTTATTATTAACATGTATTTCTCCTTACAGTCAACATCCTTAGAGACCCTGGAGGATGACGTTTTCAAGTCCAACAAAACTAAAGCTCGTGCATTTTCCAAGAGGTACTGTGTTAAGTATGTTGGGGTTGGAATCAAAGCCTGTTTCAAGGTTGCCACTGAAAATGCCGCTTCAATCCGGGACATTGCCCTGTACAGAATGGCTGGACAGCACAACCTCTCTCTCTCTCTCACATCAAGTAAGCACTAAGAAAACAACACTTTTGAGCATTTCATAGAAGCGCTGTTCATAGAAGTCAGATACTAATAACATTATTTACTGATGTTTCAGTTGAAAGTCAAGAAATTGAGAGACTGGAGATGGAAGTTAAAGTGGGGTTAAAGGCTGTCGAAAGTCTCATTGAACAGATCAACCGGAGCGAAGAAATCCCCGATAGTGCACCAGTCCTGATGAGGCTAAACAAAATCCTGGCTTCTAACAGAAACAGCTCCTCTAGCTCCAGCAGCTCTTCCTCAAAGCGTTCTTCCAAGACCTCCTCTTACAGTTCCAGTTCCAGTATCAGCAGCAGCAGCAGCAGCAGCAGCAGCAGCAGCAGCAATAGCAGCAGACGCAGACGCAAAAACCTCAGTTCTTCAAGATCTTCCAGTGGTTCATCCAAGACCAGCTCTGCATCAAGCCTTGCATCACTCTTCAGTGCCAGTTCAAGTTCTTCTCTCTCCAGTTCTCGTGCCTCAAAGGTAAACTTCTAAAAATATTTTTAACTTTGCAGGAAAGAATTCTTACACATCAATATGGCCTGCGTGGGAGCTGACAATAATATTTGTTCTTAACAGCAAGTGATTTCGCTCCTGAAGTTCCACAAGAATCACAGGAAGCAGGTATGTTTTTATGACCCCTCAAAATAGATATTGTACTTTATGAAAATATGCCAACCTTCATTACCTTAACATTTTGTTGTTTCAGGGTGTCCCCTCATCAGCGGCTTCCAATAGCAATAGCAGTGCCTCAAGCTTTGAAGCCATCTACAGACAGGTGAAATTGGGTTATTAGAAAGAAAAAAAGAAGAAAGTTCCAAATCTTTTCCCTAATGGGTTAAATGCACGCTCTTGGACCAATGACTTATGGTTGTCCCCACAGAATCAATTGCCTAGCAGAGAGACCGAGGCCTTGGCCGTCATCTTCCGTGCTGTTAGAGCTGATGAGAAGAAGCAGGGATATATAGTTACTGCCTACTTAGACAAACCAACTGCCAGAGTTCACATGGTCATTGCTTCCCTGGTTCGTGGAAACAACTTGAAGATCTGTGCCGATGGAGTTCTGTTGAGCAAGCACAAAGTGACGGTAAGAAACTGTCTTGCCTTTTACTAGAAATAGCAAGATATCCTATAAAAACAAGCTGTCTTATACCTGTGCCTGTTGTTTATTTCATAGGCCAAAATGACTTGGGGAGTAGAATGCAAGCAGTACGACATCATGGCTACAGCCGAAACTGGTCTTGTTGGTCCAAGCCCAGCAGCTCGTCTCAGAATGTCTTGGGAAACACTCCCATCTGATCTTAAACGTTTTGGAAAGATGTAAGAAACTTTCTGTGTGCTGTCTAAAGCCCGCTCACATGCCATGTTGACCGTCTAAAATATCTGAATTTTGGACATTTTTTTGTTTGTTTGTTTTTTATAGGATGTATGAATACATTCCAACTAAATTTCTGTCCGACTTGATCCAAGCAAAGAGTCCAAACAACACCAAGAGGATTTCATTCACTATTGTTGCATCATCTGAAAGGACCATTGACGTCATTGCAAAAACACCAGTGGTATGAAAAGTCATGCCGTTTCCTCAAAATAAAGTTTTAATCACTGCTTTTGAAAAACAAAACTCCATTTCTTTCTGCCTACAGAATACTGTCTACAACAAAACTGTGAGTCTTCCCATCTCTCTGCCCCTTGATGAGATCACATCATCCCTCACCCCCTTTGAAGACGTCCCTGATAAAGTCCACTATGTGTTTGCCAAGGCTCTTGCAGGTAATAGCTGCTGTGTTCTAAAATGTAACACACTTGTTTTGACTTTTTCCTGCAAGTCACAAATAAAATCTTTCTTTTTTTTTCTTGCCAGCTGAATGCTTCTCCATTAATGATTCACTGACCACATTCAACAACCGGACATACGAGATCAAGATGGTACCCTCTTGCTACCAGGTTTTGGCACAAGACAGCACCGAGGAGCTGAAATTCATTGTTCTGCACAAGCGGGATTCCAAGGAGCAAAACCACATCAATGTCAAAATTGCTGACATGTGAGTAGCCAAATAAAACTAGAAAAAATAGCTGACTTTAATCCAAAAGTTGACTAAACTAAAAAGGTTTTTTGCTTCTTGTAGAGATATTGACCTCTACCGCATGAACAATGAAGTGATTGTGAAGGTCAATAGCATGGAAATACCCCTCACCAGCCTGCCCTACCAGCATCCAAAAGGTGAACATTAAAACTAACAATGCAAATTGCACGTTGTACCTGTTTTTCTAAACTACTAATAAGAACTGATTATTAAACCTGTTTTACAGCTAAAATCGATATCAGACAAAGTGGAAATGGTGTTTCGGTTTATGCAGCCAGCCATGGTCTTCATGAAGTCTACTTTGACAAGAACACATGGAGGGTAAATTGCAACACTGCATTCTTAACTGTTCCTTCAAAAATGAAAAGCATTAAATTGGGACTGGTAAAACCAAAAGGGCAGCAGCGCAGCGTGTTTTCATTAATGGCAGGTATATTTGATGCTTCTTCTCCTTATTGTCTCATCTGATCTTTCAATGTAGATTAAAGTTGTGGACTGGATGAAAGGCAAGACCTCTGGACTCTGCGGAAAAGCCGATGGGGAGGTCAGACAGGAATACCGCACACCCAACGGACGCCTGACCAAGAACGCAGTCAGCTTCACTCATTCCTGGATTCTGCCAGCAGAGAGCTGCAGGGACACCACTGGTAAGAAACAAATATTAAGCAATCATTTATTGGCAAACAGTACAACGTCCTGATCTATGAATTCTGTTTTCTTACAGAATGCCGTCTGAAGCATGAATCCGTGAAGCTGGAGAAGAAGGTAAATATCCACGGGGAGGAGTCCAGATGCTACTCTGTTGAACCTGTGCTGCGCTGTCTGCCCGGCTGCTTCCCGGTGAAGACCACCTCTGTCACTGTTGGCTTCAACTGTCTGCCTGCGGGTAAGTGTGTGGAAAAAAATAAAAATAGTACATTAGATTAATGCAGAAAAAAACCCACTCAGTTCCTAACTTCTTTACCCTTCTTTTTCATACAGATTCCACTCCTCAGAGTATGAGCAGCATCTTCGAAAGCAGTGTGGACCTGAGGGAAAGTACAGAGGCTCATCTTGCCTGCAGCTGCACTGCTCAGTGTGCTTAATCTTGTTGTCATTCATCAAGTTTTGGTTTATGTCATATACAAGTTCAAATTAAAAAAATTGGAATATGAAATGTGTTGGGTTAATCCTTCTGTAAAAATAAAACTATATGAAAAATTAAGTCAAAGTCAAAGTCAGGTTTATTGTCAATTCCTTCATTTACAGCGGGTGAAATAAGTATTGAACATGTCACCATTTTTCTCAGTAAATATATTTCTAGAGGTGTTATTGACATGAAATTTTCACCAGATGTCGGTAACAACCCAAGTAATCCATACATACAAAGAAACCAAAATAAAAAAGTTCAGAAATTAAATTATTTGTAATAAAGTGAAATTACAGGAACACACTTACTGAAATTTATTTAATACTTTTATGTAACCTTTCTCTTAGTCTTCTTGGGTTCTATATCTATCAACTAAGGAGACTGGCAGTAGCACTGAAGCATGAGAGCATTGATCTCCACCTCACATAACACACAACACAAATTATGGTATGACTGTTTATATTGAAATGTTCAGCTTCAGAAAAAAGTATTGAACACGCTTACTGAAATTTATTTAATACTTTGTACAAAAGCCTTTGTTGGCCATGACAGCTTCAAGACACCTCCTGTATGGAGATACTAGTCGCATGCATTGCTCAGGTGTGATTTTGGCCCATTCTTCCACACAAACAGTCTTCAAATCTTGGAAGGTTTCGTGGGCCTCTTCTATGAACTCTGATCTTTAGTTCTTTCCAATTGGTTTTCTATTGGATTCAAGTCAGGTGATTGGCTGGGCCAGCCTAGCAGCTTTATTTTCTTTCTCTGAAACCAATTGAGAGTTTCCTTGGCTGTGTTTGGGGTCATTGGCCCTCATTTACCCGGTCTGCAGCGTCACACCGGCCAGCCGTGTTAACCACAGAGGTCCTAGAAAGACAAACAGAGATCGTGAAGTGGATGATGGCTTTAACACACACCATGCAATCTATTGACAGTACATTGAAAGACATAAATGAAACACTGAAGTCACAGAATAAATGCTGAAAGAAATCGTTGTTCTCCTTTCTTTTTTCCTTGAATAACAGAAAGTCAGAATAGCTGAATAAGTTCCTCTCTCCTCCTGAGCGCTCTTGGCTGTGCAGGCTGGTGGATCTCTGGGTACGGGGTTCTCTGGATGTACATCTGGAAATGGCACTCCATTTTTTTGGGCAATGTTATGGAGATCCCCGCATGCAATAATAATATTGCATACCTTTTCGGGCGGATAGGGTTCCCCCCACAGCCGAGAGACAGATCCAGCTTTAGGAGCCCTATACAGCTCTCCACAGTGGCACGCGTGCGCGAATGCGCAGTGTTAAAGCGCCTCTCTTGTTCGGTGTGAGGGTGCACGGTTGAATAATGAGCCATCACTCTTCCAATAACGGAGTTGTACTTGTTTAATTTATTTAATTTGCGTTTATGTTTATATTTATGTTGAAGTCAGTCATTTTAACCTAGGGATTTGTTGCGACTCCTGAGCACGCACTAGTGACGCTGCTGTATTGCAGTCACCGCAAGTCAAAATGGAAAAGTGCGTACACGGCCTCAGACCTGTCGTGGCGATTTCATCTTTCCTGCGTTCACGATGGATTTAATAAATGCCAACCTTTGCGCAGAAAAGAACGTACACACGACCTACGCACGTTTTTCGTCTTACGCAAGTTTGATAAATGAGGGCCATTGTCTTTCTGAAATGTCCACCCATGCTTCATCTCCATCCTGGTAGATGGCAGCAGATTTTTATCAAGAATGTCTCTGTACATTTTTCCATTCATCCTTCCTTCAATTATTTGAAGTTTGCCCGTACCATATGCTGAAAAACAGCCCCACGCCATGATGTTCCCACCTCCAAACTTCACTGTTGGTATGGTGTTTTTGGGGTGATGTGCAGTGCCATTTGACCTCCAAACATGATGTGTATTATGTCATCCAAAGAGTTCAATTTTGGTCTCATCTGACCATACTCTCCCAGTATTTCACAGGCTTGTCTAAATGTTGTGCAGCAAACTTTAAACAAGCTTCAACATGCTTTTTCTTCAGCAATGGAGTCTTGCGTGGTGAGTGTGCATACAGTAGGGGTGGGCGATATGTAGGGGTGCAACGGATCAAAAATCTCACGGTTCGGATCGTTCCTCTGATCAGTCACGGATCGGATCATTTTTCGGATCAGCAAAAAAATAAATAAATAAATAGACAAGACAAATAAACATGTTTTGTCTTTTTGTTTATTAACTTAAAGTGCACAATTAACATCTTCTTTTCAACATAATCAAAGAAAAACAACTTAAAGTGCAACATAGAAACACACCAATAGCGTTTGTGATCGCTTTAGCCCGGTTAGATTGTGAAGGAAGGGGCTGCCTAAATGCCGCGGTGATGAGCGGTTGTTCACCCGCTTTCGGTTTCACTCCTGTCAGTGAAACACCAGGGTGATGTCGCTCCAAAGTCTGCACCGAAGTCTAGCCTACTTTTATTTTCCATGCCCACTGTTCTACATGTTTTACGCTGAGGACAATAAATCACAGACGAGCCATAGGACTGTTTGCTTATTGAAGAGGGAACTGTTGCAGACTTTTACCCAGAGCGTGGAAAGTAGCTCTGTGCCTGGAAACTAGCAGGAATGGTAACGGCTGTGTGAGGACTGAACATGCACACAATTTTTTTTTTTCATAAAGCAATCCGTGGATCATGTGTGTGCCGAACCGAAATAATTGATCCGAACGGATCACGGATCAATGATGATCCGTTGCACCACTATATGTATCGTTTGCGAAATTATCGTGAATGTTGTTTTGACGATGAGTAATTTTGCAATATCGAGATATAGGCTACATATATATATATATATATATATATTTATTTATTTTTTTCAACGCAAAAAATCTATAAAGTGCGGCGTGGTCCTCTGCCCTTACCACGGCGCCACGCCCTGCTTTGAACACTCGGTGCCGAGAGGCAGGGGCTGGGACAGACGGTAGTTCGCCTCGCGGCAGACCGTCAGCTCGATCCCGAGATACAACTACGAGCTTTTTAACTGCAGCAACCATAACTGATTTACTGAGCCAACTGATTTAATGAGCCATTCGCAGTTTCACTGTACCGGCCGTGTGTGCTTAGACCTGCATGCTTGTGTTCATTTTATTGTGATCTTAACGCAAGTTTTAATTTTGTTTTTAAATATTGTCAAAATATCTTTATCGCGAAAATCCTAAAAAATATTGCGATATATTTTTTTTGCCCATATCGCCCACCCCTAGAATACAAGCCATAACTGTTGAGTGCATTACTTATAGTTTTCTTTGAAACAATTGAACCTGCTAATTCCAAGTCTTTCTGAAGCGCTGAAGCGCTCTTGGACAACTCTTCTGATAATTCTTTTCACTCTTCTCTAAGAAATCTTGCGAGCACCTGGTCGTGGTCGATTTATGGTGAAATGATGTGCTTTCCACTTCCGTATTATGGCCCCAACAGTACTCACTAGTGTTGTGACGTTCGTGAACGAGCCGGTTCTTTTGAACGGCTCTTTGATATGAACGAAGGGAGCCGAGTCGCGGCGGCGCTGGAGCCGTTCTATTTCTCGTTCTTTTTTTTTTTCTTTTTTTTCTACTCATGCGTGTTTCACGCAGCTCCCAGGGGAAATCTAGTAGCGGATTCCCCCCCAAGTACCCCTGACTGCAGACCGCAGATTGGGGCGGAGATCAACGTTGAGGGAGCGGAACATTGAGGGGGCGGAGCTCAATGACTTCCTTGCGGGTGCCATCTGGTGGCGGAGACCATGCAGCACATTCACAAACAGCAAGCAGCACCGAGTTGCCTAAAATAAGGAATCAATTATAACTATATATATGTTACGGATCACAGCTATCTGTGAGATGCAGCTCCACACTGCCGTTGCTTCTACATATCACAGACGACGACCAGGTGGATTATGGGGTGTTTATTACAGCTCTTTTCCTGTAACACAGCATATAGCACCGCAGTGGTGTGGGAAAGTTAGCGTCTCGGGACAATCAATAACACCACAGTAAAGTCCTCTTTCCACTGTGCCTAATAAACATAAGTAAAATAAAGAAACCAATTCTAATGTGATCGTATAGTGCATTTGTTACTCCATAAATCCTAAATGAATAATCCCCTCAATCTTTATGTCACATGAAATATCTTTTAGGAACACATTCAACATCTTACATTAAATTCAAGATTAAATGAACAAATGTGAGCTATTTAACTGAACAAATAAAAAGGTTGCTCACATAGGCTGATATACAAAATAAAACGTCATAAAAACTTACACAACAGTACACAAAGTATTACCTGTAACACAGCATATAGCACCGCAGTGGTGTGGGAAAGTTAGCGTCTCGGGACAATCAATAACACCTGACACCACAGCCCTTTTACAGACAGCCGTTCCACTTCCTATTCGCCCCATTATAAAAAATTTGGCCGCAGTTCAGTTAATTTTCTCTGGGGGCGCTGGCGAGCGAGTGCAGAATGACCATTTTCCATAGGGCTGGCGCTAATAACTCAAAAAATGTCCCCGCTAGCGGCTGAAACCTGAAAATAATACTGTGATTTCTGACAGAGTGATGTGGATTTATATCGAAAGTACAATAACCTGGGAGTTATAGCTTTCTGTTTTCTTACAGGTCTGGCATTTGCGAGTCAGTATCCGCTAGCATCTAGCTAACGGAATCTGAAGAACGCACGGCAGATTACGACCGGCTGCTTTACGGCACTCGTCCACTGTGCCAGAGTGCTAACCTGGTGCTGCTAACAACAACCGAAGCTAAACCAGAGGCTAGTCAGAGAGTATGTAAAAGGGCTGTGCTGAAATCTGTAACTATTTGAGCTAACACCTCTCTGCTAGCTCAGCGCTAGGACTGACCATGCCGTAAAGTGATGCCACATGCGTGACGTCACTCGGGATGCAACACTGACAATAAATGTGCATTTTAAACAAATCTAGTGAGTTTAAAAAAATCAAACCAAGTGCCGTTTGAAAGGATCATTTATCCTGCCTTTAGGAAAATTAAAATGAAAAAATATAAAAAATTATATCCAAAGCAATGGCTGGATCTAAGGTGGATTTCATAGTACCACCATAGAGTTCGGCGTGCTCTGCACTGCTTCGTTGGCGCCCCTAGAGTGCAGTACCACCCGGAAATAGCCGCCAGTTTTCCCTCTCCTCATAATAGAGACTCTCTGCTGACACGAGGGAAAACATTTAAGCTAGTTAGCAATATTAACAACTCTAAACATACTTTTATGGTCTAATAACTCATAGTAAACTCTCAGAACATTTAAGAAAGGTCCCAGTCAGTACATGACACAATAAATTATAAAGAATAAACATCTGAAACGTAATATAAAATAATTAATTATCCCGGACCATAAGAGGACGTCTTACCACAGTAAAGTCCTCTTTCCACTGTGCAGTACCCAAACCAACCACTACGCCAATAGATGCTGCGGTGTTGCACTAGCCTGATAAACCAGCCTAAATGGATTGGATGTCTAATTTAGTCTGGCACCGATCAATGGATACAACGGAACATTGTTGATGAGCACAACCCGTTGTCTTTCAAACCGCTCTGTGCCTATAGGCCAACGCTCTGACCATTCAGCGCAACTGACTGTGACGTAGTAAGCGCGACAGAAAGCTTTGGTGGGAGGGGACTCTTCCAAAACTGATGCCAAGCACATACTCTATAATAGGACAGATACGCCACTCACGGTGCATTTCCGGTTTCCAACGAGGCGATTTTGGTTGCAGTTCCACCCTCTTTCCACGTGGGGCGCCCAATTTTGGAGACCAGAATGAATGGAGTCCTATGGAGCTATACGCCCTTTCGTGCCCTTATCTCAAGATATAATTTTTTCTCTAGTAATTCGAATGTTGTTTTCGAAAAAGTGTGTTTAGAAAATACCCATGGCTGAGTTTTAGATTTTTAGAGCCACTCATTTGCTTAAAAAAAGGATTTGAAGTGTATATGACGTCATACATAGCGGGTCGACCAGCTGTCATTAGCACAATGCTAGCGCGTTGTGGACAACAAGAAGCCAACCAGTAAGAAATCAAAGCGATATATGTACTCGTTCAGTAGATTTTTTACTTGAAACCCATGTTGAGCTCTCAGAAACTACATTCAAATCTGAGCACTCTTGAGGAGACTTAGGTGAAACTGACCATTTGTAGCATCTAGCTCCATAGGGCCCCATTCATTCTGGTCTCCACCGACGCTCCCAGTGGAATTCTGGTGGAACTGCAGCCAAAAAGCCGGTACAATGGGGCTTAATACAGAGTGGCAAGGCTGTTCGTTATAATGGCTGTGTGCCAAGGCTGAATCAAACGAGCACTGTTCCATTGCCGCCGCCATCTTTCTTGTTGTGCTTTCGCTTGTCTATGTTCGCTACCACTGCCCAACGTCGCACTGCTCTGTCGTCACTCCCTCAAAACCCCGCACCAGAACCCTCTGGCCCGCCCGCGTTGTTTCAAAACACATCTCTGCGTTGTGATTGGTTTAGTTGCCATCTGCCAGATTCAGGGCAGTATTTTCAAAATGACAAGTGGATCGAGGCCAGACCCAACCGCAGGCAAAACATTTTGCCGTCCAGCAGTTGGCGCTGGTTTTCCAGGCTAGTGTTGCACCTCTTTTGCCATCATTTAATAGGCACAAATCTACTCTGTTACATATATAAAACAATTATAATAATATATATTAGATATATAATTATATATATGAAACAATTGTATATATTAGATAGATAATTATATATATAATATATATATATATATATATATATATATATATATATATATATATAAGCACACAGTTTGACCAATCAACTATCTGCAGACTGAGATCAGCTGATTATTTGAGTCAAGACTGTCGTACTGTTGCCTGTTTGGGACGAAAACCTGCAGCTGGTGATGGAAATTGAATCATTTTGAACCATTGTGTCATAAAGTGGTTCACTACCCGAAGCTTCATTCAATTCCCTTGGGTTACATCTACTGGCAGTAGCGATTGTTGCACCAAATAAAGCAAATATGATACATCTCTTCCGTATGTAATAACACAATAATTTAAAAACAATGTGAAAATTTAATTTTTGGTTTGTCATTCATATTTTCTTTGGGACTGTGCTTGGTGTAATAAAGAGGGTGCTTGTATTACTTCACGTGTTTTTATTCAAGAAAAGTAGTTTTTGCACAGTAGAAGGGCTCAAATGGTTTCTTTTTTTTTTAGACAATTTCTCCAGCGAGTTTGAAGCATGCTTCGAAGCTTCGGTGTTATTTATTAAAAAAAAAAAAAAAAAAGAGTGTAGGGGCAAAGTACTATAACTTGTTTTATAAGACACACATCTCTCTTTCTTTTTTTAAATAAAAAATTGACAGTTCTCGTTTATTTTTGAAAACCGGAAGTCACCACATGCTGTTGAAAGTTAGCGCTGAGTTTCTTAGTCGTTTCCGTGGTGTAAGATAATAACTAAGAACACAGTGTATCGTCACAGAGAGCATAGCATATTTTAAAATGAATTTTTTTTACTTTCTTCCTTGTCTGTCTCAAATATTGCAAAATAGCACATTAAAAAACAAATCTGCTTTTTCTCCTGCACACAGTCTTCTTCTGCGGTTCAATGTGTTGTTCTATGTTGAGCATCAATGTTGAGCACCGCCACCAGATGGCACCAGCAAATTTATGTATATGTGACATTATTGTGATCATTAACTCGTGTTTCCCTGTTCCAACAGATATCCTTTGAATGGTGTTACAGTGCCGCCGCATGTTTTTGAATTGGCTCTATATGAACGAATTTGATTATTTTATGAATAATTATGATTACAATGAATTGAATTCCAATTGGCTTGAATTGGACTTACTATCTAAGTGCCTTGAGATGACATTTGTTGTATTTGGCACTATATAAATAAAAATTAATTGAGTCATTGAGCTCCGCCCCCTCAACGTTGATCTCCGCCCCAATCTGCGGTCCTCAGTCAGGGGCTACTCCCCCCCCCACATAGGACCACTACGAGTAGGGGGGGTAGGGCGCAGGCAGCTTGCACGTGCCCTTCACATGAGCAGTGAGTGAGCACTGACACTTCTGTATGGGGGGGATGGCTAGTCAGACAGTCAGTCACTCATTGCTCGCAGAAAGGGACAGAAAGGGAAGCAGCCAAATTTGTTTCGAAAAGAGCCAGTGTTAAGGATACTCAGTTTTAGTCATTCATTACTTTATTCGCTGAACACAAGACAGGTTACAACAACTTTCCTGGGGTTACTAACGCACATCACTTCCGGGAGAAATAAAAGTATTTCCTATAAACACATGAGTAAAGGCGCTTTCTTTAACATTTCTTAACACCCCCACTCGTCTTTAACTCGATGGGTTTCTTGAGAACACATTTTAATGTACCTTTATGTACCAAACATATCTTTGACAAACCTTTTCAGTTTTAGCTTAGTAGCTGGTTTTGTCATTACACCAGCAAGCATGTTGTCTGTAGGACAATATTCCAGTTGTATTTTGCCACTGTATGAATGAATGTCTCTTGTGAAGTGGTACTTGATGTCTATGTGCTTACATCTTTGCCTGTTCACTGGGTTTTTGGCAAGTGCAATAGTACCTTGGTTATATTCGTACACTTTTGTTTGTGCGTACTGATATTTGTCCAATCCTTTAAGCAGTTGTTTCAAATATATACATTCCTGTACAGCTGAGGCTAAGGCAATGTATTCTGCTTGACATGTAGACAGTGCAACTGTCGGTTGTTTTCTTGACTTCCACGAAATTAGAGAGTTTCCTTTACTTAGACTGACACAATACCCTGTGATACTACGCCTGTCTGCTCTCTGTGAGGCCCAGTCTGCATCACTGTACACTTTTAGACCTAGTTTGTTGGTGTCATTTCTTTTGAAGCATAAACCTTGTTCTGATGTACCTTTAAGATACCTGAACACGTGTTTTACTGTGCTCCAGTGTTCTTCAGTTGGATTATCAAAATGCCGTGAAAGTTTACTGACGACAAAACTTATGTCTAGCCTTGTGCAAGTGGACAAGTATATCAAACTTCCCACTGCTTCTCTGTATTTTCTTGGATTTGTCCTTTTTTCAGCATTTTCTGAATATATAATAGTTTTGACTCACATGGGGTGTCTCTGGTCCGACAATCTCTCATTTCAAATCATTTCAGTATTTTGTTCACATATCTCGTCTGTGACATGACAACTTTACCTTCTGTTTGTTCAAAATCAATTCCCAGAAAATGTCTGAGTCTTCCCATATCCTTCATTTTGAACTTTTCAGTTAGCATGGTTTTAACACGTTTTAACACACTCTCATTGCTAGCTGATAGGATGAGATCGTCAACCCATATGATTAGGATTACTTTTTCATCATGTTTTTCTTTTAAATACACACAATTATCAGCAGGGTTCTGTGTAAAACCATCTCTTATCAAACATGAGTGTAGCATAGCATTCCAGTGTCTACCAGACTGCTTGAGACCATAAAGAGATTTGTGCAGTTTACACACTAGCTTTTCACCTGTGTCTGACCATGTCTCATAACCTTCTGGTTGATCAATGTAAAGTTCAAAGGCAATAGGTGCATGCAAATATGCCGTCTTAACGTCCATCTGATGCAGCAGCAGATTCTCCTGCGCTGCCTTCTGCATAATGACCCTCGAACTGGTCATATAGGCAGTGGGTGAGAATGTCTCTTCGTAGTCAGTTCCTTGTTTTTGACTGTAGCCCTTGGCTACGTATCTCGCCTTGTATTTTTCTGATCCATCAGTGTCATTTTTGAGTGCAAAATTTGAACATTTGTCTGGTGGAAGATGGGTAAGGCTGAATGTTTCATTCTCCTCCAGTGATTGCATCTCCTCGTTCATAGCCTTAATCCGCCGTGAGTTGGATGATGCAATGGCCTCCTTGTAGGTATGAGGAATGTCACATACTGCTCTGCAACAGAAGTCAATACAAGCCTGTAATTTGTCTACCTCTTCTTCTGTTTCAAAGTCCTGCAGGTAAGTTGGTTTCTTTCTCGTCCTCTGTGGGTTCCACCTTGTGCTCTCAGCGTCGTCTCCTTGCTGAGGCGTTTCAGTCTGTTTTGGAGAAATCTCAGAGACATCACTTGATGCATTTTCCTTGCTTTCAACAACCTTTTCTCCATTGTCATGACTCACTGGCTGTATCTCTCGTTCGCAGTACTCAACATGTGCTTCAGATGTTTGGGTCTCTTTTTCATTTTCTGTTTTGGTTGTGAACTTCACTAACCTGTGTTTTTGGACTTTTTCTGTGTCTGGATAGTACACAAGATAAGCTGGGCTATTCTTATCGTAGCTAATAAAAACACCCTGCTAACACCTGGAATCTAACTTCCCTTTGTCTTGTTTGTAGGCAAAACAGATAGACACGAACTTGTGTAGCTTGGAAACATCTGGTTTCACACCTGTAAACATCTCATATGGTGTTTTTCCTGTACGCCTACTGTAGCACCTGTTTCTCACATATGCGGCTGTTTGTACAGCATAGTTCCACAGTCTATCTGGTAGTTTACTCTCCAACAGTAAACATCTACTCATGTCATAGAGTGTTCGCCAACTAGGGATGTTAACCGATGACCGTATGACCGATGGTTGACCGAATCAACGTCGTCCGGTTAGAATTTTTCTGCCGTCGGTTTAAAAAAATAAAAATAAATAAATAATAAAAAAAATCACTATATCTTTAGAAATGTTATGTGAGCATGAGCCATCCCACGATGGAAACACAACCGCAGCAGAGCTCACGTAGCGCCCTCCTCAGAGGTCCTCTCTAACACCGATTGCAACTTGTAGGCTACGCCGTACATGACGGGTCCTGTCTGCACAGTTAAAAAAAAATTGCCACTATTAACCTAAATAAAGCCAATGTGGCTGCGTGTGGACTACAACATAATGATAATTGTAACATTGTAATGGCAAAAGACACAAGACTAACTTAGTGTAAGGTTCAGAAGTTAATATAATTTATATTTGAATTAAAGTACTAAAATGCAGTTATAAGGTTATACGTTTTATAGTTAAAGGATAAGACCGGTTTTTTGACATTGGGCCCTTGATTTCACATTATAACATGATGTTCTACTCACCCCTGCTTGTTGTTGGTCATTTGGAGCTGTTCCGAAGATATTCGCGAGGCGTCTGGCTGCTCTCTTGAGATATTCGGCCATGAAACGGTTTCCTATGGGCAAGCTTATACAGGCACAAACTATGCTGTTTATAATTTATTAATTACTCTACACTAGCACTGATAACGTGGAGGTGTGTCGCTTACTTAAAAAAAATCCGGGTTACTAATTTTGAATTTTAGCCGAATGAATAAATAGGCAGCAAGTCTGTGGGCTGTCTGTGGCAGTAGCACGACGAGGACGTCAGTAACACCCACTTTACGACAAAAAAATCTAAATTACAGTAACCCAGATTTTTTTAAGTAAGCGACGCACCTCCACGTTATCAGTGCTAATGTACAGTAATTAATAAATTATAAACAGCATAGTTTGTGCCTGTATAAGCTGGCCATAGGAAACCGTTTCATGGCCGAATATCTCAAGAGAGCAGCCAGACGCCTTGCGAATATCTTCGGAACAGCTCCAAATGTTCAACAACAAGCAGGGGTGAGTAGAACATCATGTTATAATGTGAAATCAAGGGCCCAATGTAAAAAAAACGGTCTTATCCTTTAACTATTTACATATTCATGTTACACAGTTATTATTAATATATTTACGTGTTTAAATATTTACAATTGCATCTTTAAATCAGTTAAGATAGTCTGTGGAATCTGCTTTTCTGATTCTTTCCTTTTTACCTCAGGTTAGGTCCTAGCTTCTGATTGGTTAGTTCAGGCACATGAAAACTGTGAACGAGGAAGTGTTGTTGTTGTGAAGTGTGGACCCAGATTAAAAGGGCTGCTTGAGAAAGTTATCTGTCTCCATCCTGCTGTTTCCTCTCCTCAAGAGTTATCCAACCACCACATATCGAACCCTCACGTTACATTTGGTGGCAGCGTGGTGTTATTTTGGTGCTTTTTGTGCATTTGGTGAGTTTTATTCCCCTGAACTGTGGATGAAGTCACTTCTGTGCCATCTGGATTTTTTTTACACTCTTGGAAGGCAGCAGATTAACTGAAAGTTTGGAGATACTAAGGACTTTTGCAGTATTTTTCTTTTTCTCTACTTTCCATGCTTTTTGTGATTTTTGAACTGGACATTTTGTCACCATGTCAGATAATGAAAGTGAAACTGGGCTGCAGTCTTCTCCCTCTCCACCCGACTGGATGGTACAACAACAGGTGCTGCCTCCCTAGCCACACGTTCTGTCTCCAGTTCCCTGAAAAGTGATCTTCCAACTGCTTTTAAAGGAGATGGGACTGAATCTTTCACAAGTTGGTCTCTACGCTTTGAAGTGGCAGTGTAGGCTATGAGTTCAACTGATACGGATTTGTCTACAGTGATGGCCCCCATCCTTCCTACTATTTATGTATTGGGACAGCCTTCCTACTTCAACCCAGAGGGACTATGATTCAGTGAAAGAAAAACTTAGAAATGTTTTTGGACCAAAGTACTCCCTACCATTCTTTCAGACCCATGTCAATGCTCGACCTCGTAAACTAGGTGAGAGTTTGGGTGTGTACAGTGCAGACATCACTCGTCTTGTACTTGAAGCTTTTCCCGACTATGACCGTAATGCAATAGAGGGTGAAAATTTTCGCCGCTTTGTTGCTGGCTTAGACCCAAACTTACAGTCAAAAATTCATGAGATGGGTGCTGAGGATCTTGGAAACGCCGTGCGTATCGCCAGCGCGCGTGCAGCGCTCCCATTGACAACAGTGACATCTCCACACACTCAATCTTCAGAACAGGTAGCTATGGTTCGTCCTAGACCTCCTGATGACAAGCTTCTACATGCAGTTGAGCAGCTGACTCTTACCGTCAACACCTTAAAAAGTGAAGTACAGCAGTTACGAGAGGAGCACCGTTACTTGGCTAAGCGTGTTGACTCCAAGCCTGGCAGATTTTCCTCCAATGATGCTCGATGCAGAGCACGCAGTGTCTCTCCACAACCCTTCCATAACAGACACCACAGAGACTGTTACTCACCTGAGCAGTATTATCGTCGTGATTCAGAGTCCTGCTTTGAACGTCGTTCTCCTTCCCCTGTTCATCAGAGAAACCGTGGCATGACAATGACAAACGTTATCGGCACTACTCTCCATCACGCCAATCCTATCGCTACTCCAGATATGGTCGCCACGACGATCATGACACAAACAGATACAGACGCAGTCCTAGTCCTGCTCCACAGAGAAACAGAGATGGAAGTCCACACACTAGTGGCAGGGTTCACTTCCAGTCTCCTGAAAGACAACCGCACTCTGGCTCTAACCGACAGGGAAACTTTCATTAGCTGCTGTTGAGGGGCAAACATCAGCTACGGTCCCACAGCCCCAGAATGATTCTACAGAGTTAATGCCTGACAATAATGACTCACAATCTGATGGCTCTGTTTCTTCTTCTATTTTAGCTATTGTTGAAGGCATTGAAGTGTGCACTTTAATTGACTCTGGTTCTTTTGTCTCCATTGTGAGCGAAGATTTTCGGAATTCCCACCCAGCATTAAAGAAACGTCCCATGACACCGTCCTCTCTGCCAGCTCGCTCAGTCAATGGTCAGCGCCTGGACATCTTAGGCAAGTTGACGATTGGGATCAGACTTGGAAAGCAGATATGGCAACAGGACTGCTTACCAGCCAGTCATTCTTGGTTTTGATTTTCTGTTGAAACACCATGCCCTCCTTGATATCTAAAACAAAGTACTGCAACTTTGGGACATGAAAATTACTCTACTGCCCAAAGGCCATGAAGTGGCTGCCTGCTGTAATGTGTCTGTGTTAGCGCCTACTAAGATTCCAGCCATGAGTGAAACCCTCATCACAGCCTGTGTGTCAGCAGCTACACCTGCTTCCCCCATGCCAACTGATTACTATGGTGTTCTCATGCCCAATCCATCCTGTGACCTTATCGTGGCACACTCTCTCAGTGAGGTTCAAAATGGCACAACTATTGTTCGAGTCTTAAATCCCTCCAAAGATGACATTGAGCTGCATGCTGGACAACACCTTGGTGAGTTTCATTCCGCTTCATCTGTTGACATCATATCAGCTGAAGACACATGCTGTGCAACCTCACCGGTATATGATGTTGCTCCACTTATACAGATGAATGAAAGCAATCTGTCACCTTCCCAAGTTCAGTCTCTAAAATCACTGCTTCGGAAATACTCAGCAGTATTCAGTAAACACTCAGAAGACAGAGGTTGCACAAGCATCATCAAGCATCAAATTCGTACAGGTGATGCTACTCCAATTAAACAGAGAGCTTATAGAGTGTCGCCAGAAAAGAGAGCTGAAATACAGACTCAAGTTGAAAAACTATTAAAGGGAGAGGTCATTGAAGAAAGCTACAGTCCTTGGGCTGCACCAGTTGTTTTGGTGCGCAAGAAAAATGGCACATGGCGTTTCTGTTTGGACTGCAGAAAACTCAATGTGGTGACCATCAAGGATTCCCACCCTCTTCCAAGAGTCGACGACACCCTGGATGGTTTGTCTGGATCTGCTTGGTTCTCCATAGCCTGGCGACGCCATCCTACGTACTTCCGCCCAAAGATTTTGGCTCCGCACATAGTTTGGCCAAATCCCCCTACCTCGGTTCGCTCAGTGTTTTGCCAATCAGCAAACAGTTGCGAGTGGTGACGCAGAACTCACGCACGGAGTCCATTGTAGTCCATATAATTGTAGTTCAACCGCAGTGGAAATAAACATGGCGACGGAAGAACGCTAGAAGCTATCCATGAAGTTGTCTCAACCCTGGAGAGCATTACACAATTAAAACAAGAGCAAGAGGAATGCCTCGTCAATTTTGTTAGTGGCAAGGATGTCGTAGCTCTCCTTCCAACTGGCTTTGGGAAAAGTTTGATTTATCAAATGGTACCGGTATAATGAAAGCAGATGTGGGAAGCGTGATTCGCGAGCTAGAGCCTCGCGAGAGTAAGCATGAACCTCGGCGCATAACCAACGTCATTTCTAAACATTACTGATTGGGTAAGGGAACTCCAATGAATTTAAGTTGCTGAGTAAGGTCCCACCCTCCATGGAAACAGATTTTCTTGGGTTTTTCCAGACTGTTTGACGGAGTCAACAGTCGGCTTTCGCCCAGGCTAGGTTCTCCACGATGGACCTGCAACATGGTTACTGGAAAGTTGAGCTTGATGAGAAAGATCGTGAGAAAATAGCATTCACAACAGGCAGTGGACTTTATCACTTTAAAGTTATGCCAATGGATCTCACCAACGCTCCAGCCACATGCCAGCGCTTGATGGAAATGGTGCTTCGTGGCCTCCCATGGAAAACCTGCCTAGTGTATTTGGATGATGTCCTTATCTACAGCCGCTCATTCAGCGAACATCTCCAGCACCTGGAAGAAATCCTCTCCAGATTCCAGTCAAGTGGTCTGAAGCTGAATCCATCAAAATGCTGTGTTGCCAGAGGTCAGGTACAGTTTTTAGGCCATGTTGTATCCAAAGACGGCATTCAGCCAGACCCACGAAATGTAAAGAATGTTCAAGATTGGCCAATTCCACGGTCAGCCACAGAAGTAAGAGCGTTTCTTGGACTTTGTTCTTATTACCGCAAATTCATCAGAAACTTTGCGCATCACAGTGTCCCCCTGCATGCACTCACAGAGAAGAATGCACCTTTCAAATGGACTGTTCAATGTTAGGATGCATTCACTTACCTGAAACATGTGCTCACAAATCCTCCAGTGGTTTCATTCTCTGACTTTACGTTGCCATTCCTGCTCTACACAGATGCATCATGTTTTGCTATTGGTGCTGTGCTTGGTCAGAAACAAGGAAATCAGGAAAAAGTGATTGCTTATGCTAGCCATGTTCTCACAAAAGCAGAAAAGAAATGGTCAACCTACGACAGAGAACTCTGGGCCATTGTCTGGGCTATACGACATTTTCGCCACCACCTCTACAAACAGCCCTTTGTTATTGTCACCGACCACAAACCTCTCTTGGGTCTCAGAAAAATACCCATTGACAATGACAGAACGGGTCGTCGTGCTCGCTGGGCTCTTAAAATTGATACTTTTGAATGGACTGTAATTCACAAAGATGGTTACCGACACCTTAGTGCAGATGCAATGTCACGTCGCCCTGATAACATCAGACCAACAGAGCCATTGCTTTGGCTAATCCACATTCTGATGAGAGACCTTCTAGTTCAAGTCCTGTGAGTCTGTCTAGTTCCGTCAGTTCTGTACATCACTGCTCCTGCAGTACTGATCCAAAGTCAGTGTCCTATAACCTCACTGGACCACAGTCCCCTCCAGCCTCCTCACAGGGTGTTATACAGTCTGTTTCCTCCACATTTGTGCTTCAGCTCTCTCCTTATGATTTTAAAAAGGAACAACAACAAGATGCCACTCTGTTAGAGGTCAGTAGCTGGAAAGTTAAAGGTCAGAAGCCACCATATTGGCGCATGGAAAGACTCACACCTGGAGAGAAAGCACTATGGCACGAGAATCACAGACTAACCTTTCATGATGGAGTACTCTGCCGTACAGTTTTCAACCCAGTCACAAAATCAGTGCTCCATCATGTGATTGTTCCTCACGTGCTGAAAGACACTGTTCTGCAGATGTTGCATGGAAACCCTGGTCATCTGTCTGCTGATAAAGTCCTGAAACGTGCTCAGCAACTGTGTTACTGGCCCTTTATGTCTCGTGATATCAAGCTGTGGTGTAAGCAATGTATTCCATGTGATGCGAGACGAAGTCCCACACCTCAACAAAGAGCTCCAATGAAAACAATTGAGGCTACTGAGCCGTTCCAAAAGGGTGCAGCTGACATACTCGAGCTCCCCATCTCAAGTCGTGGAAACAGGTATGTGCTTGTTGTCCAAGATTATTTTTCCAAGTATGTCAACCTCTATGCTATTCCAGACCAGCGCTCTACAACAGTTGCAAAATGTCTGTTTGAAAACTTCATCTGTGAACATGGTATTCCAGAAATGCTTCACACGGATCAAGGACAGCAATTTGAGTCTGACCTGCTGAAACATCTGTGTGAGCTGCTGGGCATTCGGAAGACAAGAACCAGCCCGTATCATCCTCAGTGTGATGGCATGATTGAGATTCAACAGAACGCTTATTGATCAGTTAGCCAAGACACTACTTCAACAGCCTGGTGAATGGGATGACTGCCTCAACCAAGTTGCCTTGGCTTACAATACCAGCCCTCACTCTACAACAGGTTTCACACCATTCTTCCTCACACATGGTCATGAAGCCAGGATGCCTGCCAATATGCTGTTGCCCAATAACATACCATCTTCATCGACTCCAGGTTCTTCTGCTGACTATGTTGCACAGTTGACTCAGAAACTTCAGTCAGCCTTCAGTTCTGCAGCATGGAACAGAGATTATGCCCACAATCAGCAGAAACGGCAGTATGATAAAAGTGTAAAGCACACTCCCTATGTTCCTGGAGACCTTGTATGGTTAAATGACCCCACTACAGCAAGACAAAAACTCGCTCCTCACTGGAAAGGTCCCTTTGAAATTGTAGAGTGCCTTGAATTTGATGCAAATTCTCCTGGAGTGACATACAAAATTCACTACCTTCTGGATCAATCTGACAAGTCCCAAATTGTCCACTACAACCGTATTAGACCCTACCATGCTCCTGTGCCAGATCTTGGACAAAGGACACCTGTGTGTGACTCTTGGCAGCCTCAACTCCCTCGTCTGACTGCATTGTCAGGTGCCTTAGCCTTTAAACCTTTAAAGTCGACAGCTACGATGAACTGCGACTTATCTGGCCCCAGCAGTGCTTCCTCATCGGCACCTCCTTCTGGCCATCCACATCCCCAGTCCCAGTCCCACACTCCCCTGACTGAGTCTTGGACTGCCCACCCCAAGGACCCAGTACATCAATCTGCCACTGTCCCCTCTTCCCGACCTCCGGATTCTGGCTCCTTGCTGCGTCCCGGCAGACGTCCAGTTAGACCTCTCAGATACCGTAGAGATTACATTCTGAAGTGATGCTGTGGTTTTGTTATTATGGTTGACAGTTACTTGCTTATTTACTTCTTTATTTAGTTCTTTTATGGAGAAATGAGGACGTTTCTTTTGTGGGAGGGGGAGTAAATGTAAGGTTCAGAAGTTAATATAATTTATATTTGAATTAATGTACTAAAATGCAGTTATTAGGTTATACATTTTATAGTTAACTATTTACATATTCATGTTACACAGTTATTATTAATATATTTACATGTTTAAATATTTACAATTGCATCTTTAAATCAGTTAAGATAGTCTGTGGAATCTGCTTTTCTGATTCTTTCCTTTTTACCTCAGGTTAGGTCCTAGCTTCTGATTGGTTAGTTCAGGCACATGAAAACTGTGTACGAGAAAGTGTTGTTGTTGTGAAGTGTGGACCCAGATTAAAAGGGCTGCTTGAGAAAGTTATCTGTCTCCATCCTGCTGTTTCCTCTCCTCAAGAGTTATCCAACCACCACATATCGAACCCTCACGTTACATTAGCCTACTTGTTGTGATATATTCATATGTACTTAAATGGCATGACGACAGGAACTTATTGCAAAGGATTTTGTGCAGCATAGGCTACGCCACAGAGGCTGTTAGCATTCGGTAAGTTATTTTTTTAACAAAGTCATTGGTTAACCTACTTTCCTGTAACACCGGCAAATGCACCGTTCTCTGTGTGTGACTTTGTAACGGGGGCTTTTAACAGCCCGAGTTCGGTGCCGCGTTTGATTCGTGTTTAAAAAGTACAGTGACTGGAAGGGCACCGTTGCGCGTAATGTGTGGCTGTGCGTGTCTGCGCAGGCACAGCAATTTTTTTTCTACCCAAAACCCTTATTCCTCCACAAGTACGCCTAGAACTAGTGGTCAATGATTGGGGAAAATGTATAATACCAAGGGCACGAACTAACATTGATTGTGTGGTGGGAGCCTAACCAGTCTAAAAGGGGGGCATAACTTGTTCCACGCGGCAGAGAAAGACGCGCGACAGGACACAGATATCATAAATGGCACTTATAGAATTTTCGGTGACCGACTTTAATCGACTAATTAGGCTCAGTGGTCGGTCAAAACTTTTTTTAAATTTCGACATCCCTATCGCCAACCTCTCTCTGCTGTGCCATTTTGGTGTGGTGAATAGGGTGCAGATTTTTCATGCCATATCCTGTTCTTGGTTAACAGTTCTTGAAAGTCTTTAGTTGTGAACTCCGTGCCGTTGTCTGAACGGATGCACTTGACTTCGCCATAAGGTCTGCCAAAAATCTTTCTGTGGCACGAACTGCATCACTTTTGGCCTTAAGAAAATACACAAACACAGTACCTGTGTAGTCATCTGTGAAAGATTGTGCATATCTGTGTCCCTCTATGCTTAAGGTTCTCATGGGGCCTGCTAGATCAGTGTGTACTAGCTGTAGGGGTTTTGTGGCTTTTCTGTCTGGCTCCCTATTTCTACTCTGTGTGAACTTTCCTTTTGTACACACTTCACATATCTGAGTTGGCCTGACCACACTCCCCTTTATCACCATGCCTTTTACAACACCTTGTAGTCTCTGTACATCTTTGTAATTGCAATGACCCATGATCTCATGCCAGGTTTGTAAGTCGTGGCACGCTTTACACTTATCAACACTTTGCTCCACAGTTGATAGATAATACAAATTACCACTTTCATGAATGTCAAACCTGCTGCCATCTTTTGTGATCATGTTGTAGCAGTCACAGTGCCGTGTGGATTAAGAGGCTTTGAAGCCTCTGACGATACCAACATTCCTATCGGGGGATGTTTACGTATGTGGATAAAAACCAGATCTTCATTTTCTTTCCACAAAGGAAAGAGAGACAGAAAACTGCCTAATTTACAACAACCTTCGGCCTTTGAAAGCTTTTTGGGGAGTCGAACTCGCAACAGACGCTCGCCATAAATTGGAATAAGCTCAAACCAACAAAGAACCCTTCTTTTGGAAAAGTGTCTTATCTGGACCAAAAATCAAATTTGACACTTTAACCCCTTTTCCACCAGAGAAGAGACCAGATGGCTGAGAGGACTGTACTAAGACTTCACTAAGACTCACTTTTATTCGAACCTTAAAACTATATTAAATGTGTTTGATAACCGTATCAATTTCTTTCAGGTTTCCAGCTTGATCACAAGACGCATATAGAGACAATTTGAACGATTCTGGCTTAAATATTGACAAAGAACTGATCTTGGTGGAAAATGCCCAACCTGCCTGATGGAACCACATTGCCCCCTAGTGGTCTGCAGTGTTGATTAGTTGAACATTTAAATCCCCGAGGACTCAGTAAAATGGACAAGATATATGCAACAATTAACTTTTAAAGCTGCAGTCTGCAACTCTTTTTCAAGCATAATGCCTGGAACTGTCCGGGGATTCTGAAAGTAGTACATTAAATACCCCAATACAAAATAAAATGAGTTCTCTAGGTCCCCTATATGTCCCGCTAGGTCCCTCCAAAGCCAGCAGGTTTGTTTACAAAATTGCAGACCGGACCGGTAAAAGGTAACCAATCAGGTTTACGAGCTGGGCTCTGTTGCCTGTCAATCACCGATTGTGCACGCGCGATACAAGGTAGGCTCGTCCCCACGCTTATTTATCTAGACTATTGAACTTCATTACGGGCTAGTCTACTTACTGTGTCTTCCATGATCGCAAATGACAGGTGAGTTGATGAATGAGGAGTCGTGTAGGCGCACGAGTTCTCATGTGTTTTGAAGGGGCGGGACAGGAAGTTGAATAACTTTTTATTTTTCGGTTAAAAAATAAGCATTTCTTGCATTTTGCGACTACAGAGGTCCCCGTTTTCAACTTCAAGCGTTCTGATAGATCATGTAAACTCTTAAAATGCCAAAAAGTAGGACTTTACGTATGACAACAACAAATCTTGCAGACTGCAGCTTTAACGATGTCCCTTCGGTATCTATTTGGCATTTGTTTGCTATCCCCATTGTTAACACAGAAAATCAACATTGTGTGGTTCGCTATTCATATGTCACGATTTCATAGATATCCATCTGAATTTTGAAACTCAAAATCGTCTCTATTATGTTGTGTGTTATTTGATGTCCTTATATTGCAAGTCTATGTTATATCTTTAACCTGCATATCTTAACAAGATGTAGTGTTTTCAGAATCACCGAGACAAATGTTCTATGAGACAGAGTAATGGAGAACTAAGAGTTTCTTTGTCTCATCCAGAAATCCCCACGCAAAACATATCATCTTACACAGTTCAGGCATATCATTGGCTGAAAGAGTAGTGTAAGTTTACGTCATGCCCCGCCTCCGAGAATCAAAACCCGGAGCCCGCGAAAAACACACTCTCTTGTTCCAGAAGAGTTTCAACCCAGAGTTCCAGAACAGAACAGAGAACACAGTTGCTCAGGGAGATTTGGAGATGACTTGAGAAGAAAAGAAGAGCTCACCAGAGTTTGGGAGTTTCCCATAATCTCAGGAGAGAGCGGAAAGACAGAGGATGAGCGATGCAGAGGACGACCGGAGGAAGCCCTCCAGAACCCAGTGAGACCCTGGAGACGAGAAAGAAATACCCGAACAAAGATAAGAACAGAATGAAGTTTTCCTACCAAGAAAGCCAACTCAAGCAGCCTTTTATTAATCTTCTGTGAACTTAAGTTCACTTCATCAGAAAAGCAACGGACCAACTCTGACACTCGGAGGATTTGATCATCTAACCACAGCCCTCGGCACCATCGTTCTTGTTTCCCGGTGAAAAGAAGCAACTGAGAAGTCCGCTAAAGTCAGCCACCACAACCAGGAAGGCCCAGAGAGCGGAAGAGAAATCCCCTCGGACCCCGCGTGGCCGCTGCCGTGTTCCGAGCTGACTAAGCAGAACTTCAGCACAGTAAGACCGACCCGTTTTCACCTTAAAGTGGGTTTGATGGATGTCTCGAGGCTTTCACAGAATGATAAATTAATCCGAAATGTCAGTATTTAGCGTCAAATAGTCAGCCAACCTGAACTATTTGAATACATCCAGTATCTCCCCATTCCCCATATTTTATTTTCCATTCACTAAGTGTTTTATATAATCACCCATATTCAATGCATCTCCTGTTTGTTCAAAGGTTCATGTCTAAGATCATATCATTGTAATAAACAGTTCATATATCTATATATATTATAATCACAGATTGTGTCGTATGCTTTCTTTACGTAATGTCTGTCCAACCAAACGAGAACTTTCACGAAAGTAGCGAGATATGAGACTGATTATTAATTGATTATTAATTGATTATTAAATTGATTATTAATTTAACATACCAGGATCGTAAGATTTTAACAGTTTTCCTCCCTGACTGTAACTTAAAGCAAGTAAAATATAGGAAGGTGGTGCCCTAAATTCGAGGTTTAAGATTTATTTGAGACAGTGAGAACGTCTTATAAATCCTTATATTTGATGCATATATAAATGCCCAATAACGCTACACCTGCATGTTTTCGAGGTATTTTGGCACTTGCCGGTTACATCTCCAGGTGTTCACACAGCTGCCATTGAGTTGCCATGGCAACTGCTACTGTTTTACCAACAGTAAAGGTGTCAAAACATTTATGTATTTGAATTAATTAATTAATTATTTTTCAGACCCAGATAAGCCAGGAGGTCTAGGGCCAGAACACCACCTACAGGTACCGTACATTAACAGCAGAATGACAGTGTGTGATAGACTGGTCAGTAAGCTGTATTTATAAGACACTGATGCTCATTGTCAGCTGCCGCTGTTTTGGCAGCTCAAGCCTTGTCGTAATTTTGTACTTTGGAACGGATGGAATGAGAATCCAGCTTTGTTATATACATATGTATGTGTATATATATATTTCTAGTGTAAGGTAGAGGATGTTTGTGTTGTATGTGTATTTATTTGACGATTGCCTATGGTGCCCTACGAATGAATGAGTATGTAAATATACACACTGCTTGAAGATCATTCAAGCTGTTGACCAAACGAATTTTCCAATCATGTACTACAAGCTTTGTATCATTGAAGAGGAATAAAGACACTATACAGCTGTTAATATTTTTATGTAACATCTTTATCAAATCTGTAATAAAATATTTCACAAGGCCAAAACAATGTAAGAAAATATCTTTGATTTTTGCTTTTTTGGCTTCACAGCATAACTTTGTTATGACCATAGCATCAACGTTCAAGGTGCAATGTTTTTTAAATTGCCAATTGTGCATGAACCGCAGTCAAGACACATGCATTTCTTGTTCAGGGATCTCTCTGAGTTAACAGTCTAGAAAAATAGAAATACAGTGGAAACCGCTTATAGTGGTCACGGATATAGTAATCAACCGCTTATATGGATCAAAAGGCTTGGGACGGAATCATTTCTATACAAATGCTGTTTAAATAATTCGTTTATAGCGATCAAGAAATCCGCTTATAATGTCCATTTTTGGCCATTTTATGAATGTAAACATGTGCAAAAATAATTTTAAAACTACGTGTAGCTATTTTATTTTTTACTCCCTTGATTCCTTTCTGGACGTCTGCTTCTGCCTCGCTAGCCAACGTAACGAGTTGACACTGGGCATCAAGCGCGCGAATCATGGCTGGAAAAAGGAAGTCATGGAGGAGCATGTTAAAAACATTTCTTTTCTCATGTGTCTATGCATGAAATATCGTTTAACTTATCTAGACTGTTGCCTGATTTTAAATTCATTTAAATGATTTTATTTGTTTCTCTTTATATTATTTTATGTATTTTTAATACTTCTTGCACTCCCTGCTGCAATGCTTTTATTTTATGTAAAGCACTTTGAACTGTTTGTACATGAAATGTGCTATACAAATAAATTTGATTTGATTTTGATTTGATGTGTCCGAGGATGGGTGCTGGAGAGCGGATTGAATGCGCGTGTGACCGCTGGAAGCTCCAGGCTGGTTCTTGTAAGATGGGAGGCCGGTGTTCATTCGATTTCTCCTACTTGTCGAGAATTGCTACTTTGTGGTTTTTGCGCATGCGCCAAGCCGATTTCACACCAAGTAGCACAAATCGACAGAACACCGGCACGGAGGAGCATAGATCCGAGCAGGGGTGCTGAAAGGCGGACTGAATTCAAATTTTTCTGACTTGTAAGAAAAAAATGCACCAGCGGTACAGCAGAGAATAAGTAATGTACTGTATTTGAGTTAGCCTACAGTATGTCTGCGCACTGTGCAGTAGGCCTACTGTAATTAAATTTGCATGATAATAAAATTCAGTAAATGCTGAAGCTATCCGTTTTATTTAATTTTTCTCATTGAAAAACGATACAAATTGCATTTAGATGATAATCTCCATAAAAAATAAGTGAAATACCTGTACTGTAATACAACTTCGGTTTTAGTAATCAACCGCTTATAGTGTTCAAATTGGCTCTGGACCAACGTGATCACTATAAGCGGTTTCCACTGTACTATAATAAAATATAAAAAACACTGTACAAGAAGGTAGTTGTATATACACAAATTTTAATATTTTGAATGGTATCAACCTAAAGCAAAACAAAATAAGCTAAAAGCCCTGAAAGAGGAGTGTTTTGCAGAGCTTCTGTCTCGTGCTCCCTTTTATGCAGGTCAAGAGAGGTCAGTTTGCCAATGTGGTGGAGCCTTATAACGCATTCTTCAACAGGTTCAGTTCAGGAACAAGCTCACCATCCTCCCCTCCTGTTCCCAGCCAAAGAGACATCCCACCCTCCTCTGACCCACAGCTTTCCTGTAACATCTCCACCTCCACCTCAGTCATGGATTCCTCTGCTTCCACTAGTTTGTCATCAACCCAATCAGGAGATGCTGCTGTCCCCTTTGCCTCCCCCTCCCACTTTTCTGTTTCTAGAAGTCAGGTGAAGAGGCAGTTGGAAAGACTGAACCGGAACAAGGCTGCAGGTCCAGATGGTGTCAGCCCCCGAGTCCTGAAGGCCTGTGCAGAGCAGCTCTGTGGGATTCTGCAACACCTTTTCAACCTTAGCTTGACCAAAGAGAAGGTACCACTGTTGTGGAAGACATCCTGTACCAAAGAAAACTCACCCTTCAGACATCAATGACTACAGACCTGTTGCCCTGACATCCCACATCATGAAGGTCCTGGAGAGACTCCTGTTGACCCACCTGTGTAAGCAAACCAGCACATATCAGGACCCCCTGCAGTTTGCTTATCGCCATGGAGTTGGAGTTGAAGACGCTATCATACACCTGCTTCAACAAACCCACTGTCATCTGGATAAAGCAGGCAGCACTGTGAGGATCATGTTCTTTGATTTCTCCAGTGCATTTAACACAATTCAGCCTGATCTGCTTCGTCTGAAACTCCAGAAGACTCAGGTGGAGGCCTCAACAATCACCTGGATTAATGACTACCTGACAAACAGACCACAGTTTGTCAGACTGAAGAATTGTGTGTCTAACCAGGTGATCAGCAGCACAGGAGCACCACAGGGGACTGTACTCTCACCATTCCTTTTCACTCTGTACACTTCAGACTTCCAGTACAAGTCAGACTCCTGTCATCTACAGAAATATTCAGATGACTCTGCAGTTGTCGGGTGTATCAGAGATGGACAAGAAGCTGAGTACAGAGAGCTGGTGGACCGCTTTGTGGCATGGTGTGGGAACAATCATCTCATCTTGAATGTTAACAAAACAAAGGAGATGATTGTAGATTTCAGGAGAAACAGGGTCAGATCAAACCCTGTTTCCATCATGGGAGAAGAAGTGGAGGTGGTTGAGGAATATAAATACCTTGGTGTTCATGTGGACAACAGACTGGACTGGAGACACAACAGTGAAGCAATCTACAAGAAAGGACAGAGCAGACTGTACTTCTTGAGGAAGCTAAGGTCCTTCAAGGTTTGCAACAAGATGTTGCAGATCTTCTACAAGTCTGTTGTTGAGAGCATCATTTCCTCTTGCGTCATCTGTTGGGGCAGCAGCATCAGAACCAGGGACCTAAAAAGACTCAACAACCTGATAAAGAAGGCTGGTTCTGTTCTGGGGACGACTGTGGAACCTCTGGAGACAATAATGCAAAGAAGGATTTTGCATAAAATCAAGAGAATTATGGACAACCCTGAACATCCTCTCCATGAGACTGTTATCAGAAAACAGAGTCTCTTCAGTCAAAGGCTTCTTCAGTTTGGATGCAAAACGGACCGCTACAGGAAATCTTTCCTGCCCACAGCCATCAGCATCTATAATAACTCTTTGATTTAATTGAGCTACATCAACATTTAATTTCCCTCTGGGATAAATAAAGTATTTTTGAATTGAATTTGAATTTGAATTATTTTCAGAAACACAGATACAAACAATGACAACTAGTTGGAATAATGGTTGTTGATGCCAAACTTTGTCTCCTCAATGTGTTCCCCAAGCTGAAAAACATCCTCCGTTCTCCTCCAGGACGATGTACGTGACTGTCGCCGTCTTTTACAGCTTTGCTGAAGCTTGGCGAATCACCCACTCTGCAGCTCTCAGCACCTTCACTGTGCCACATGATGGAATCACTGGTACACTGTTGTTTTTCAGGGCTAGAAAGTGGTAGCTATCATGAAATGATGAAGGTAGAGCATCTCTGACCAAGCTTGCATGGCACACACCACAGGACAGCTTTTGCAGAATCTGGCGGACTACAAACCCTGCAATGTAGTCCAGAGCACTGTCCACAACATCCACCAGTATAAATATTGAGAAGTAGCTATTTAACATATTTAGAACGGTAATTTTTATGATGTTTAAAAAAAGAAATACTCACATCATTAGGCTGAGTTAGTGAGTTTGAGGTTGAAGCTTCTGGGTCATCCTGAGTGGCCACAGACAGGCTCTCTTCAGCTTTTCTGGAAGAACATGTAGTCCTGCCCTTTTCTGGCTAAAATGAAGAAGCATTATATTAAAATATATAAAAACACACACACACACGGATAAGTATTTCACCCTGCCCTGTTCTTGAGATTTGAATCCGTTAATTCAATCAGATAAACAAATTATGATGTAGTTATATCATTTCATTCCATCACAGACTCGCTTTAAAGTACGACCAGCAGGGGGTGCACTTCTCGTCAGCTGGTATACTGTTCACCTCTCCTATTCCCGAATGCGTTGTCCGTTGATGAATCCGAAGGGTCCTCTGAAGAACGCCTTCATCCCCTGCTGCCTCGCTCTTTCAATCTTTGGCCAGAGCACACTCCGCGCATCGCGTTCCGCTTTGGTGAGGTCCTCTTTGAAGCGTAACTTCATCTCGGCGCACACCCTGTCGTCCTTTGCTTGTTTCCAAAGTGCGTCGCGGTGGGTTCTTGAGGTGAATTGTAAGATGATCTGACGAGTCTTTCCTGGTTTCGGTTTGCCCAGTCTGTGAACCGTGCCCAGAATTATATCCAGTTTGTGGGACCATTCTGGGATCATCCTTGAAATTAGCTCTGCTACCACCTGTCGGGTATTCTTGCCCTCCGTTTCGGCGAGCCCATTCAGGCGGAGGTTCCACCTTCTTTGATATCGCTCCAATTCCTCGGTTTTCTCTTTCAGCTCCAAATTCTCTTTCTGTAGTTTCCGCACAGCAGTTTCCAGCACTTTGGTCTTTTCTTGACCTTCTTTAATGTTCGCAGAGTTAAACTCCGCTGTCTTTGCGACATTAGCTATCATGATGTTGTTCTGTTTCAGCTGTATACCGAAGTCCTCTACTAACGCCGTTAAGTTCAGGATAGCAGCTAGGACGTCACCATTAGACACGGATTCCTGCATTATTTTCGGCATTCCCTTTTGTTTCTTAGCTGAGCCAGTGGCATAGGATGGAGGGCTGTGTTGTCGTCTTCTTACCACAGTGCCACTTGCTTCCATATCCTCAGTTTCTTCTTGGTGACCGTTAACGTTAGCTTCGTTAGCCGAAGCTTTGTTAGCCGACGCTAGGCTCACCTTAGCCCCTATTTCCAGCGTCGACTTTTTTTCACTTCCCGAGGCTTGAAATTCCTCGAACATCATTTTTCCGGCTTCAGCTGACTAAAAATTCGGTAAACTTTGGGAGGATATTTCAATTTTGCGGCAATTTGGGGCTAGGCTTGCAGAGCATACCAAAGGCGCGACTGTTCAGCACGCCATCTTGCCGGAATCCTCTCAGCGGCCAGCTAACTGACGACAGAGACGGTGGGGATTGCGTGTGGAGCCGCAGACGGAGCAACAGAGCCGGAGCGCAGTAACGTAGCCAAGCACCGCGGGATTGGCAGTGGCGTGTCCTCCAGGCGGAGCCTCTTCTCATCACCTTGTCTCTCCTGCAGCCATTAGTCCACCTGTGTGTGTGGATAAGTCACTCGGGGGGTAAGGTACCTTTTTTCTTTTATATTGCCCGCTTGTGGCGAAGCAGCCATCTGGTTTAAGGCTACACCGTACCCGAATTTCATCCAGGCCTGCAAAGTTTTGAACGGTATATTGAAACAGTGGTTTAATTTCATTGTCGGCTTTTTATTTTCATGTGGCCCATTAAAGTGTCATATATTTGATGTGGTTTGCATTCTGAAAAGGTTTGAACAGAAAGTGTGGATCTGTTGAGTGCATATTCTGATTTCATCAAGGTGATTAAGAATATTTTGAAGTTAAAATCAAAGGTTTAAGGAAGAATTTTCATATTTTTATTTTATTTTATTAATTAAATGATTTAGATCTACTTTTCTAAAACCTTGTGTTGTGAACTTTATTACTTACCTGCTACTTACCTAAAAGAGGAATTCATAGGTAAGTTAAAAGAGAAACCTTGTGGTAAAAAATAACTTGATTTAAAGGTGAAGTTTCACAATATTTAAAAACCACTTTCCCAAGTGTTTTTGGTGTATTTTAAGTATTACTGAAATCCAAATCTTATTGTTTTGTAAGAACTCAGGTTAGCCACCTCTCATTAATAGTTCAACCCATTAGAAAGGCGCTACAATTAAATTGCACAGGAGACAGCAAATGAGGACAGGTTTATCCTCGTCATACTAAAATAAAATAAAATTAAAGTAACGGTGACAATAAAAGTGCAAATGACAAGACAAAGTGCAAAGACAGACAGCCATAAATAGAGGCCGGAGTCCAAAGTGTGAGTGTGTTTGTGTCTATGTGTGTGTGTGGGGGGGGCAAGGCCGGATTAACTATATGGGCCCGCGGCACAGTGCCCAGGGGCACCAACCATTCACAGCCAGTGGGGGGGCACCACACGACAAACTTTAAAAATAGTTTTTTCATGAATGTTTGTACACTTAAAATGATTACACTTGACACTTGACATAAATATTCATATAAAATTCATTATTAAAACTAATGTGATAAGAACAGCAACGATATATCATAATTCTGAGCAATAGTGGCCTAATGTGAACATTAACCCCCCTCCCTCAACCTGTCAGTTGAGCCAGTCCACCTATGGTGAAATGCATCATGTTTTTTAAAAAAACGCGGTAAAAATAAAAAATAAATGGATAGACATCAATTAAGTGGTTGTGCGAAGAGAAAAATAAAAAAAATAAAAAGACTCCAGGCGTTTAGCGGCAATTAAAAATGTTCCAGTGTTAGATCGTTTCTTTATAAAAACATCGACAACTGCTGTCACAACCAGCTGGCTATTGCTAACGGTCCCACCATCTACCACAACCGGGCGGCTAAATATGCAGCATCAGCACAACACGACGGTAAGAAAACCAGGTTTCTTACAAATGATCTCTTCCAATGCCAGCTGCCGAACAAACAGTCAGTGTCTAGAGATTGGCTAATCTATTCCCCTTCAACCGGCATGTTGTATTTTTTTTGCGTGTAAATGTCAGCATTTTGCTGCCCGGCCAGACATTTACAGTGACTGGAAACACCCAGACAGAGTCAGCCCATGAGAAGAGCGCAAGCCACCGCGAGTGTCTGCTCTGCTCTCACTTCTCAGGAGGTCACGGAATGCGGGTACGGTTGATGTTGTTCTCAGACAACAAAAAGAGGATGTAGTATTGGAGAGAGGTGTTGCGACGCATTGTGGCCGTGATTAACAGGGTGCTTGCGCAAGTCTTGAAAGTCTTAATAAGTATGGAATTTTGAAGCACTGTTTTCCAGACCTTGAAAAGTCTTGGATTTTGTGTGAAAGTCTTAATAAAGGATGGAAAATAAATTTATGGTAGAATATTACAGTATGCTTAAAGGCATTGTGAAATGAGAAATAGGAAGGTAGGCTATAAAACTATAATTTTACTAACTGGTCACGTACTGTATTAGCCTAATGGGATGAGATGTGAGTGAAGAGACTGAATTCTACATACATTCATCCATCCATTCATTTTTATAGATAGATAGTTTTTGTGACACTTGTTTGATGTGAAATTCATGTACTTAAGATTTTCATGTTTTGAAACGTTTTCATCAGTAAAAGCATAATTTACTGTAAATAATACATTTGTTCATTGAATACTAGCCTATAAAAATGAACATTTCTAATAAACACAGTTGGTACAATCTCAACCAATGAAGTAGGCACACAAGTTACAAGAACATAAAGTTAAGGTCTTGGGGAAAAAAAAGTCTGGAATTTTGTTTTGGAAAAAGAGCAAGCACCCTGATTAAGTTTTTAAGTGTGCGTGGTTTGGCATTCCGGGGAGACAACTTATGGTGCTCTGGGACGGCTGTGGCAATGACGTCCCCCTGGATAATAGGAGTGTTGTTAGTGCTGCATAGGTGGATGCTCTTTGAATTGATAATATAGTTCAGTATAGACAAATGCTCTTCGAATTGATACACATTTTGAATCTGTACATTTTAATATATGGATGCTGTTTGGATTGATAGTGAATTGAATTGATTGGTTTTAAATGGAGATATTTGAATAATCCTACATACTGTATATAGATGGAAGCTGCTTTAATTGTTACTGATTTTGAATGAATACGTTTGAAAATGTAGCCTAGGGGCACTTGAGGTTTAGTGCCCAGGGGCACCACATTGACTTAATACGGCCCTGGTGTGGGGGGGGGGTTTACTGGGGGTAGAGAGTTCAGCATTCTAACAGCCATGGTGGAAAAAGCTGTTGGTGAGCCTGGTGGTGCAGGAGCGGAGGCTCCTGAACCTTCTCCCAGAGGGCAGGAAGCTGAACAGGTTGTGTGCGGGGTGGCTGGCATCGCTCACAATTGTGTTCGCTTTGCGGGTGAGGCGGGTGTTCTAAATGTCTTGTTGGGAGGGGAGTGGGGCACCAATGATCTTTCCTGCTGTGTTCACTATGCGCTGCAAGGCTTTCCTGTTGTAGTCAGTGCAGCTCCCGTCCCACACAGTGATGCTGCTGGAGAGGATTCTTTCGATGGTGCCTCTGTAGAATGTGCACATGATGGGTGGTGGTGCACTCGCTCGCTTCAGTTTGCGCAGGAAGTAGAGGCGCCGTTGGGCTGTCTTTGCCAGTGCTGCAGTGTTGGTGTTCCAGGAGAGGTCCTCACTGATGTGCACCCCCAGGAATCTGGTGCTGCTCACTCTCTCCACAGCAGCACCATCGGTGGTCAGTGGCAGGTGATGGGTGTGGCCTCTCTGGAAGTTGACAACAATCTCCTTGGTCTTGCTGACATTCAGTAGGAGATTGTTGTTTCTGCACCACGTGGTCAGAAGGTTAAACATGACAGTTTTGGGAAATTAAAGCTAAGACATGACAGAAACATAAAATATGACAGAGCCCCAGGATGTTCCTAATTTTGACAATACTACAATGGTGAAAGAAGGCAGTCCTAGAGACCTATTTCATATGCAAGCAAAAGGACAGACTGTGGTAAAAAAAAAAATAACTTAAAAGTTTCTGACAGTAGAGTACTGGAAGCCAAAAAAATGCCATCCAGACATAGATAGACAGTGTACGTGTTACTATGTATACATCATCTACCATTTCACCTATCAGCTAACATCTAGCACCGTTTCCACATCCTGCTTCTCTAACATCAGGTCTGTCTTTGCTCTTGGTGGAAGAGGTCGCACTTCTCTCTGCTCCTCCCTCCCCTTTTTTGCCCTGCTCAGCGTGTCTGTGTCTGTGTCTTTGGAGCATCTTTTTACATATCAGACGAATTCAAGTAAGATGGATTTAGTGAGCTGGTCTTTAAATGCTATTGATCAAATTTTCTCAAACGCGAAGACGAGGAAAGGAGAAGCCTCATGCCCCGACGGGACATTCTTCGCTGGATACTCGGAGGACGCATGGGGGAAGTGGCATACCATGTGTTTAGCGATGCTGGCTGTCGAGGACGCGGAAGACGTCTATATATTCGGATTTATGATACTTGGGTTCCTGCTGTTTGGAGTTGGAGGATACCTGGTATTTTGTGAAATTAAGAGATCGTGGAAGGCATTCGATGGGGTCACAAGAGCAATCAACGCTCAGACTGAGATGCTACGTGAGCAGAATCGGAAGCTGGAGGCGATCCTTGCGCAGGTTCGCAGGTTGGCTGAGATTCCTGGACTCAGAAGAGAAATGGATTGACCTGGGAGAATGGTTGATTGATCACTTGGACCGGGCGGAAAGGGTCCACATCCCACAATTCGGCTGAATTCGGGATTTCGCCATGAGATACCAGCAATGGACAAAAAGACAGAGAGCGCAATCAGTTGTCTGTCTGACCTAAATTAATTGTTATACCAATCCGGCGCCCCACACTGGCCTTGTAGCCAGCTGCATAATCCTTCTCCACGCTTGTTATGATAACATGATGCGCTTTCCCATGTGCTCCCCCCTCCCTTCCTGACACTCCTGTGAGTTTTGTTGTTGAACTGGCTGACATATTCGAACTTGTCAAGGACAATTTGCCTGATCCAACACTCTGTGCAGACTTATTGAACAAACACACGCAAACACACACACATGCTCATTGATAACACATGCAACTCCTCACCTCTTCACTGTCCCATTGCTTAAGGTGTTGTTATGTGTATGTGATGCTTTTTTTTCTGTGCTGAGGTTTTTTGCGATCTCAGACCGTATCCTGATAAGGGTATAGTGTTAAGTATGATTTTTTTCCTCCCCTCACCCAATATTGTTCCCTTCCTTCTTATCTGGCGGCGCCTGCGTGGCCGTGAGCCCGTGGGCTGCGATGCCTTGGTCACACTCTCTCTCCCTGTCTGTTTCTGTGTTGTCTGTCATGACCGAAACTGGAATTTCCCCTTGGGGATTAATAAAGTATAATTGATTGATTGATTGATCAATATCCAGCCAAACAACACTGAACCAACGTCGATTTTCCTCCGCCTGCACCACTTCTGGCCTTCCATGACTCCTGCCATGCACCAAGCATCATCACTGCAGTTTGATTAGTAAATATATTGTATACTAAGGGGGATTACAAATATAATTAATAGAAAACCACAAGTGCACAAAAATGAGAAACCAGTTGAATCTTTTTTTTTTAACCAGACACAGCTTTATGTCACTAAAATATAAGGATAGATTAAAGAAAAGAAGAAAAAAAAAACACAAAGGAAAAGGGAACTGCCCCATCTGCTGGTTTTATTGGTTTTTCTTGGAATTTCTTTTGGTCCCACTGATTCATTTTTGCTTTACTCTCTTAAATTCATGAACCAAACTGAATAATCTGTTCTTTGTTAAAACTAAATTAAATGTGAGCGTAAGTTTGTGCCATACCTAACAGCGGATGCAAATACAAAACTGCTTAAAACAATGACTAAGTTCAGGTTAATTGTGAAATCAGTCCCAACATTAGAGCTTGAAAGTGACGCTTTAACTGTCTGTCTGAAAGACAACCAGATGGGGTGTATTGTCAGGTTGGTGTATAGGGAGGACACGGATGCGGACTTAAAAAGGAAAACTGGATTTATTTCACAAAACAATAAGGCAAACAGAGGGCGCGGCTAAGCCGGATTCAAAAAATGTTACTGAGAAAAACAAAAAGGACTTGGCATGGCAAGAATAAATAAATACTTAGCTTTACGAAAACGACGTGGAACATGGGAACAACCAGAATAACGGGAAGCATGGTAGGCAGGTCAGGTAGGAATGGCAACAAAGATCTGGCAAACAGAGGGGAGGCAGGAAACTAAATAGGGAGTGAGAGTGATTGGAGAGTGAGTGCAGCTGAGGGAAAAGACACAGGTGAAGTGAGTGAACTTAATTAACAGAGTGCAGGGAAACTACAATGGCAAAACTAAAACCAAGACATGAACTGAAAACTAAACATGGACTCAAACTCAAAAACATGACCTAAAACATGAAACTAAAAACAAGAGTCCATGGGCGTGACAGAGCTCCCCCCTCAAGGGTGGATCCCAGACATCCCTTAAAAGTCCGACGGTGGGAGGGAGGGGCTCGAAGCCGGTCAGGCGGGGGACTAGAAACAGGCATGTGGCACCGGCTTCGGGCAGCAGGAGGCGGTGGTCTGGCAGACACCCAGACTGCAGACGGCGTGGCAGGAACAGGCGGTGGTCTGGTGGACGCCCGGACCCCAGATGACGTGGCAACAGGCGGTGGTCTGGTGGACGCCCAGACTGCAGACGGCGAGGCAGGAACAGGCGGTGATCTGGTGGACGCCCGGACCCCCGATGACGTGGCAACAGGCGGTAGTTTGGTGGACGCCCGGACCCCCGATGACGTGGCAGCAGGCGGTGGTCCGGCGGACGCCCGGACCCCCGATGACGTGGCAGCAGGCGGTGGTCTGGTTGGCACCCAGACTTCCGTTGGCGCGGAGGCAGGAGATGGTGGTCCGATGGACGCCCAGACCTCCGTCGGCGCGGCGGCAGGCGGTGGTCCGGTTTGCACCCAGACTTCCGTCTGCGTGGCGGGAGGATGAGCCGGGGACCGTCCCACGGTCGGCCGGACATCCGGCGGGGGGGGGGAGCCCCCCCTTCAAGGGATGGATCCCAGACAACCCCAACGTCTGGGGGTGGGAGGGAGGGGCTCGAACAGGTGAGTCCATGGGCTGGGGCCCCATAGGCTCTGAGGCTTTGTCGGCCCCTGTAGCCTCTTTGTCAGGCCCTGTGGGTCCTTGGTCGGGGTCATGATCAGGCCCTATGGCCTCTTGGTCAGGCTCGTGGTCAGGCCCTATGGCCTCGTGGTCAGGCCCTGTGGCCTCTTGGTCAGGCTCGTGGTCAGGCCCTGAAGCCCCTTGGTCAGGCCCTGTGGCCTCTTGGGAATGAACCCAAAGTGTTGTAATTGTAGTGGGGCGCACAGTGCAGCGTACTGGGGCTGTGCAGTTATCAGAAGGGAAACTGAAATTCATAATGTGAAGTTGAAGGATAAAGTGTCTTATGCAGAAGCTGTGAAAAGAGTAGATCAATCTGGAAAGGTTGGAAGAAATGTAAGATACCTGCCTATAGTCAGAGACAGGGAGGCGGGGAGTGCAGCGGTTAGGCCTTCTATGAAGGAACATGGCTGGAAAGAGAAAATGGACCTGGTGACATTTATTGCAGGGGTGGTAAATGTGACAGCAGAGGTAAAGTCAAAAACCAACAGGATCCAAATTATTACAAAGGCAGCGGTTCAACACTTGGGTATGGTGGGATTAAAGTGGGAGGTGGTGAGAGACGGTCTTTGTGTGATACCGCCAAGCCAGTAGAGTGTAGGATGAAAATTCTGCCTATGTTAATTTTACAATGGAATGCAAGGAGTCTGCTTGCAAATGGCCAGGAGTTTAAAAAGTTTTTGGAAGACATGACCGTGAAACCAGATGTAATATGTATTCAGGAAACTTGGCTTCAACCTAGATTTGATTTTGTTTTGCTTGATTATATAACTGTTAGGAGAGATAGGGTAGGGGGAACTGGAGGGGGAACTGGAGGGGGATGTGCTACCTTTATAAAACAAGGGATGCCATATAGGGTGCTCGGGCTTGGACAGGTGCAGGAATATGTGGTGGTGGAAATATGGGTGGATTCAAGGAGAATAGTTGTCATAAATTATTATAACCCTTGCAAGCGGTTAGCTCTTGCTGAGCTATAGGAAGTTGAAGGACAGGACAGAGGGAATGTGGTATGGACTGGGGACTTTAATGCGCATAGTACATTATGGGGTGGAAATAACACTGATGGCAATGGTCAGGTGATTGAATATTTGTTGAGTGAAAGGAACTTAATTTGCTTAAATGATGGTAGGGGCACAAGGTTTGATATTAGAACAGAGCATGAATCAGCACTAGATCTCACTCTCTCATCAACTGGGTTGGCCCCAAGGTGTGAATGGGAAGTTCATGAAGACAATATAGGGAGTGATCATTATCCTGTTATCTGTACTATGGATATTGATGTCAGCCCTAGGCCAGGAGGGAGGATTGGGAGGTGGATCTTTGAAAAGGCGGATTGGGAGAGGTTTAGGGATTTTAGTGATCTGTTTCTTAGGTCTGTCCCAAGTACAGATAGTGTGGATGGGGCATGAGTTTGAGCTGCGGCGAAGGATTCATATGGCTGCCATGGAATCAATCCCGAAAAGTTCAGGGAAGATGGTTAGAAAAGCTGTCCCTTGGTGGAATGAGGAATGTGAGAATGCTGTGGAAGCCAGGAAAAGAGCTTTTAGACAGCTGAGACGGACACATAATTTTCAACATCTGATTGAATATAAACAGGCACAGGCTTTAGTCAGGAGGGTCATCAGGCAAAGAAAGAGGTCATACTGGAGAGATTACTGTAGTACAATAGGTAAAAGTGTGGATATCATTGATGTGTGGGGCATGATTAAGAAAATGGAGGGTAATAGGAGGAGGTGGGATTATCCAATTTTTTCAGATGGTGACCTTCTGCCTGTCTCTGACGTTGAGAAGGCAGAAATGATGGTGAGGACTTTAAGTAAGGTCCATAGTTCAGACAACCTCTCAGATCAGGAAAGGAGAGGTAGAGAGGAGACAATGGCACGGTTTGGTGAAGTTATTCAAAAGAAGGAGAAATTGGAGGACAAATATAATGTTCCCTTTACATTGTTGGAGCTCAAAAATGCTTTGGAGAGGTGCAGGAACTCAGCCCCTGGGCAAGACGAAATTTGTTATAAAATGTTGTCACATCTGAGCGATGAGGGATTGATGGTGATCTTGACCATGTATAATAAGGTGTGGGAGGAGGGACACATTCCTCTGGGATGGAAAGAGGCGGTCATTGTGCCTATCAGAAAACCTGGGAAAGATGCTACTAACCCTGTAAATTACCGGCCGATAGCTTTAACCTCGCAGTTTGGTAAGCTGATGGAAAGACTGGTCAATGAAAGATTAATGCACTTTGTTGAAGAAAAGGGGTTACTGTCAAGATATCAGAGTGGGTTCAGGAAGGGTCGAAACACAATTGACTCTGTTTTGTGTCTTGAGAATGAAATCAGGAAAGCTCAAATACATAAAGAAACTGTTGTGGCCGTATTTCTGGACGTTGAAAAAGCACGTGATATGCTTTGGGTGGAGGGCCTTTTGATCAAGATGCATATGTTAGGTGTTGGGGGGAACCAACACCTAACACCACCAGGGGCATCCAGGTTAAGATAGGGAAGGATATATCAAGGCATTGCCTAGTTGAAAATGGAACTCCGCAGGGGAGTGTGGTCAGCCCCCTCCTATTCAATATAATGATAAATGATATTTTTTCTGAAGTACAGCCTGATATTGGACAGTCCCTCTTTGCTGATGATGGCAGTTTGTGGAAAAGGGGGAAGAATGTGAAACACATTGTGAAGAGGGTTCAGGAAGCTCTGACGACTGTGGAGGACTGGGGTAGGAAGTGGGGTTTTAGATTTTCAGTGGAGAAAACGAAGGCAATGTTTTTTTACGAGAAAGAAGATGTGTGACAGTTTTAAATTGCAACTGTACAACTGTCCTGTGGAGAGGGTGTCTTATTTTAAATTCCTGGGTGTGTGCTTTGACACTAGGCTTACGTGGAGAGTTCATATCTCCAGGGTAGTAGACAAGTGCAAAACTGTTCTGAACTTAATGAGATGTCTTGCTGGAAAAGAACGGGGTGCTGATTTGGCCTCTTTGAAGTTGATCTATATATACTTGATCAGGGCGAGGATCGATTATGGTTGTTTGGTGTATGCCTCTGCGGCGGCAACTGTGCTGGCCAAGCTGGATGTAGTCCAGGCTACTGCCTTGAGACTGTGTACTGGAGCTGTGCGGTCCTCTCCTGTCTGCGCCTTACAAGTGATTACCGGAGAAATGCCTCTTGGGTTGAGGAGAAGACAACTACAGGCCAACTATTGGGTGAATCTGATGGGTCAACGACCCGATCATCCTGTGAGACGTGTTATTGAGCCAAGCTGGGAGAGTGTGGTGGCAGATTTGTCGAGTTTTGGGTGTACTGGAGAATCTGTGGCACAGGAAATGAATGTTTTACATCGTTCCTTTTGCTCAACAGTAATATGGCCTGTGATTCCTGTGTGGCAGCTAGGTGTTCCAGAAATTGACCTGACACTGCTTGAATTCAAGGAAAACGATCCTGAAGTAGAGCTTGTGTATAGGTTTCACTGTCATATAGAAGAAAGTTACTATGACTGTGTTTTAGTGTTTACTGATGGGTCAAAGGATCAGGAGTCAGGGGTTACTGGAGCAACTTTTTTTGTTCAGAAAATGAATGTCCATGCCTCAAAGAGGACGTCTGATTCTTTACATGTGTTCACAGTTGAGTTATATGCCATCCTGATGGCTGTCCAGTGGGCGGATAAATTGCGAGATAGGAGGGTTTTAATATGCAGTGACTCTGTGTCTGCTGTCAGCTTTGGGAACAAGGCACAAAGGGCAGGGATCTCTATTCCATAGTAAGTAGTGTTTCTGACTCAGTTACGGCCTGCACTAGTGGTAAGCGTAAGGAGGAGGTTATCATTGCGAGACTAAGGATAGGCCATACATGTCTAAATAGCATTCTGTGTGTTTTAGGGAAACATCAGGACGGATTGTGTTCTTGCCAGCAGAGGGAGACTGTTGAACATGTGTTGTTATTTTGTGGGAAGTATGAAGCCCATAGGCAAGAATTGATCAGGCGCCTAAAGCGATGTGGGATGAAGGACGTCTCCTTGAAAAATGTGCTTGATGTGGGAACAATTGTGAAGGGAAAGCGCCACTTCTTTAATTTTTAATATGATACTGGACTGTATAGTAGAATTTAATTTTGTAGTGCACTAGTCCAGTAGGAGGCGGTAATGCACCTTTCTGGATGCCAGCTTCCGTAAAACCCAATAGAAGAAGAAGAAGAAGACACAGGTGAAGTGAGTGAACTTAATTAACAGAGTGCAGGGAAACTACAATGGCAAAACTAAAAACTCAAAACCAAGACATGAACTGAAAACTAAACATGGACTCAAACTCAAAAACGTGACCTAAAACATGAAACTAAAAACAAGAGTCCATGGGCGTGACATGTATAACCTTAACCTTGGTCCATTTGTGTACTTTATATAAAGTTTGAATCTTGGAAGGGTTACAAGGTCATTCAAAAATAATTTAGAGTAAATTAGGCTGTAGTGAGAAATATTAGTGGAAAACATTTAAAACAGTTCCCAATCTTCTAAAGAGTGGACGTCCCAACAATTCACACCAAGGTCAGGCCATGAAATGTTCAGAGAAAGCAAGTATACATCACAGACTCTACAGGTTTCAATGAACATGTTAAATGTAATAAACCGGAAATCATTACTTCGGGAGTCACACCCAGAGCTGTTGTTAGAGCTAGAGGACGACACCCAGGAAACCAGTTTGTAAATTACCCCATGTTGGAAATAGAATTGTTAAGACTTTTCATTCAGTGTGGTGTAATTCGAGTCCGTGGTCACTGGTTTACATTAATGTATAAAAATGTTATATTTAAACACTAAACACATACATGCACAAAGAAAAAAATTTTTAACATCATTATTTGTTTGAAATACATGGAATCAGGATGTGCAGAATACATTGTTTGTAGGTTTAACTTCATACCGTTCGTGCCATTCAATATTAGTGTTTGAGCCGTTATATAAAATAAAAACAGAAATGGCTATTCTGTTTCTAATTTGCTATAAATTACTTTTACAAGCTGATCTTCCCTAAATATCATGCTTAATGTGCATGTCATGTTCAGTGTGTTACAGTGGTTCTTTTGAAGCGAGTTGAAGCAGCAATCACAACTGGAAAGCCAAGCTGACATGAGTAGAATAAACATGCTATGTCAATAAATTAAGAAAGGTCACTTCCATACCACAGATCCAACATCATCAATCAGACGACTGTTCTGCCAAGATGTCACAACCTCTATGGTCACCCTGACCAAAACAAACAAAGCAAGCAAACAGCAGACTCAAGGTGACACTGTCTGTTTGAACTTTGAAACTTATTTGATGGGATATTTCACAGCGTTTCACAAGATTAATTAAAGACACTGTTATGAATAGTGAAAAACAAAAATCTAATCAAGTATACACCTACAGTAGATTTCACGAGTAAGTTAAATATAACTACACCAAAAAAAATTGGAAAAAATTCTACTCTGTAAATTATACCTGTTTCATTTAATCAAAGCAATAAGTCGCACAGTAAAACATATAGTCATAAAGTGTAACGTATGGGTCAAAAAAAGATCCTCTTTCAAATGAGTTTTGGCTGCTGTCTTGGACAAATTGTATTTATATCTTTGCTTCTTTTTTTTCTTGGTTTACCTTTTTTATGTCATATTATTTTAGCAAATATTCATTCAAATCAACTTACAAGTGAGGAACACTTAAGGAGACAATGTAGGATTCAGTATTCTGCCCAAGGACACATGAAGACTGGGGAAGTGGGGGATCAAACCAACTCCAAACTTCCAAATGAAAGAGGATCAGTACTTTACCACTTTAGCTTAAGAGCAACAGCTTTCCCAGCTGTCAGTCAGTCTCTATATATAACTAATACTAACAGCAACTGTCATTAAAATGTATTAGAATAAAGGGATTTTCAATTAATGTGAAAATTGCTCAATTGTGAAACACGGTAAACATTTTGAAAAAAGATGTCAGAGTGTGATTTGGCCTTTTTGACAATGTCAGGTGACCCTAACTTTTCTCCCTGTGGTGGTCTAAAAGTTTAATACGTTATCTATCAAATGAAGAGCAGCAGTCAAAAGTGCCATGGCTCATATAATACTTGCATTGCATCACAGGTGGGTTTTGTCAGTAAAATATTTCCATATAAAAGGCTGTGTGTCACCACAGTTACAGCCTCATCAGCCATGAGAGCGGTTGTGCTTGCCCTGGCTCTGGCCTTTGTGTGTAAGTTGGATTCTGCATTTCTGAAAGTGGGCAGCTTTTACATTGCCATAAGGATTTTTTGTTCAATCTTGAGCAGTGTACTGATTTCAAGTACCTTAATCGAAGCAAAGAAAACTACTTTATTTTATGCAATGTTATAGAGAAATAATCAGAGAATGTTGCTCATTGTTTCATGCTATTGCATTCTGGACCAAAAACAGAATTCTTAGGCTGCGGCGCTTCGATTATATATAGCACACAATATCTGTTACTATATTTGATACTTTTGTTGACATTCATGAATTGGTATTTACTGAAATTGCTGAGTTGGAGAGCTTTCTTTGTATGCTTCTATGCTCTTGCATGTGCTTATTGACAGACAAGAAATTTCCAAAAACTTGTGTCACATTTTTTACAATTTAAAAATGTTGAAATGCATAAGAACAGATTCCAGTCACATGTTGAACTGAGTTGAAATGGGTTTTCTTTTTTTCCAATTTAGCCGGACAAAGTCCTGTCTTTGGTAAGCCCAGTACTTTATTGTAACCTTAAAAGGCTGTTACCATTATCCAACATTTGCTGCAACTAAGGTTAAGTTAAATCAAATTATTCTGGTAAAATGATTAACACTGATAATTTATGGATGAAATAGTAAAAAGTTTTTAGCATTGTTTTTTTTTTTTTTTTAGATAAGTTGGAGTCCTTGTAACTAAGCAAATTTGTGCCTACAGCTCCTGACTTTGCTGCCGGTAAGACTTATGTGTACAAGTATGAGGCATTCCTCCTGGGAGGTCTCCCTGAGGAAGGTTTGGCCAGAGCTGGACTCAAAATCAAGTCTAAAGTTATGATCAGAAATGATGTCCAGAACACATATTTGCTGAAGGTAAAGTTTAATGTCATGAGCAAGCAACAATTATTTTAGCTTGGAAATGCACTAAATCTCTAATGCTCTACATCTGATTCCTATATTTTAGCTTGCGGAACCTGAGCTCTTTGAGTATAGTGGCATTTGGCCAAATGATGCTCCAATCCCAGCAACCAAGCTGACTGAAAAGCTGGCACCTGAGCTCAAGAACCCCATCAAGTTTGAGTATACCAATGGTGTTGTGGGAAGAATCCATGCACCTGAAGGAATTTCAACTTTGGTGCTGAACATCTACAGAGGCATCCTGAATATCCTTCAGCTCAACATCAAGAAGACACACAATGTGTATGATTTACAGGAGGTTTGTCAAACATCCCAAAGTAGCCTATTTATAATAAATCACAATGCAAGAGATTTAATCTGCTCACTAAAAAGGTGCTTTGCTCCATAGATCGGAACTCAGGGTGTGTGCAAGACCCTCTACTCCATCACTGAAGACATCAAGGCTGAACGCATCCATCTGACCAAGACCAGGGACATGAACAACTGTCAGGAAAAGATCATGAAAGACATTGGGTTAGCATACACTGAGAAATGTGACAAGGGCCAGCAGGTAAGCTTAAGTCCATTTGTACAACGCATCCATCTGAAAAAAAATACCATTGCATAAGCAGGCAACTGTGTGGTTTGTATTTACAGGACAACAAAAACCTGAGAGGTACCTCATCATTCACTTACACCTTGAAAGAAGTTGCAAGTGGTGTCATGATCCTGAAGGCAGACGTCATTGAGCTGATCCAGTTTTCACCTTTCTCTGAGCACAGCGGAACTGCTCAAATGGAGACCAAGTATGTCAAAAGATGAAGAGAATGTAAAAATGGTCGCATCTGGGTTAAATGGAGTTGTGACCCAGCCTTTTTTTTTTCACATTACTTTAAAGGCAGTCCTTGGTGTTCCTTGAGATTCAGAAAGACCCATTGCCATCTACCAACGCTGAGTATCACCATCGGGGATCTCTCAAGTTTGAGTTCTCCACCGAACTTCTTCAGTCACCTCTTCAGCTCATCAAGATCACCGACCTACGGGTCCAGGTATTTTTTTCACTATGCTTCAAAATGTAGGAAGTCATGGATGAAAATTTGGACATTTCTACTGACACCCCTTTCAATCCTGTGGTCTTAGATTAAAGAGCTTCTGGACCATCTGGTTACCCACAATGTGGAGAGTGTCAATGCACATGCCCCTCTGAAGTTTTTGGAATTGATTCAGATTCTCCGTGCAGCTCGCTATGAAGACCTAGTAATGTCTTGGGACGAATACAGACAGATGTCCTCCCACAGGTGGCTTACAGTGATTTGAAATTTGAATATAGGAGAAAATACTATGTGTGTTTGTATATATATATATGTATATATATATATATATATATATATATATATATGTATGTACATTTACAATTGTTTTACAGACGCTGGCTCTTGGATGCCATCCCTGTCACTGGAACCCCTGCTGCTCTTAGATTCATCAAGGAGAAATTCCTGGCTAATGAATTGCGTGTTGCTGAGGAAGCTCAGGTTTTGATTGCAGCTGTTCACATGGTGTCGGCAAACACTGAGACTATCAAGATGATGGAGGTAGGTGAGCCCCAAAGTAAGTTACATTTACAATAAGAAGAATTAACACATGAAACATTTCTGATATTTGCTCCCTTCTAGACCCTGACAGTCGACAAAAAAGTATTGGAAAGCCCTGTTCTGCGTGAGATTGTCCTCCTTGGCTATGGTGCCATGATTTTCAGAAACTGCGCTGAGTTAGCCGTCTGTCCTGCCGAGTACATAAAGGTGAAATAACCCTGTTATTTTTTATTGGGCTTCAAATATAGAGGGAAATGAATGAGTAAGAAATGGACAACCTATTTTTCCATTTCCTTAAAACAGCCCATCCAGGAACGTCTTGATGACGCTGTTGCTAAGCGTGAAACCGAGAAGATCATCCTGCTTATAAAGGTTTTGGGAAATGCGCAACACCCTGCTACTCTCAAGTCAATCACAAAGATCATGCCCATTCATGGCACTGCTGCTGCATCTCTGCCATTGAGAGTCCATGCTGAAGCCATCATGGCCCTGAGGAACTTTGCAAAGAAGGAGTCAAGAATGGTGAGTTCTGAACACTAAGGAGTTTTACAAATTGGGCTGGTCTTTAGCCTGAACTCCATACTGAGTTTGATTTCTCCTCTCAAATAGGTCCAGCAATTGGCTCTTCAGCTCTACATGGACAAAGATATTCATCCAGAGCTTCGTATGCTTTCCTGCATCGTCCTGTTTGAAACAAGGCCTTCAATGGGATTGGTGACAACTCTTGCCAACAATGTAAAGACAGAGAAAAATTTGCAGGTTGCCAGCTTTACTTATTCTCACATGAAGTCCCTGAGCAGGAGCCCCTCCACAATCCAGTCCTCAGTGTAAGAGCCCTGTCTCATGCCAATTCATCTACAATTCTATCTGCACAAAACAATGCATCATCTCTTTTACGCTTCCATTGCAGTGTGGCTGCTTGCAGGGTTGCCATAAATATCCTGGGTCCTAAGCTGGACAGACTGAGTTTACGTTACAGCAGAGTTGCCCATGTGGATGCCTACAACAGTAAGACCTATGTCACATGTAAATTAATTCTATCTGAGTTTTATTTTTGCTGATGCATCAGCTAACTGCATCTCATTAAACACTTCATCAGGTTCCTTGATGATTGGCGCTTCTGCCACTGCTTTCTACATCAATGACGCCGCCACCATTCTGCCAAGGTCTGTTTTAGCCAAGACCAGAGCCTTCCTTGCTGGAGCTGCTGCTGATGTTTTGGAGGTATATGGTGGACATGAAAAGCTGGTCAGCTGTTCAATGGCTCATTTATAAGTTGCTGTTTTAACATTGCTGATTTCCTCTTAGATTGGAGTGAGAACTGATGGACTACAAGAGGCACTTCTGAAAAACCCTGAATTTATTGACAATGCTGACAGGATCACCAAGATGAAGCGCGTCATTAAAGCTGTAAGCAACCAAGAAAGTCATAAAGACAAGAATACACTCTTTCACACTCCCATATGGTGATCACACCACATGTTCTCTGTCCACAGCTCTCTCAGTGGAGGTCCATGAGCATCAGCAAGCCTCTGGCTTCTATCAGTGTCAAGGTCTTAGGACAAGAAATTGCCTTTGCGAACATCGACAAAGCCATGATTGAACAGGCTGTTGCGGTATGATATAAACAGCAACCTATCATCCTCAAGATAAATCACAATTTTGCAAGACAAAACATGCATGTAATATTCTTCACCTACAGTGGGCCAGTAGTAATAGTACTATTCTGGAACATGGAAAACATGCTCTCAGGGCTCTGTTACTGACTGGTGTCAACGTCCAGTACGCTAAGCCTGTGTTGGCCACTGAGGTGCGACGTATCATGCCTACTGCTGCTGGTCTTCCAATGGAGCTCAGTCTGCACACTGCCGCTGTGGCTGCAGCTGTGGTTAAAAGTGAGTCAAAAAAATAAACAAATACAAAAAAGATTAAATTTGAAATAGAAATCTCTTGGAGGAGGAAAAAAAAAAAAGGATACCATGTGGGCAGTATTATGCATTGGGGTAAATAATGAGCTCATTTGTTTTCTTAGTCAAGCCCAAAACTTCACCACCTTTGCCAGAAGACTTCAAATTCGGACGCCTGCTTGAGACAGACATACAGCTTGAGACTGAAGTCAGAACAAGGTGGGTTCGATACATAAACAGACTGACATGAACTGACCCCCGAAATGTCTCAAGTAACAAAACTGAACATAAAATTTTCCTTGTTCTCCAGTTTTGCCATGAACACATATGCTGTGATGGGAGTTAACACTGCCATTCTTCAGGCTGCCCTGGTGTCAAGAGCCAGAATCAACTACACTGGACCTGCTAAAATCACTGCAAGACTTAACATAAAAGAGGGCGACTTTAAGATCGAAGTCCTTCCTGTTCCTCTGCCAGAAAACGTTACATCTGTGAAGTAAGTCTCCCATTTGCCTCTTTGTTTCCTTTTGAAAAGATTTAGTGTCAACTCGAGCTTTATCCGTTCAACCTGGTTGATTACATTCATGTCTCTCTTCTACAGTATCGAGACCTTTGCTGTGGCAAGAGACATTGAGGATCCTGCTGCTGAGATAATCACTCCACTCATTCCTAAGAAAGATCTGCCGTCCATCTCAAGCAAGGTTTCATCTATGATCGTTTCTTCTGCTGAGGTATGTGTTGTGACTACAGAATTTTAGATATTTACAATAGTATCTGTATTTATCATTTACATGTATTTCTCCTTATAGTCAGCATCCTTAGAGACCCTGGAGGATGACGTTTTCAAGTCCAACAAAACTAAAGCTCGTGCATTTTCCAAGAGGTACTGTGTTAAGTATGTTGGGGTTGGAATCAAAGCCTGTTTCAAGGTTGCCACTGAAAATGCCGCTTCAATCCGGGACATTGCCCTGTACAGAATGGCTGGACAGCACAACCTCTCTCTCTCTCTCACATCAAGTAAGCACTAAGAAAACAACACTTTTGAGCATTTCATAGAAGCGCTGTTCATAGAAGTCAGATACTAATAACATTATTTACTGATGTTTCAGTTGAAAGTCAAGAAATTGAGAGACTGGAGATGGAGGTTAAAGTGGGGTTAAAGGCTGTCGAAAGTCTCATTGCACAGATCAACCGGAGCGAAGAAATCCTCGATAGTGCACCAGTCCTGATGAGGCTAAACAAAATCCTGGCTTCTAACAGAAACAGCTCCTCTAGCTCCAGCAGCTCTTCCTCAAAGCGTTCTTCCAAGACCTCCTCTTACAGTTCCAGTTCCAGTATCAGCAGCAGCAGCAGCAATAGCAGCAGACGCAAAAACCTCAGTTCCTCAAGATCTTCCAGTGGTTCATCCAAGACCAGCTCTGCATCAAGCCTTGCATCACTCTTCAGTGCCAGTTCAAGTTCTTCTCTCTCCAGTTCTCGTGCCTCAAAGGTAAACTTCTAAAAATATTTTTAACTTTGCAGGAAAGAATTCTTACACATCAATATGGCCTGCGTGGGAGCTGACAATAATATTTGTTCTTAACAGCAAGTGATTTCGCTCCTGAAGTTCCACAAGAATCACAGGAAGCAGGTATGTTTTTATGACCCCTCAAAATAGATATTGTACTTTATGAAAATATGCCAACCTCCGTCACAGTTTTTGCCAGGTGCTTCATTATCTTAACATTTTGTTGTTTCAGGGTGTCCCCTCATCAGCGGCTTCCAATAGCAATAGCAGTGCCTCAAGCTTTGAAGCCATCTACAGACAGGTGAAATTGGGTTATTAGAAAAAAAAAAAGAAGAAAGTTCCAAATCTTTTCCCTAATGGGTTAAATGCACGCTCTTGGACCAATGACTTATGGTTGTCCCCACAGAATCAATTGCCTAGCAGAGAGACCGAGGCCTTGGCCGTCATCTTCCGTGCTGTTAGAGCTGATGAGAAGAAGCAGGGATATATAGTTACTGCCTACTTAGACAAACCAACTGCCAGAGTTCACATGGTCATTGCTTCCCTGGTTCGTGGAAACAACTTGAAGATCTGTGCCGATGGAGTTCTGTTGAGCAAGCACAAAGTGACGGTAAGAAACTGTCTTGCCTTTTACTAGAAATAGCAAGATATCCTATAAAAACAAGCTGTCTTATACTTGTGTCTGTTGTTTATTTCATAGGCCAAAATGACTTGGGGAGTAGAATGCAAGCAGTACGACATCATGGCTACAGCCGAAACTGGTCTTGTTGGTCCAAGCCCAGCAGCTCGTCTCAGAATGTCATGGGAAACACTCCCATCTGATCTTAAACGCTTTGGAAAGATGTAAGAAACTTTCTGTCTACTGTCTAAAGCCCGCCCACATCCCATGTTGACTGTCTAAAATATCTGAATTTTGGACTTTTTTTTGTTCGTTTGTTTGTTTTTTATAGGATGTATGAATACATTCCTACTAAATTTCTGTCCGACTTGATCCAAGCAAAGAGTCCAAACAACACCAAGAGGATTTCATTCACTATTGTTGCATCATCTGAAAGGACCATTGACGTCATTGCAAAAACACCAGTGGTATGAAAAGTCATGCCGTTTCCTCAAAATAAAGTTTTAATCACTGCTTTTGAAAAACAAAACTCCATTTCTTTCTGCCTCCAGAATACTGTCTACAACAAAACTGTGAGTCTTCCCATCTCTCTGCCCCTTGATGAGATCACATCATCCCTCACCCCCTTTGAAGACGTCCCTGATAAAGTCCACTATGTGTTTGCCAAGGCTCTTGCAGGTAATAGCTGCTGTGTTCTAAAATTCAACACACTTGTTTTGACTTTTTCCTGCAAGTCACAAATAAAATCTTTTTTTTTCTTTTTTTTTTTCTTGCCAGCTGAATGCTTGTCCATTAATGATTCACTGACCACATTCAACAACCGGACATACGAGAACAAGATGGTACCCTCTTGCTACCAGGTTTTGGCACAAGACAGCACAGAGGAGCTGAAATTCATTGTTCTGCACAAGCGGGATTCCAAGGAGCAAAACCACATCAATGCCAAAATTGCTGACATGTGAGTAGCCAAATAAAACTAGAAAAAATAGCTGACTTTAATCCAAAAGTTGACTAAACTAAAAAGGTTTTTTGCTTCTTGTAGAGATATTGACCTCTACCGCATGAACAATGAAGTGATTGTGAAGGTCAATAGCATGGAAATACCCCTCACCAGCCTGCCCTACCAGCATCCAAAAGGTGAAACATTAAAACTAACAATGCAAATTGTACGTTGTACCTGTTTTTCTAAACTACTAATAAGAACTGATTATTAAACCTGTTTTACAGCTAAAATCGATATCAGACAAAGTGGAAATGGTGTTTCGGTTTATGCAGCCAGCCATGGTCTTCATGAAGTCTACTTTGACAAGAACACATGGAGGGTAAATTGCAACACTGCATTCTTAACTGTTCCTTCAAAAATGAAAAGCATTAAATTGGGACTGGTAAAACCAAAAGGGCAGCAGCGCAGCATGTTTTCATTAATGGCAGGTATATTTGATGCTTCTTCTCCTTATTGTCTCATCTGATCTTTCAATGTAGATTAAAGTTGTGGACTGGATGAAAGGCAAGACCTCTGGACTCTGCGGAAAAGCCGATGGGGAGGTCAGACAGGAATACCGCACACCCAACGGACGCCTGACCAAGAACGCAGTCAGCTTCACTCATTCCTGGATTCTGCCAGCAGAGAGCTGCAGGGACACCACTGGTAAGAAACAAATATTAAGCAATCATTTATAGGCAAACAGTACAACGTCCTGATCTATCAACTCTGTTTTCTTACAGAATGCCGTCTGAAGCATGAATCCGTGAAGCTGGAGAAGAAGGTAAATATCCACGGGGAGGAGTCCAGATGCTACTCTGTTGAACCTGTGCTGCGCTGTCTGCCTGGCTGCTTCCCGGTGAAGACCACCTCTGTCACTGTTGGCTTCAACTGTCTGCCTGCGGGTAAGTGTGTGGGGAAAAAAAAAGATAGTACATTAGACTAATGCAGAAAAAACCCCACTCAGTTCCTAACTTCTTTACCCTTCTTTTTCATACAGATTCCACTCCTCAGAGTATGAGCAGCATCTTTGAAAGCAGTGTGGACCTGAGGGAAAGTGCAGAGGCTCATCTTGCCTGCAGCTGCACTGCTCAGTGTGCTTAAGAATATTACTCATGGAGAACTCATTGACACCACGTTGATGATTCAGTTGTAACTTTAAATAAAGCGCATGTTAAAAAATGCTTTACCTGAACTGATTATTCCAGTGTGTGGATTTGATATGGAGACTTACATATATTTCACAAAGGACAATTCACCTTTATTGTGAGTCAGTGTCTTGGAGTTATGACAGTAGATGTTAAATGGATCCCACCAACAGCTTGTTACGGCCTTGTGTGTGTGTGGGGGGGGGGGGGGGGGGGCTTTGGGTCCCGTCATGCTGGTGTACGGCATACTGGTTGTGTTGTGTTTATATACAACTCTGGCAAAAACATTTAAACTCAGTGGTTCATGTTCTTTTTGACATTTAGTCTTTTTATTGGTGATGTTAGCTGGATTCTTTCATTGGAAGCTCAAGAACAAGCCAGAGTACTCTCAAGTTAAATAAAGTATTTATTGGTGGTCACACGTGAAGCATATCAGCGCTGGGCTCAGTGGAACAGAGCTCCCGCAGGAAATCCGTCAGACCGAGCCCCGTTTTCCGGGTACATTTCATATTTATATGACTCATTATTTCATATAGGTTGGACTTACACTCGACCTAGTATGATTGGACATGAGTAGGTTCAACCTGCTTCGCCATGTTCTCTGGATAAGCCAAACAATGTGTGTGTGTGAATCTTGCACCTGCTTTCCCAGGCTAATTGTTTTGTCTCACTATGCTTGGATCATTTAAGGTCATATATCGTGTGCATAGTGAAAAAGTACAGAGACTATTTAATAAGCATTTATAATGTCTAAGAACAAAGCCAATTTTAACAGTGAACAAATTTTTTATGTAATTTCCCTCATATTCAGTAGAATACACACAGATTGGCGCTAATGGAAAATCAATGTATGAATACAGCTATCATCGGGCAAGAGGCAGGGTATACCCTGGACAGGTTGAAAGTCCATTACAGGGCGGATTAATGGTTCAAAAAGACAACTATTACAAGACACGGGTATCTAGTCTGTCGAAAAAAGCCAGGGTATCTGGAGAAATCCCCATAGGAGAGAACATGCAAATGCCCGAGCCGAGATTTGAACCAAAAACCTTCTTTCAGTCACATTAACAGTGCTAACCACCACACCTGCATTGTTAGTTCATACAGTATTGTCACCTACCGTACACTGGCCTCTTATGACAAAATATTTTTAAAGATATTATATATTATGTATATGACCATCCATCAGCTCAGCATAATTTTTGATCCTCACATTTTTTCTTTTTTTAACCAGAGAGAATGCAAGTGTTCGTGGGGCTTGGAACAGGATAAGCTGGCTTTAATGAGTTTGGAATATTTATTGTATTAATATTGATGATACTCATAGCAGACTCTCCCTTTGTTCATGACAATGAGAGAAAATACTGTGTTATTCAGGGCTTATTGTGGATATTTCTGTCAGTCACAGCCCAACACAGCACAACGGGAAAGCAGTGCAGGTGAGAATCAGTAACCAGTTCATAAACACAAGCTACCATAAAGGTCAAAAGTCAAGAAACTTTTTGAGTTCACAAATGTCTAGAGTTCCAGAGTTTCAGTAACTGACACCCAACTGTCAGTACAAAACCATTCTCTCATAAAGAAATGGCAAATTTACATTCAGACTACCCCACAGTGGTCAAACCAAAGAGTTAGACCACTTCTATATATTAAATATTTCGTTCAATTTTATACCCTTTTGCCACATCGCAAATATAACCGCAGCATGTACCAAAACTAAGCGCTGCAAATCCGATTTCACCATTTCCTAACTAAAACTGAATAGACACACATTATTTATTCCATTTCTTCCAGCCTCTTATTGCATTATGAGAAACAGCAGCATTAATCCTACTTTCTCAAACTGACAGCAGACAAGTTCAACATGACAGTTTGTAACTTCACAAGCTCTGACATAGAAGTCCATGTTTAGGCAGCATCAGCTGCAATGAGCTAAGAAACTTCTCATCAGCGGGACACATGACCTTTTGTTGCACACCTGCACTGACTCAAAAATTCTATCCAGCCAAAATGACGTTTACAGTACCTCATGAATAAATAAATAAATAAATACATTTACCACATACTCTACGAGTTAAAAACTAAGTAAATCAAAAAGTCACAATTAGACTGAGTTTTCGCCCAGTCGCACAAATAAGAACAAAAGCAACTAAACAGAACATGTTTGGCTTCCACCGTTTACAGCTGTCAGTCATTTTACAATCCAAAATCAGGCGGTTGGCATTCATCTATCAGATATATTTGGGAAATAATCCACGATTGTTGGACAGTAACAGCGTTTCTGATTGAAATGATGAACTTTATGGGCTTCATGTCGAGCTGTTCTTCCTTTGTGTGAGAGAGCTGCAGCCGAGGTCTTTGCTGTCGTTCCACCGTTTGCGCTGGATGGCACCATTTCCACAGAGCGTGCCCGACTCGTCAACGTGTTCCGTCTTCTTCTTTGGTTTCTTTGAGCTGGAAGTAACATTTTACAGACAGTGAGTGATAAGCTACAGTTACGTTGAAACCCATACATTGTTATTTAAGACATCACAGAGCAAATATGGACACTGTACCTGCTTTCTGGGATAAGGCAAAATGTGTGATACGGCTCAGCTGTGGAAGGTGATGTGAGCGCTGCACATCTGGGTGTAGAGGAGGCTGAGTCTGAGTGGCATTCCATGAGCTTTTCTGGAGACGCCTGTGCACTCTCTTCTGTTTCTGCTGCAGAGATAAGAAAATAACCTAAAGATTGTTGGAAATTGGTAAAAGAAATCAGAAATTATTTATCTCTAATAACAATAATCAGCCAAAATAAAACTATGAAACATATAACTATTTTCTTAATTATAAATCTGCTTTGATTCACTTGCAAGTATTTCTGAAACACTTTTGTTTAGTGTTCAGTCAACATAACAATTAGAATTTTGAAGACTGATTTTCAAAAACGCTGCATTTCAATCTTGGTGTGATTAGTCATGATGCCTACATTCACTAGTCACCCACTGGTACATGCCTTTGATTGTTTTCCCCAAAGGGGACACCTAAAGGCAGCAACACTCACTTATCAAAAAGGCACTTGTAGACTTAGACAGTAGGGGTTTCTTTGCGTCTCCAAATGGACTCAAGCATAAAAACTGGTGTTTTATCCATGTAGCCCGATCCTCTTCAAAGGCTTGCCTCTGAGATTTAAACCAGAAACAAGTCATTTCAAAAACCGTCTAGAAATCTAAGCTGGAATCAGCAATGTTCTGAATCATATTTCTAATCACCTCGTGGCTCAGTCTAATAGCTGCTTCAGTGAAGTTCCCTCTTTCCCTCTCAAATATATTTCTCTGTTCCTCTAAGGTTTTCCACTCCTCTCCGAGTCGCTCCTTTTCCTGCAACATGTAGCCGTCGTTTAGCAGGGACGTGGTGTCCTCATCACACGGAGAGCTCAGCTGCTGCTACAAGAAGAGAGGCTATGGTCAGGTTTAGCAATAATTTAATTATGGAATTGCTTTGTATCAGGGGCGATTTTAGGATCTGGTCTTTAGGGGTGCCCAGCCCCCAGTGCTCACAGAGGCACATTATTTCTCACTAATTGAGGCGAACTAGTACATTAATAAATTTTGGAGCCGTATTAGTTTTGCTTTGAGTAGTGTTTTCCCCTACAACATTCAATTTTGACCTCTTCATTTCAAAAGACTGTGGCTTGACAGGGACAACAGTGAGCCTGAGACAAATATTGAAGATAACTCAACATTTATTTTGGGAGTAAAGAGTTAAAACAAAAACAAATGCTAGTGTTTGTTTTTGCATAATATAATATTTTAAAAATGTGCTGAGCCATGGGGTGCCGAGCTATCTCACGTGGTGCCTTGGCACCACTAAAAATACCCTAGCCCCGCCCCTGCTTTGTATTCAAAGTTAATTCTCTTCCCTCCATTGCACAAACTGGGTTCCACATCAGGTGCTCAGTCTAGGTTCAGATTAGGAGCAAACACATCATAATGTGTTCTTCGTAACTCCTTGATAATAAAAGCTACTTCAAGCTATTCTTGAAGTAACTGACATACTTTGTTTCTGCCATACTTTGTTTCTACTTTGTTTCTGCCGTGTAACTTTGACACAACTGTATATAATCAATTCAGTCTTACCTGTAGGAGTTGCTGCTGTGTTTGAATAAAATCTCTGCACTGCTGGATTTCTAGCTTCAGTCTGTTCAGCTCCTCCTCATGAGTCTCTCGTGGAACACAGTCACTGTTTTTACTCTCGTCCATTTGAGCTAAAGAAACTAAAACAAGCAGCACAGAAAAAAAAAAAAAAAAAAAGAATAATCAGCCAATCCTCCCCTCCTCACATACTTCTCTATATAAATCCCCCATAATCAGGAACAATCATAGAGAAGCAACTGTTGCTACCCATCAATCTGGGAAGGGTTATACGATCATTTCTGAACCATTTAGAGTTCTTCAATCCACAGTGTGAAAGAATATTCAAAGATGGAAAACTTTCAGGACAGTTGGCAATTTTCTCAGGAGTGGACACCCCAGCAAGTTCACCCCAAGGTTAGGCTTAACTCCCAAAGTTGCATCTTAACAAACAAAAGCACACAACTTCTGGAACAATGTTCTTTGGACAGACGAGACTAAAATGGAGATGTTTGATCAGAAACGCATAAAGGCATTTTTGTTCAAAATCAACCACAGTACATCAGCACAAACACCTCATACCAACATCAATCTAGCATGGAGGTGGAGGGATGATGATTCAGGCTCATTTTGCAGCCAATAGGGGCAGAGCCTGGGTACCATCTGTCTGACAGATAAAACTTGGCTAAAACGGGGTCATGTAACAGGACAATGGTCCTAATCACAAAAGCAAATCTACAAAATGTCTGAAAAACAAAAAAAGACTCAAGCTGTTGCAATGGTCCAGTCAAAGCCCGGACCTCAACCTGATTGATAAGCTGTGTTAAGTTATTTAATTAACTGAGGCAATGTTGTAAAGAAGAGTAGGACAAGATCTGCACAACAATGAAAGAGACTGAGAACGTCATACAGAAAAAAAAATTTTTCAGAATATTAAGGTGGTTTGCCTCATTTTAACATCTGATAAGGACCAGATGGCTTGTTTTATGTCTCTATACAGTACATAACAGTCTAGTGGTGATAGATGGCTCACTTGACTGTACATGCCATGCACAATAAGTTTTGTTTAACTGCAGAGAATCTATAGGGAGTGCACATTGGTTCAATGTAGAATACTATACATAAGGAGCAATTTCTGACTTTTTTCAAAACATTTTTCATATTTCAGCTATTGTTTACACATAAAATTAGATATTTCTTGACTTTTATATGCCTACTGTACATGTTTTGGTTGCTCTTGGCTCCATGTTTGATGGAGCCAAACTTCTTTTGCCACACAAATGATACAAAAATGCAAAAAAGGATAAAACCAAACCGCTTTTATGGGTCAGAGAGGAATTTAAAAAAAAAATTCCTTAAACGTTACCAACATAAATTAGGGAAGCAATGATAGATCAAACTACCTTGACTGTCTAGTCTTTCAACATGGCTCTTCAGTCTCCTCCATTGGAGGCGAATACTGTTGGTCAGTTTTTCCCGGGCATGTACACAATGCAGCTCTATGCTTTCCTTACTGGAGTCAAACACCTCTTCCTCTTCCTCTTCAGAGACAGCCTGAAATGAGGATGAAAATACTTTGCAATAAGTTGGCACATGTGTGTAAAACACTGAGTAACAGGCAGTGACTTTTATGGGAATAACTCCATCTAATTTGGATATTAAAATAGTAGAAGGAAAAGGAAGTGAGCTTATAAAAGCAATGAAGCAGTGATAACAGCATTGAAAGAAACAAGTAAAACAACCTGTCTCACCTGTATACCACTATGTTCATTTTTGTCGCCTTGTAGGGCCGTTTTTCTTGCACTCAGTATGGACACCATGTCCATTTTCATGTGCTGCAACACTTTCCTCAACTCTGCGTTTTCCAGCATAAGCTCCTGCTGTCTGGTGTCGTAGTTGCTCAGCAGCATCTTATACATCTCTCCCTCGTGCCTTAGGATGAGAAACACAATCACCTTTGTTTATTCATCTATTAGAAAATTCAAGTCACTTACAGTCTAATTTTTCAGAGGCAAGTCAGCTCCAAAAATTGCCCAGTAGTGTCTTCTCTGGTTCATCCTTCTGAAAATTAATTTGTGTCACCTAGTAAAAGTGAAGGAGGGGTCGATTTCACTGTGAGAAAGCTGAGGTAATTCCTATCACCATTATGTTTCTTTCTCCCGTTTTCCTTCAGGTTGGCTTCTAGATACTTCTCATTTAAAAGTCCCTTTAAAAGTCACTTTAAAAAAGTGAACAAAGCCAAAATGATGAGATGGGACAAAAACATCAGTCAAACCTACTTTGCCTCTGTCTTTTCGGTTTTCCAAAGACTTCTCTTTCCATCAGCTCTACCGATGTTGTTTAGAACGTCAATGGCTGAAAGGCAAGTAAAACAAATCCAAAAAAAAATTTGAAATACGTTATGGGAATTCTTCATCTTTTAAACAAACAGAAAAAATTATCTGAACGCAAACTAAGCCGACTAACAGAAAGTGATTATGAAAAGGCAACCATTTGGTAAGCCTTTAATTAAAAGATGTTAAAGATTGGTACAAAGCGTTGCCATTTCACCTTGTTTTCTCTCCTTTTTGTCAGCCAGAAGTTGATTCAGTCGCTCCTTCAGTTTGGTAAATTCTTTTTCCTTCCTTTTCATGTCATGATTGTATTGACTGGCACGGCTTGCAATTATGTTCTGAAGTTTTTGTACCTGGTGAGAGGGAATAACAGCCGATACTTCTTGAGACAACACACAAAGCAAAAGCACAGAGAGATGAACATAAATTCATTCCACATTGTCAGAGCTCTTAACATCACACCTCGTCTTTTTCAGTTTTCAGGCAGTTCTGCAAACTCTTAACTTTCAGCTGGAGCTGTCTTTCTCTTTCTAGAAGTCCCATGTTTTCTCTTTTGGAAAGTTCAAGCTGCTCCTGCAAAGCACGATGGAAAAGAGTGACTGTCAGCAAAGCCTTCTAGCGCTGACATCATTGTAATGCAATCTCATAATAAAGTTACTATTTTTCAAATAAGGAGAAAAGTAAATCTGCTTATACTTTATTCAAATATCAATTCAGAGACTCATCAATGATAGCTTGTATTACAAAAGTAAATGTAATTTGTTCTATTCCGATACAACACAAAAAACAGAGCAATAATGAGCTGAGTTCTTGTACCTTTAGACGAGTGGTAGTGAGCTGCAGAAAGTCAACTTTGCTGCTGGTTTTGAGCTGCTCCACTTCCATGTTTTCCAGTGTTCTGAGGCCCCGGTGGTGTAACTGAATCAGGTCATACGTGCAATTTAGCACAGCCACAATATTCAGCTCTGAGCCGCCACCTGACTCTGTCCAAACTGATGAGAGGCCCAGCGATGACACTTCCTGTAAAGGAAGAAAGAGACACGGAGGATACTCTTAACTCTTCACATTATATAAACAGTATCCATTCTATATCCTGGAAATGTGCCTGAAAACAAGATCCCTCATAAGGTTTTAATGATTAGTTTTCATTATATTAAGAGTTTCAAACATTCCCAGCCGAAACCAAGAGATTGCTTTATATGTACTGTACCTTTAATCATGATTGTAGTTTACCAGGCACATGCATTTGTAAGAAATGTACTGATATTACATCAGAAATGCACAAAAGGACACTAACCTGATTGATGTGTGACAGACATTCTTGCACGTTGTGCTCTGTGCAGAAGGTACTGAGCATGTGGGAATTTCTATGCAGTGGCGACTGGTTGAATGGCCTCAAGGGGGGTGTTCTACATTCAACAGAGCTGCAGCCAATGTCCTTGACTTAAATAGTAGAAAAAGTAGGTCAAAATGTATACACTAAATTACCCAATGCTGATTTAACAATTGTCAATAAAAGAAAACATTCTCATCCAAAATGATATGTCAAAGAAATTATTAAACTGACTCCTTGCTAGATAACTTAGGATAGTACTCATCTGTCACAATTCTTGACAAAGAGGACGAGAGAAATCCTAACATAAATACAAAGCAACCCCACAAAATACTGTACAGCTTCTGAGAAAGATAACCGTGTTGCCAGCAGCTGAGAACAGCCAACTGTTAAAACACAGCATAGTCTCACTAGTCCTCATAGTATTAAAAAATCTATACTCACCCAGGGAAGATTCTGGCATTGTTACTGTGCAGCCGTCAAGCTATGTGACTGGATCATGTACTGCATGTGCAGATTACAAAAGTTGACTACAGGATCCACCTACGCTGTCCTGAAATAGACACAGTCAGATTAGAAGTGGCCATTCAACAGTTTATGGATTACAAGGCATTGGGAGTACACATGCTGTGGTGACGCGTGGAAACACGCAGCAAACTGATTAACAAGAGTTTGTGGACAACATATCCCGTATTAGATTGTTTACAATTATGCCTCAAATGAGCGTATATTCAAGGAGCCTTTTACAAAGATCATTACTCTTGTGTTGTTGATGTCATTTATGTGGTTTTATGTGGTTATTACAGTTTCATGGTGTTTAAAAAGTTACAGGTTGGGACCAGACTGCCACTTTATCTAATCAGCTGATCAGCCTAATCCCAGACAGACGACCTGCTGGTTTGCTTGCAGAGGAAGAAAATTAAAAAATTAAAAATCATGCATGAATGAAAACGTTATTTCACATGTCTGGGAAATGTCTGTCATTTGAACAGTACCCAAACTGGTTTACAGCACTATTTACCATCTTGGGACAACAGAGATAAAATATAGAGCAGAACGTGAATTTAAAGCATAGGCTAGAAAGAAACTTGTGCTTCTTTAGCACAAGTTTCTTGTGTTTATATTGAATGTCCTATGACAACCATTTGTCAACACCTTTTCGTGTTACTACTGAGAAGGGTGTGACTGAATTCAGATGATGAACAGTTTGCTTGCAATGATACTGATCAGTCTGGTGAGACAGATGGCAGGCCCTCCACAGCCACAAGGCTTAACAAGCCAAGACCCAGCTTACTCAGGACGCGTTAACCTTTAACTCATCAATTCATCATTTACAATCTTAAATTTAAAACTGTGCACAGCTGCATTAATCTAAATTTCCATCGGAAGTATGCGTGGAGGAATATTGCTGTTTGTCTTGATTGAGGGGCACTGTGTGAGAGTCAACTGGCCTGGGTAAAATTTAATAGTTCCAACACCTCTGCAAAATGCCCTTTCTGAAGGGTAAAGACTTTTTCCATTGTGCAATTTTTTATTTTTTTTTAATCCCTCGCTGATAAATACAATAGGATATACTTTTAGTAATACCTGCTACACTGGTTATTTAACTTAGAGATGTGTGGTCGGCCAAATACTACAATTGCTATACAAAATGTTTTAAGTTATTCATCACAAAGAGAACATGGCACTGTATCATGCAACTCTAAACCGTTTTGGTGCTGAGACCGGCCATAAAAGTTATAGAAACACTGACAAAGATCACAGACCGAGGATTGTTAACAGGCTCAGGCTAATTTACTGGACCTATCCAAGCCTTTTGACCGTCCCACATGCTAGGAAAAGCTAGCTGTGCCCCCCTTTCTTAGTATCCGTCATTTGAACGGCACCGAAACCTTGAATATGTTAAAAAAAACATGAATACGTCATGACTTTGGAATACAAGTGATGTTAACTAAATGAAAACAAAAACAAAAACGTTATTTACTTCTCCCCGCCGCTAAATGTTCCCATCATAAAGTATCAGCAGCCGTCTGTCCCGGACAAGTAGATAAGTTACTATAGAAGACGTATAAAGTGTTTATTTGACAAACAAATAAATTACAAAATGTTTCGAGAACTTACTTTAATTCCTCAGATATGTAAGCTGCTGCTTTTAAGCCCCTTGTGCCGTCTGACAGAGCAGACCACGGCACACAAACCAAACACTGTGCTAATTGGCCCACTCGTTGTCTAGCAACCAAACACGGCTCAATATGATTGGCTGACGGCTAAAGAGGCTCTTCGAGCGTTCTTAACATAGACATGTAATTTATAATGTCTATGGTTCTTAATGTCAATTCATTTTAAAATGTGTTTTAATTACGTCAGAGTTGTGGTTTGAAACTCTCTCCTTGAACATGCAGATAATACGAGAAGTCAGCATTACGTAAGATCAAATAAAAATGCAATTAACTTTACTTTACTAACGCGATTGCCATGTTTTCACTGGCTGTCTACATTCTGACCGAACACTGCCAACATTATTTAAATTCTTGAATTTGACTTATAGAATATCAGATATTTCACTAAACTAGATTAACTGTAGGCTATAGCATATACGTTCAAATGGCCACAGGAATAAACGCAATTGCAACTTTTCTGTTATTTTTGTAAAAATATATAAAGATACAATTAAAAGACAAACTGCAGCAATACCATACAAAAGTACAATAGGTGACAGACTCAATGGTCTTATTGTTCCAATGATGTGTTTTCGTTTGTCAAGACGGGTAGCTCTACTGTGATCTAAAAGATTATCAATTGTAAAAGTTTATTCAGGGAAAAAAGAATCACCTCAGATTGCAGATACAAAACAAAGCTAGAGAAAACTGATAAGGTTTTGTCATGTGTGCCAAGTAGCCTACTACTGTAGGCTATATCTTTATTTTACGCTCTTCAACAGTAAGATGAAGTGTTTGTTTTTTTTCCTTTAACTGCATCTGCACATTTCTTCCCATAGCTCACAAGCACATATCTATTCCACAAAAGAAACCCCTTTTCATAAAAATCTTTTCACATTTGAGGTTTCTCTCAGATCTAATCACTAACTGATCTCCTCTGTTATCAGTTGCTCTGAGGTGTGGGTCTGTTGAACTGTCTTATTGTTGCTGTTGTTTTTGTATTACTTTAAGCCACCATGTTGTTATTTCCTCTTTACCCTGCTGGATTAGTAAAAGTGAAAGAAGCAGGGTGAATAAGAGAGGGTCATATTGCAATGCATGGTTCCCTTTGAATTTTAAATAAAGCCATTAGGGTTTAATGGAGGGCAGAGTACAGCAGCTGAGGCCACGTCTGAGCAGAACAGCACAAGTCAGCAGTGGTAGCCCCGTCCCTTGGGGCTGGGGAGTAAACACCTCCCCTATTATTACCAGGGTCCCACCCGAAAAAAGGTTTTAGGTTTCCATGCGAACAAAACACAAGAATTATAAAATACAATACATCCCAGGAGAAGAAAAAACACATACCAGATAAAACCAGTCTCTTTTCTGAGGGAGAAGGGTTTTGAATGTTCTTTGATATTTTCAAATCTCAGCTTTACAAATGTCTTTTCAGGTCAGTTTCAGCTTCTGTGTGAATATGTTGGCATTTGTTTTGTGTTGAGAAAAAAAAAAAACTATCACCACGACGAAATATAAGGAAGATTTTTTTTAAACATGGCATCATATGTGACATACTTTTACGGTACATCTGGATTTGTGTCCAGTTTGTATGTATGCAATATTTGGACAGTCTTCAGCACAGTTTACAAACTGCAAATTAGACCATATGAATGTTCACTGAAGTGTAAACTCTCCTCGAAACATTACTTGATCCTTTTTTATTCTGTGCAAAACATACTGTTAACTTTACTACCTAATTTTTATGGTTTTAGATCCTCTGTCCACCCAACGTAATTTGCACAGCAAGACTGAGCACTTCAGATAATGTTCTGTATCACATATGTTTGGTATTAAAGACATGCACTGCACAAATTACAGTCCTCTGCTGCGTTACAAATGCAAACACATTTCAGAAAATTTGACATGGGGCATGTTTACAAAGAAACAATACTAGAAAAAAAAAACGTCAAGACTGTCATGATCTAAACACCTTCAGGCAGCACTAGAAAAAAAGAAAAGAAAAAAGCTATTTTTTGTTGTAGAAATTACTGCACAAACTTAGGAGCACTTATAAAAAAACATTTAAAGGGAAAATAGTTTGTCATTGTTACCTCGAGTTAATCAATGTTGGACTTACACAAAGCTGAAAAGTGTGAAGTCATGGACGCTGCATCCTCTACCCTATAGAGAAGAGCGAGCATTCAGTTCATTGTCAGTTCAGTGCTGACCCCTCCTGGGAAGCCCTAATTCATTTCAGCAAGACAATGCTGGAACACGTTTTTCATATACTACAACAGCGCAGCTCTGATCTTCCTGCAGCCCAAACCCTCTGAAAACATTTGGCACATTATTCAATAAGGGATGTGACAAGATGGGAGAACCTTTTTCTTTCCAAGCTTGTTTTTTTCAGGAATTTTAATGTGGGTCGCCAAATAAAGTGTTCGTGTTTGTTTCTTTTTGTTTTTATTGATGATGTTAACTACCTTGTTTTGCACTTACTTTGTTTCATTAAGTTTAAATTGTGTACATTGTACTGATGAGGGGGCTGCATGGTGGTGTGGTGGTCAGCACTGTCACCTCACAGCAAGAGAGTTCCAGGTTCGAGTTTGCATGTTCTCCCCTGTCTATGCGGGAGTTCTCTCTGGGTACTCCAGTTTCCTCCCACTGTCCAAAAATATTGCATGTTAGGTTAATTGTCTCTAAAATTGTCCCTAGGAGTGAGTGTGAGCGTGCATGGTCATTCGTCTCTGTGCGGCCCTGTGATGGACTGCCGACCTGTCCAGTGTGTTCCCTGCCTCTCGCCCAATGACAGCTGGGATAGGCTCCAGCCCCCCCTAACTTGGATTAAGCGGGTACAGAAAATGGACGGATGGATGTACTGATGAGAATTAAACAACAATGAGATGCCCTGTCAACTCTTCTGAGATGCATTTATTTCACTTCGCTGCATTTTACTAAAGTATATGTCAAGAATAGGTGAATTATCAGTATTGTGATTTATCACGTCTTTCACTTTTAAATGGCTAGTTTAAGATGATGCTTAACTGGCAATGAAAATAGCCATAAATGTTTGTTAATGCACAAATTCTCTTTTCGAGAAAGTAAGCCTAATGTAAATTGGGTCACGAGGATTTATTAACTTTAAAAAGTGGGTCCTCAGTAAAAAAGTTTGGGAAACACTGATCTATAGGGATACCTTGTCTAGACAATTTAAAATAGAGGAAGAGTGAGAGATACACTGACAAACAGTAAAGACAAACAGTAAAACATTGCTTAATCTTTACTTAATGTATAAACAAGGATTATTTCTGATCAAGGAAGCCCACCTCCTGGGGGGAAGTGCTGGCACCAGCCTAATAGTTCAACAATATCACTGTCAAGAGGGAGTAATACAGTATTGGGAATCGCTAGTCTCAGATCCATCTCCCCTGATGAAACATACACACTGAAATGACATTTAAAACTGAAATATAACCCACTGAAAAAAATTAAACATGACAGCCTGTTTATTGTCTTGTAGAGGCATCATTCACCAGCTGGGTCACAAGTCAGCCACATGCCCATTTTTCTCATTAAGAAAAGTAAAAGAAGAAGAATTAAAAGAGAAAAGTTCAAAGAAATATGTTCTGTTTGCATTTCCCCCTAAAAAGCCACTTGTTTTCTGAAGATGTGGACTTTTTTTTTTCTTGAAAAGTATGCCCTCATTACCTCCTTATTTTAAGAACAAAGAAGAGAAAATGTTAAGTCAATGCTCTGTTTGCACTTTTTAGTTGTTTTCTGAGTTGACTTTTTTACTTGAATTGTAGACCTTTGATTCCTCAGGTTGGGACCTCTTTAATTTAAGAGAAAAATTAGTTATTCCACTCGGTTTGCACTTTTTTATTTATTTTTTCTTTAATCTGAAATAAAGGCCTTGAATTTATTTGATTGGGACCACTTTTATTTATGGTAAAAGAGATAGTTGTGCACTCAGTTAATTTCCTGCATTGGAAATTAACCATAGATATTGTTGTAACCATTTGAAAATGTGGACATAGGGGAAGGCTATAAGACACAAGCTGGACTTCGGTTCGGACCTTCTACTTAGACAAAATTTAATAACTGGACCTCGTGACTTTTAATTGAATACCCCTGGTTTAGCACTTTTGAATATTTCGAAAACTTTTTGAAGAAATTTAAATTTGTTGTTTTTATGTTGCTGATGTTTGTGTTACTGCTGTTTGGGGTTGTTTTATGACTTTTGGACATTTTCAAACTTTTGCTACCTGTGAATTTGGCTCCACCAACGGACGGCATGTACAGATAAGCTTTCTGTTAAATCTCGTACGATATAAGTATTGTGCATTGTCCCAGTTAAATAAACAACAAAAATTACACTCTGAAAACACATTATTTTGGCTCTTACAACCAGGGGCGAGGCTAGGGTATTTTTAGTGGTGCCAAGGCACCACCGTGAGATAGCTCGGCACCCCCTGGCTCAGCACATTTTTTAAATATTATATTATGCAAAAACACATTTTTTTTTTGCTCAAGGATCCATTATTTTAGTAACCATTTTATCTATTTTCTAGCAGTTGTTTTTGTTTTAACTCTTTACTCCCAAAATAAATGTTGAGCTATCTTCAATATTTGTCTCAGGCTCTCTGTTATCCCTGTCAAGCCACAGTCTTTTGAAATGAAGAGGTCAAAATTGAATGTTGTAGGGGAAAATACTACTCAAAGCAAAACTAATACGGCTTCAAAATTTATAAATGTACTAGTTCGCCTCAATTAGTGAGAAATAATGTGCCTCTGTGAGCACTGGGGGCTGGGCACCCCTAAAGACCAGATCCTAAAATCGCCCCTGCTTACAACAACTAAAGAGATACTACTGAGGGAAAGAGAGAAGTTACTTCTCTTCCAGCAGATGGCAGTGAGTGCATGTGAATAAGCCTAAAGCTAATCTGTTCAGGACTCCATTTACCCACAACCCTGAATTGGATTAAGCAGGTATAGAAAATGGATGGTTGTTGCACTATGTCATGCACATACTGTAGATAGAGAAAGTGTTTGTAATTCTAATCCTACAAAATCAATTTGTACCCGGTCCTGCTTGCACAAGAAATATCAGCATTTTCTGTGTAACATTGTCCCCTAAACTCACCCCAAGTAGCAATAATAAGTAGCCTCTCGTCAGTTATTCTGACAAAAAAATACAGTTCTGTCGACTGCTTCACCTGAAGTAGGCTCTGTTTTGTTTCTACAACTATGGACTCCCAATAGTTGCTGTACTTCTCCATCTGCAGCTAAAGAAACTCTGTGTTGGACTCTCAGAGCAAACCAGCGGGCACACACTGCCTGACAGTGTTTATCTCCTGTTTAATTTTGTTATATTTCAGTAGATTATTACCACATTCATCTTCTCATGCACAGAACTGACTTTGTGTGGGTTCATCTCATTCAGAATTATTAAGCGTCATTGTGATGCAGTGATAAGACAAGCACTTCTTGTAAGTAAGGCCTCACTGACTAATATTTACATACTGTATGTTTGTGTGGCAGACTGGCGACCTGTCCAGGGTGTACCTCGCCTAATGTTGAAAGGCAGCTGGGATCGGCTCCAGCCTCACGACCGTGAATTGCATATATAGAAAATGGATGGATTTATGAATGAATTTTTATGCAGCTAAGTTATCAAGATCCATCACATGTAGAGCTTAATCAGTACACAGATCCCTTTTCACTCCATAACTTTGCTCAAGTGACATGTTTCAGTGCTGTTTTTTCTTTTACTGGCTCAGTGAGTATCGGCTGTCCCTGCTTAGAGCTCAGGCAGGGGAGTGTGCCACATGATAACCATCCTTGTTCCTTTAGTCGAGTCCTGTTAGAGAGCACTGCTGGTTACAAAGCAAAGATCAAAAAGAAACAGAAGGTTGTAATCTACAGTGAGGGCTGTCACGCTCACTGAAAGGAGGTCAGAGCAAGTTATAACCTCAACCAGAATCCTGTTGCAGCTGAAGAGAGGAGGGACTAAAGGAGAAGGGATATAATTTCCGTTTTTTTTTCCACATTGCAGTTACCAGGAAACGATAGAAACATGACTGGTACTTGTATTGATGAGGCTTGCTTTTCCACCCTAACCCATGTCTTCAACTGTCCCAATGGTACGATCCAATTCATCCCCCATAGCTAAACAACTGATCATTGAGTGTCACTCAAACAGACTTGCTGCTGTTTGCTGCTGCTGTCAGGTTGCAGCTGCTACCCAGCAGGACCTTTGGTGCACAACATGCAAAGTTTACATCAAAATAATTGAGTCCATTACTGACGGCTTCAAAGTCTTCCTTTCTATAGGCTGTGAGCCCGAAATCTGAGTTCAGACACGGGAAAATATACAGTACAGAGCAGCAGGATGTTGTTTTTCACTTTGCTTTCATAATAACATTGCTGCAGGTGTAGAATGTGGCTGTATTGCAAAAATGTCTTGAAAGTACACAAGCTGTTTTATATGTCATATCCTTTTGAGTCATATTATGTGTGTTTGCCAAAAACCGATAACAAGCTTTGACCTGTGAGACTTTTGACTTATGTATGCTGCAAAGTACCATTGTTTAATGAAAATCTTTTGTTACCTGAGATGTTGCACTCACAACATATGTCAATAATCCTGTTTCTGAAGGGAAGTCTCCCATGAAACCTCTGCTGCTGGTGGAGGAAGGACATCCTGCGGGTGATGTCAGGGGCAAAGATTAGCTTGCATTTCCAAAGATGCTAGAGTTAATGTGTTGTACAAATGCATCTTAAATAGAAAGTAAAAGTAAATGCATGAACTTAATGACTATTGTTCCGTCCAATAGGATGTAACATTGTGTTTAGTAGCTTGTACTGCATTCATGTTTTAGTTTTAGCCTTTTTTATTATAGATTTTGTGAGCGTATGAAAGCTGAAATATGATGAAGGTCAATTTGTCTGGAAATCTCTGGGCTAATCTTAAATGAGTAAATCTTTGTCTTCTAAGAGGTCATTTAAGAGGCTGACATCAAACAGATGTTTCCAGCAAAAGATCACATCACTGAAAATCCTCTCTGTATGCTAATCATGTCTTTGATCTGCGTCGGTAGTTATTTGTGAAATTATGATAAATATCCCCATAAAAAGTGACTAGACACTGCATGACTACCAACTTTACATTAATTGAAATAGGTCAATATAAGAAAGTATTAATTTTATATACTTAGTTGACACCGTTGCTTGCATTCCTTCATCTGCATTGTAAGAACAAATCTCCCTGTGCCCTCATTTTACATCGTCAGTGCATTGTCATTCATTTTGGATATGGTGGACAGAAGAGGAAGAGAAAGGTTACTCATTATAGAGTCTCATTAGAGACTTCTAATTAGTCAATTACTCAATTAGTGTACATCACCGTGTCTGTTGTTAGTAATATATCCTAAAACACTAACGGAGAAGCTATTCTAAGGAAAAACTGTGTGAGACTTTGAAACCAGTGCCCATAAATCCACATCTTTATAGTAAAAGGGTTTGCTTCGCAACATCACATCAAGCTGAACCTTTGCCTACATCTGTTTGTCCTGAGATTTAGAAGTAAACAAAACACAGCATTTCTGAACATCTGTGACATTTAGTTGGCTTTTCAAGAGTGCATAATTACAGCACGGCTGTAAAAAAAAAAAAAGAAAAAAGAAATTGCTGCCACACCATGCATTTTACAGTTCATGATTTTAGGAAAGCTCAACCAGAGCGGCAGGCAGCAGTCACGACAGGTCTGCATCGACACAAAACTCATTACTTGACAGCATGTACTTGAGGCAAACCACAACTTTAATCGTATGCAGTCAAATAGATCATTTCTACAAATGAATGAGCTGCATGTCATTGACATCTTTACAAACTTCTAAGAACTTGTACCAAAAAAACCTGCTCAGAGTAGATTAAAAACATTTTCCTTTTTCATTAAAACAATTAAAACAAGTTTTGAAGAATGTCCTGGTGTTCATTGTCCTGAAATAAGGAATGAACAAAGTTAGATAAGGAAGCTGCTTGCTTTTCTGTCTCTTCAGACTCAATGCATACTAAATGATGTTCTACTACTTGAACAGTGGGAAGGAATGGATGAAAAATAGGCGAAGATTATAGATGTTTTCCTGTAAAGGTTGCCAGCTCTTTTGATTACATCTATGCCACTGCCACAGATGTAGCAAACTCTTTGATTGATGGTATTAATATATTGAAAATCAAGGGGAATTTAGCATGTTCACCTAGGTAACAAGACAAAAGCCAGAGGTGTTAAACGGTTAGAACAAGAAGATCCAACTGCAACCTAGAATATCATTTCAGGTCATGCCTACTCCAGATTACGCGCTTAAAGAAGAAAGTCTTACAGTCTTCCACGCTGAAATTGGAACTCAATTGTCTGAGATATGCAAACTTGACATACTTGTAATTCTAAAAGAACTTGTTGAAAGAACGGAGAGCACGTTCTTCCTCCTGCTCCTGAGTACTTGTGCATGAGCTATACTTAGTAAATACGATGGTATAATTGATACCAGTAGAATGTCCTTAAAGTTTTTGTATGCAGCACATAGCTTCTGGATCTATACGTTTCAACTTCAAATTTTAAACAATTTGATATCGAATACTATCAAATGCAATAAATCTGTCTGTTTGTAGAACTAATTTTGCCTTCTAATGTAAGATGTTTTTTTTAAAGTAAACGTATACTGATCAAAATTATTTTCAACCTTCTTGCAGGAAACATCTTGTTTTGAACCTTTGTCAGGTTCTGTGTGATTGGGTTAGTTTCATTTTGGCCAGTTAGTGGATTTTTTTTTGCAAGGGTCTATGAAGTGGATATTAAACCCACTTCATAGACCCTTGCAAAAAAACAACAACAATCTTGTAAGAAGATGGGTTCTGTAACAACCATGCGTAGATCCTGTGTGGGTTTTGCAAAAAATTCCAGTCTTGCACTGTAAAGCTCATTGGCTAAATGACTATCTGCTCTGTCATGAGTTGTACCATTATGTTTACAGTTCAGCTGAGCAAGCAGGCTCTTATTTATCTTTATGTTAAAAAGCAAAGCTGTGATACCACGAGTGAAGTGGGTGGTGTCGCTGATGATTGTCAGCAGATGGGGGGAAAAAATAAGGGTGATTTGAGAAGTAAAATGAGACTGTCCAACTAATGCCAATCAGAAAGACTAACTGATCATCCAAGACAAAAATAATTATTCTTCCCATTTAATTTTTACTGATTGCAATTCACAATATTCCCAGAGAGAACCCACACATAAACAGGGAGAACAAGCAAACTCCACACAGAAAGACACCAGCCAGGAAACCCTCTTGCTGTGACGCCCTGTAAATATGTCATTTTAGAAAATTAAATAGTGAGCTTAGCTAAGACTGAGAGTTTTTGTCTGGTTTTTTGAGCCGGGAGAGTTTCTAAAACAGAGATTCATGAAAATTAGGTCAAACTAGCTTAAAATTTTTGGGTTGACTGTATTTACACTGTAATCAAAATGAGCATGTATGTAACAGAAATACATAGAAAAAAACCCCCACAAATTAGACTTAGTTCCTGAAGAGAAATAATAGGCAATGCATTGCACTTTTTTAAAAAAAAATTTTAAGTCCTGTAAACTTGCTTGGGTTATAGTGATGCTAATTGTGTTTAGGGGAATAGACCCTGAGGCATATGTGGGATTTTATCCCATAAAGAATTCTAACATATGATTAGGAATGCTGTAAAACAGGCTACATACAGTTTGAGGGAAAATGAAAATGTCTGTGGGATTTTGGTGGCAAAGGCTGAATAGGTCTGCATTTGAAGCGTGGAGACTTGTTTAAATTAGAGAGGTCTGAAACTTTAACAAGGTATTTGGGAAGAACAGAGAAGGAACTGTGTAAACAGAATAAACTGACTCTGGTTATAAGTACTCACATAAAATGCATGCTATAATCTACAAAATCTTTATAACTCTTCCTTCAGGCTACATTTCAATCTTTTCCAAGTTGAAAAATCCGAGGTGGGTGACATGACAGATTGTTTTTAAATGCCTTAAACAAACCGTTCTTTTTACAAATGCAGGTGTTTTGCAATCTTCCCACTGGTGACCCTCTGAGTCGTCGGTCATTAACTGACTTAATAGAAACAAGAAGTCACACCTTAATTGACCCTAACGGAACAGAGTAAATCATTCTGAAGCGATGCCAGAAATTTCAAATAATGACACTTCATGAGCTGCAACTGCAGCACAAATCATGCAACTTGTAAAACAACGCTTGAAGTGGTTAATGTTGTTGAAACAAAAATCCTCAGCATCACAAAATACTTCAGTGGACTAACATGATCTGTCACATTTTTTTCTTCTTCTTCTCATTCATAACCAGCAGATACAGGATTTGCAAATACTTTTGGTTTGGTTTAGCTGATGCAGACACCAAGTGGGTGAGATGTGCATTTGACAGTTAAATAAGTCTGTAAACACAGAGCGTTATCATGTTGGTGTTAAGCAGGTAATATGATATAAAAACGCATTAATGTTGCAGGTGGCAGGGAAATAAATGATTGGAAGGTTTTGACAGACATCAAGGATAATTCAGCAGTTATGACAATGTATCCTGACCAGGTCTTAAACACTGGCAACAAAACTTTGAGGCAAATCTCCTGACAACTTTTGAGATTCTGTTAAAACGTAAGCCTCGTGCCAGCAGTGCAGGAATACTTTGGGGATTAATAGTCTCTTGCTCTGGGAATAACAGATCCAGCCCAGATTGATCACCCAAACAAACAATCTCCCATAGAACAAATATCCAAGATGGACCAAGTTGAAAAAATAAATTTAATTGGATACAGGGTATGAGAAAATGGCACTTATTCTCTTTTCATCTAGAACCTCATTAAACATTTTAATGAGCTTATGAACTCAGTCATCTTCATCAATAAAGCTTGACTTTTATTTATTAAAGTGGAATGCTTTTTTCTAGGGTGTAGCAACCATGAGGTTGACAAGGCTTTACACTATTGGCATAGATAGGCGACGGTTGAATAATTAAAAAAAAAAAAAAGAAAAAAAAGATTGAGAGAAAAAAAAAAAAAAACAGAAATGATCTCCCGCAGACTCTTTCTATAAACTTTTTCTTGAACTTGGTGGGAAAGATTGTAGGGTTAAGAGGAGATGGTGTGAGAAATTTGTAAGGAATAACAATAAAAAGAACTGAACTGGAATCCAGCCACACTAAGCTATGATGTGCGTTCGCTGTTGTGAAACTAAAGCTGTTCAAATATACTTAGAAAATGTCCTTTAAAGCTGCAGTCTGCAGGATTTGTTGTTGTCATACGTAAAGTCCTAATTTTTGGCATTTTAAGAGTTTACATGATCTATCAGAACGCTTGAAGTTGAAAACGGTGACCTCCGTAGTCGCAAAATGCAAGAAATGCTTATTTTTTAACCGAAAAATAAAAAGTTATTCAACTTCCTGTCCCGCCCCATCAAAACACGAGAACTCGTGCACGTAGATGCGCCCACACGACTCCTCATTCATCAACTCACCTGTCATCTGCGATCATGGAAGACACAGTAAGTAGACTAGCCCGTAATGAAGTTCAATAGTCTAGATAAATAAGCGTGGGGACGAGCCTACCTTGTATCGCGCGTGCACAATCGGTGATTGACCAGCTCGTAACCTGATTGGTTACCTTTTACCGGTCCGGTCTGCAATTTTGTAAACAAACCTGCTGGCTTTGGAGGGACCTAGCAGGACATATAGGGGACCTAGAGAACTATTTAATGTACTACTTTCAGAATCCCCGGACAGTTCCAGGCATTATGCTTGAAAAAGAGTTGCAGACTGCAGTTTTAAGTGTTTTGGCCTAACGCACAGCCAGTGGTTCATTTAGGTTACAACATATCAGTTTGATAAGAACGCCCCCTGAAAAAAAAAAAAAAAAAGAAAAAAAAAAAAAAAATCACTTCATTATTAACATTGATAACTCAAAGAAGGAAATAAAAAGCTGTTGCTACAGGCTGCTCACACTCATCCTCCTTTTTATCATTTATTCCCATAAGTTTGCCCAGCTCATTGTGGATGCCACCTCAGAGCTTAGTCACACAATTAAAAAATGTGATACGTTACTGTTAGACGCTTTGCAAAAAGCAGGAAGGTTTTGTGGAGTCAGTGAATGTTTATGACGTTAAAAGTCCGACAGTCAGAGTCCACAGGAATGAACATGAATTATCTAAATTCAGTGATCAACCCCGCAAGCACTTTAGAGCTTTGAAATCGCCACACTCGTAAAGAATAAACTCCCAACATTAAAACAAAATAGCTTCAAATAAGTCTGAACCTTTACAGCTGGAAAGGTGTAAATACTGTTCATGTGATGAAACGTCATTTGAACTCTGTGAATGATTTAGCAATAGAGTCATCAGGGTCAGCCTGTAGATACCTGTGTGGGAGGGAACTTATGTCATGCCTTTCCCAGTTCGTGCAGGTACACACTGTCTGTTCAACCTCCAGCAAGAATCCAGCAAGTTGCAACATCGTTTTACGACTTGCCTACAGTCAGGAGAGCTGCTGTTTCATCAGAGCCACAGTGGCCACTCAGAGAGATGAAGCGGAGGCATGAAACTGTTACAGTAACCAGTTCCGTGTCCATGAGGTGCCGCAAGAGGGCGTCTCTATCTACATAAGTGAGCTGATGGTAGAGAGGTCCGACAAAATGCAAATGACAGTTAAAACAATGTGGTTGAGCTGAGCTTCAATTATGGCAAAAATTCTTAACGCAATTTTCAAGTAGATGCTTAAAGTACAGCAGTTTACAGAGTTTTACATGAGTGATTATCTAAAAATGATGTCCAAGTAAAAAATAAAAATAATTAAAAGGAAGCAAAACAAACAAACAAAGATCATATCTTTTACAGTATTTCCTCCTTAACGCTATACCACCGGTAAACACGCAGGATCATTCCTGCAAATATACACAAATGTTTATTTAGGAAAAAGTAGAGTCCTACTTAATGAGAGTCTTACCCTTCCAGGGGTAAAAGTGTTCATTTAAAGCTTCAGCCACCTTAAAAGCACTTAAAAGCAAAAAAAAAAAAAAAAAAAAAAAAAAAAAAAAAAAGATTACCCAGAGGGATGTGATAAGGAACAGAAAATTAAAAAAAAAAAAAAAAAAAAAAATGCAACAGGAATCTCCCATTACACAAGAATGAGAGTTATGTGTCCAGCAATTGAAAAATCCCAACAAAGCAAATCTTTGCATCCATTATGGGAATCAGTGGTGCGAGAAGATCACAATCGAACTGCCACTCCAGCTCTACATTGAAGCTGTTGGCCGGCGGCGTTTATTCAGAAAAAGTCTTTCCGTGGACAAACACAACCCACTGTGGACAAGTACAGATGAAGCATGTCGCTTCTCCTTCAAGTCAACTCCAATTTGTGTCTTCACGTAGAGCGTCCATTCTGCTCTGGGAAAAAAATAATAATAATGAGTTCAGCAAAGATCCCGTTTCATGTTCCGAGTATTCCATTATCATCGCTCTTCATCTCCTCAGAGGTTGGCTGACTGTTGCCCGGATCCTGGCCAGAGTTCAGAGGCCTGGCGTTGGCTCGTGTCGACCGCTGCCGTCGAGTGCCATTGCCAATGCAGCGCATGAGGTTCTTGAAAGTCGTCCACATTTCCTCGTCCTTGTAGGAGTAGATGCAGGGGTTCATGACAGAGTTGAGCACAGCCAATAGCAGAAGCCAGCGTTTTAATTTCATGACTCCACAGCTCTCACAGTTGAGGCCATCCATTAGCAGGACCACCAGACCAGGAGTCCAGCAGAACACAAAGGCCCCTAAGGGAAGAGGAAAAAGAGAGATACAGTTCATTTTCAACACTTACAATTTTGTTTTTTGTACACGCAAGTCAGTGTTCGAGATTTAACACCGTTCCCGCCCATCAGCGACAAAGTATTTGTGCTCATGCACAGGATAAGAGGAGGGACAGATAGGGAGAAAAGGGGCATGTTGAAAGGTCCGATGATGGGATCAGAGAGGGGTTGGTAACATTTTTCTAGATTTCACAGAACTAAAGCCTAGCTGTTGTTGCCATGTCATCTGCAAATAACAGCTGAAAAGTTGCTCACTGTCGGGAGCTAGTGTGCAAAGCTTGGGGAAACTTTCTGATCTTCAACCTGCACGTTAAGATTCACCAGCAGCAACTGGAATGACTTAACGAACCCTCGACTTAATTACGCTACCGTGTTTTTAGGAGTAATCTGTCGGCGCAATGTTTGCTGATGGTTTTACCGTCGTAATGACTTAAAAATTGAAGCATCATTCAAAATGATATGTTGGGTAATGTAACCTTTCTTGCGAGCTCATCATTAAACCTAGAGATAAGGTTAAATGACATGTCACCATTTCTTACACTGTTGTTTTTCAAATGGTGCGATGGCGCAGTTGTGCGTCATTTCTTTGCTGACATACTGTACATTTTAAATATTTGCTTTAGCTGGCAATTCATGACCCTGAATTTAAAAGGATGAGCATTTTAAGGAAGCACCAAAAGGAGGTGTACCTTTGTTTAGTCCAAAATCAACAGTCTCTCAACAACTCTGCGTCTTTGCTAAATAATAAGGTAGGTCACATGGTTAGAGAAGAAGTCAATGAGACATGTCTAGCGGCAAGCTGCCAAGGGTTTTCTGTAACTAAAAGGAAGCTACAAGTGGCAACTTGTCTGCACAACCAGCATCTCTCTGGGTTCAGTCCTGAAAAACAAACACGGGCACTGTTCAACAGATCCCTCCTCTTTGTCTCTGGACACATGTAGAAACAGATGCAGGGGTCTGATCGTTGAGCTCAGTTTTTTTTTTGTTTTTGGTCTTTCACTGCTCTATGGCCTTAAAATAAAATGAGTTGCCCCACTTTAACAGTGGTTTTACATTTTTATGAGCAGTTTTCTTCCACTTTTCTTTTTTATTATTTTGTCTTTGATGTCCAAAAAAATGTGAAGTGAATTGTAATTCACAGAAGACCCATTAAACAGACAGCCCCACACACACACACACACACACTGTGATGTATTTCGCCAGTTTAAGAGGGCTTTCTTTTTCTTTAATCTTTGACAAAGGAAAACCGTTTTAGAAGCACACATTTTGAACATATGTTCCCTTTGTTATTTATCAGACGATGGTGGTTAAATTCACAAAATGAAACAAAGTCTGAAGATGAGTGATTTTTTTTTTTTTTTAATTATTATTCACAGCAGGCTCCCAACACTCTTAGACAAACAAAAGTTTTTATAAAGTCGGTTGCACGCTGTTAACTACGAGCAAAACAAGTGGAATAAAGACAAAGTAAGCATGAGGACAAACGACAGGTCCCAGTACTTATATGTTCGATATTAAGTAAGTGAGTGAGTAATCTATTTCTGTGCAAAACCAGACATGTCTGCTCTTTGGCGTTTTTGGCCCTGCTCAGGCAAATAAGGTTCATGTCTCCTTCCAAATCCAGCAATTCTGCATTCATTCATTTTATTCTGGCATTGAAGCACGTGTGAGTAACATGCGTCTCTGAACTGGTTTGTCAAGTTGCACTTTCTGCCCGAGTAGACTGCTTTATGCATGGAACAAATGTCCCCCCCCCCACCACCTTTTGTTGACGAATCAATCCCTTAGATCTTTAGCTGAAAAACATACCTTGAGATTGCCCTGTGAATACAGCTGCCATATTTCTATTATACATTACACGAGTGCTCTGGGAACTTTTACCCCAAGTCAAAGCAATTTCCATAAAAATGCTTTGAATAAAAAATAAAAAATAAAAAAAAACACCTTCCTGTTGAACCACGCCTTCCACTGAGTTTTAGGGAGAGTGTAAGCACACTTAAAACCCCATTTTTGGGATAAAAAAAAAAAAAAAAGCGATTATCAGTCAGTAATCGAGGTGAAGCAACAACAAGCTAAACATTTCGAGTAGAAAGGGAGGATTGGGGATGACACTTGTGCACCAACACATGTGCAACTTATGGATTCCTACAACTGAAAGCAACTGAGTTTTTCCTTTTAGAGGTGGAGAAGCCGGGACACTCATTGAAGGCCGGCGTGGTGGATGGTGCACCACACTGGCTGTCCAACAGTGTCCTTGCAGGGAGAGAAAATTACACAGCAGTTTGAAATAAAATGTGTACACAGGCAAACAGCTCCTATGCTCCACACAGTATAGTATGGAGCCATGTGGACGGATGAGCCGAGTGCCCAAAATTACAGAGCGCTTTTTTGGGGGTGACAACAACTATCTCGTACATTCCTTTTTTTGTTGTTGTTTTCATTTGGATGAAAATAAGCTGAAAACACAAGAGATCAAATCATTCAACCTTTAATAGCCGTCTGCAAATGCTTGGGCCTAAGGTAATTTGTAGGTTTGTGAGCCGACTAAGCACATTGTGCATTGAAGGTGAATCATAAAAGGCTTCTCGTGACCTTCGATGGTGCCCCAGAAGAATATATTGGTACAGTCCAATTGTTCCCTAGACAAAGTAGGAGGGTAACAAAAGCTTTCAAAAGCTGCATCTCGTTGTAAAGTATCCTGTTGCAAGTCCTAAACAAAAGGGAACCTGTTCAGAATATCTAGATGTTTTATCCAAGCTGTTAGAGCACCTCATTATACTGCCTTTGCTTGTTCCCACTGAAACGAAAAGTGCTGGCATAAAGCCACTCTGGTGTGAGCTTTCGGACAGTATGCCAGTATTTCGAGATCAGAGATCGTGTAGCAGAGTCTGTATTGGGATGTGTACCGTATGACGGTGCTCCTTTTCACAAAGACTTCCTTTGGGCTCAGTGGCTACAAACGCTAAGATACAATCAAAATGCCACCTAATTTCCTTCCTGCACTCAACACAGAACAGCGTGACGCGTTCTAAGACAGGCTACATGAGAGGCCATTATGATGAGAAACTTGCGAACTAAGAGAAGATTGCAAATTTATACTAATATATTTAACATTTCAACTTATCTATTGTTAAAAAAAAAATTCAACTGATTAACTTTGTTAAATAGTTTAGGAGGTTTATCTGTGCCAGCCTTGAGTTGCAGCTCCGCAAAGGTGAAGCTCTGCTCCCTTTACTCATTCAACTCTTTCTGTTTTTACTTAAGACTCCTTAATTCCTTAGGTTTCGGGAAACATGAATGTGTTATCAAGCTCGTGGTTTTCGCTCTCAGGAAAACAGATTTGCAATCCAGCCTGCTCAGCAATCAGATAAAGCCTCGATGAAAAGACTCAGAGCTGCACGCAGCAGTCTTCTGTACTGTGACTCACTGATGCATCATCAGTTCTGATGAAGAAACAACATATTTTATGAGCTGCACTTACCGAGCACAACCATGACTGTCTTGATCAGCTTGATGGGAGTTCTCTTGCGGTTGATGGAGCCGTTGGTGTGGGACATGAGCATGGCCGTCTTCTTCTTGACATAGATGTAGATCCGCATGTAGATTGCCACCATGACAAGGAACACCACCAGGTTAGAAGCAGACCAAAATACCAAGTAGCTCCTGCTAAATATGGGAGCAAGCTTGGAGCAGTCATCGAGGTTACAGATACAGTTCCAGCCCAGGCTAGGCACAGCCCCCATGAAGATGGAGATGGCCCACACCAGAACAATAAGCAGGGTCACACGCCTCTTCGTCAGGTTGCTGTGGACTTTCCAGTTCATGACAGAGATGTACCGCTCCAGAGCTATAACAAGCAGGTTAGCCAGCGAGGCTGAGAGACTGATGTCCAGAAGACCTTGGCGGATGAAGTATTCTCTAACTGTGAGTTGCCGTGACACCTCACCTGTGTTGAACATGAGGTACACGTACGCTATGCCGGCGAGGAAGTCCGAGGCAGCGAGGTTGGCGAGAAGATAGTAAAAAGGATAATGAAACCTCCTATTGGTGATGACGGCAGCGATGACCAACGCATTGGAGACCAGGATGAAGCAGCAGAAGAGAGAGCCCACCACCTGGACCAGGATGAGCTGAGTTTTGTCCCATTTATCATCGCTGCCATTTTTGTGGTAAAAGAAGCCCATGGACTCATTGTAATGACAAGTGTAGTTATGCTGAGCCATTTTTTTTTTTTAGTCAGGCCTGTGAAATGAAAATGCCAAAACAGAATTTAGAATCATATGTCTTGCCGTCTTTTAATTTTCAAGACTATCTTTCATTTCATTGGACAACATATAACATTTTTGGCCAATTAGTCACAGCAAATGATATTATTTTGCAGTGTTATCACTCTACACTGCATATTCATTAACCACTGAAGTCAAAAGTAATGGGAAAACATTTGGACTCGAACGCTAATGTTCGATTCAATCTCTTTCATTTGCGAATCAAGGCAAGACATGCATATACTTGGGCTCCAAATCCATGTTGAAGGAATAAAGTCTATCAAAACTGAGACCAATCAAAAGAAAGTTGTTCAAAAGTCTACCCATCATTTCAGTGCGCCGTGCCAATAATCGTCAAGGCCAAATAACTTTGGAGCTAAAAGAGATTAGAAGGACATAGGCCAAAACAAACTCACGGTGAGCAGACTGGTTTGAATACAACTGCAGTCACAGGTTGACAATGACCACAGCACCGCTGTAAAGAGTGTGAAGACGACAGACTCAGTCTACATGACTCTGTACAAACATTTATCTATGTGAGCGTTACAGATTATTTTTCTTTTTTTAAATTATGCAACTTTACTACAACTAGTTAGACCACCAACGCCTGCTAAGAAGACAGAAACTCACTCAGACCAATACTACATATTAAGTAAAACGAAATAAGGCAGTGAAAACTAATGACTTTTACCGACCGGAGTCAAAAACGAGAAGAAACGCACGTCGGTGAAGGATCGGACAGGTGAGTTTACCTGAGCGAGACACGTCTTTTCCTGGCGTGCTAGCAGACGGAACGTTGCGAAATCTCTCGTGCCGAGTTACAAACCATTGCAGCGTTTTGCCTCGGATCTGCTCTGTGGACAGAGGGAGGTGACAGCAGAGAGCCAGGGGAAAGAACTGAAGGCTGAGGAGTTTGAGTTGTCACTTGAGGGCGGGTGACGCAGAGGGCGTGAACCACCCACACGGTGAATTCCTCCGCTGTGGAAGCGCGCTCACTACTAACCGTGATGTTTGGAAGTGAAGTTTACAGAAAGCCAGCCACTAATTTATTTACCTCCAAACAACACGCTCTGGAATTTGACTCATTTCCTGCTTATTGTTCTACAAACAGGTTACTGAAATCTGTGTCGTGCTTATTGGGAGCGGACAGGGTCTGAGGCAAACAAATGTCGATAAAAAAATCCTTCCTACATATTATTAGACAGCCAGACTGAGAGAGCCGCAACAAACAGTGCGTCTTAAGTCTTCCTGCATCGATCATTACCTACTTACTTTTAATAAGCTTGTTTTCATTCGTTTTGATCCTGCTTGCATTCCCTCCTCCCGTTTTTTTGTCACCTCTTTCGGTTGTCTCAAGTAGTTCTTGGGTTCCTTGTATCTATTTTAAATAGTGGCATTGCTGTTTTTCGTCTCTGTAGTCGTTGGCCATATTTTTTGGGTCCATTTCTAGATTTAGAATCCTCAAAATACAGCTGTCTTGACTTTAATGCAGTGCTCACTCCAGCTTTCAACAATTCAGTTTAGTTTGATGCAGCCATAGCACTGACTTTTGTTATAAAAGCCACATGGTAACAGTGATGTTGTTTGATCTGAACTAAACACATAAATTATCTTTTTTTTTTTTTTTTTTTTTTTTTTTAAAAACCTCAGTGCTACGGCCTTCTCTGAATTTGATTTGCTATAATTCAATTTCTTAACTACATTCAGAATAGCGAATATATGTGGATTATTACCACACATGAAAAAAAAACAAAACAAAAAAAAAACAAAAACATTGGAGTCAAACTTCATTGCCTGTTGTGTCCTGAACAGGTGTGATAGTACCACCTTCACCTCAGGCACTGCAGTCAGCAGATATTTTTGGATACCAGAAAAATAACAAATGGGAGATAAAACCTTAGCAGCACAACAGATCAGATTCACAACCTTTAAAACACAGTCGCACTCTGTGTAAAAAGTCCAGCTCCACCTATCATATCTCATCTTGCTGATAGATTTAACGATCAAGTTAACTCATCTGTAGCTCTGAGTTCATCATTCAAAATTCCCCTTTTACTTAGCCCATCTGAGAAGGCGTATTTGCAATCCAGAGAAACCTTTGAAGCACTTAATATCTGTGCTATACTGTAGTTCTATATCAAGGTGCCTATACCTTTTAATATGTTACTTGGCCACTAGACAAATTAGAAGAGAAGCTTTACTGCAATCTTTACTACAACACTTGACAAATAAATTACATCTAGCACACACATTATGCTGCATAGCACCCGTTTATGCAACAATACTCAAATTCAGGGAACCCTGAATCCAGCTCCTTGGCATTGAAATGCATGTGCAGACCTTGAAAAGGCCCAGTAAACATCTAAACAGTATCCTGAAATTCCAGTGGATACTGTTAACACATGAAACATTTCTTTTGTTTTATCTTGGTCCCAGTTCCAACCGTGTAGCTTGAGATCCAGTTTTATGGTCAGGAGGAGGGACCCGTTTGGTGTTTGATATTGCACTTCACAGAATCATGCTCATATAATGTTACACTTTCCAGGATTTTGCAGTGTCCGTATCAGTCCGTATCAAAGAGATGAAGTTCTGTTCCCAGCATCCTCCCCCAGCTCAACCAGGTCATCTGGAGGTGGGACGGCTATCAGCTGATCAGTATGACATCGTCATTAGCCGAAACTCTGCAGACATGAAAAAGAAGTATGAGGCAATATCTCATCAACACCACGATATAAAAACAAATGCTTGAATACCGTCCACATGAAGTCAATAGTAATGACCAATCATAAATAAATAAAGTTTAGTTAATAAAATGCATTGATACAAAAGAAACAAAAAGCAGATTCAGATTATCTGGTTTCACAAAAGCTGCCGCAAGCACTGCAATCATCCAGAGTTGCAGCATTGTGTTTCACAAATGTCTGACACACACAGTTGACAATGGTTGCACGAATGAACTACAGCTTGCGTGATGCAGATTTGATGAAATAAGCATCCTCACATGAACTGTCTGGATGCGGTTTTTATAAGATTGGTAGTACTGTATGAGTGAAAATCCCACATCAGTTGCTGATTCAAATTAATTGCATGCCATGACATTCTATCAGTTAAGCCTGAGGTCGTATTTCTAAGGCTTCCCTGTTCAAAGAGGTGGCTTCTTCAGATGGAATTTTGAAGAGATTCTATGAGGTTTTCTAAGAATTTCCCCCAAGGTGTAAAATAAAACTGTTCGGGGCAGGAATGGGCACTTTTAGGAGGAACAAGAAAACATCCGAAAAGATATGCTGAGAGATTGCAGTTAAGCACTACAGATTAAAAACACTCAAGAATAATGTTTATAGTCGGTGTAATCCGAGATGTTTTTGCATTTCCTACTGAAAACATATTGTTTTCATTTATTAAAAAAAGAGAAAAGGCTTTTGTCCCTTTCTTGCTCTAGGATTGTCCTGAAATGGCCTCTGAGCCAGGATACCTTGAAAGCGATTTAGGTATTCTGTAAATGTACCAATGTTGCATTAAACTCGTTACCCAAGGACCCTGAAATTTAAACCAGAAGCTGCTTTTTCAAACTGGTGGGTTTTACTATAAAGTATTAATGTGTTATTGTTGGGATAATTCCCTGCTCAGACCATTAACCAGTTTTTAGGAGACCTACCAGCACAAATATGCCCTTTTCTTCCCTGGTAATTCTACCTTCACACAGATTTGACACTGATACACAGAGAGACAATGAGGGGATACAGAAGAGCTCTTAAATTACTGGTGACTGACTGCACCCATTCCAAAAAACTAATCCACAAAACAAGCAGTTTGGAAAAAAACCAAAGCAGCAAGCAACGATGTGGAGTCGAGCAGTTCAGAGGGGCACAAGGATCTTCAAAGATATTCAAAAGCAAAGATGAAATGATGAGATTTTTCATAGGACCTCAACCTCAGGAGAGTCTGCATAGTCATGCAAAAGCCTTTGTGTCAATAAATGAAACTGATGCTGAGATATCATCTCACTTCCTTTTTGACAGCTTTTCCACTGAATTTGGTTGGCTATAAAGGATGAATCCTTTAAAAGAAATAAAAGAAAATCTGGTTATATTCCTGAGATTTTATCTAAAGAACTGAAAACACCCTTGATTGCTCTGAACTGAGCAATCCGAATACAATTCATTTTCTAAGAAGTTTTAAAGAGTGCATGAAGAGCATAAAGAGTAAAACGGAGAACTGTGGACTAAAGTTGTACAAGAAAATGTTCAAATTTGCCCATCTAATGATAGCAGTGCATCCCAAACACGTCGTCTTTTGCCATTTCACTCAACATTAACGGCTAATTCTGCATATGATACATCAAATTACATTTTATTTATCTTTGTGATCTGCTTGAAGCAGAATTACTGCTGGGTTTCATCTCCCAAGAATCATCTGTCAGACTCATTCTCACAAAAGTTTAAGTCTTTTGAGGGTATGAATGCATTTCAACGGAGAGGAAGTTGTGTTCAATCCTCCACCAGGAAAGCTTTCAACCCTACAGCCTTTAGGCACAACTTTTCACCCCATTTCACACATATCCCGTCTTTGGCTAAGCTGCTTTATCATACTATCATACATGTTCAAGCCCAGACATTTATATGCATATCTGTCATTGTATGGGTCTGAATGGTGTATTCAGCAACAACCTTTGCCACACTTCTAAGTCAACATTTAAGTTCAATCGGAGACAATTTATTAAAAATTGCGCTGCACAATTTCAGAACGACGCCAGTAAGAGAGCATGTGTTACACCTATTCTTAAAGACTTTAAAAGTATTTTACAGTAACTTTTATCAGCATATAAAGCACTACGTGCCTTTTCACCATAGAGACCTGTCAGATCTGTGGTTTTGGTTACGAGTTGGGGAGTCCCTTTGTATTCTCTAGTTCTCCATCTCTGAGCTGAGCCAAACCACTGAAACAGCCGCACCCAGATGAGATGTAAAAATTAAAATGTTTTATGGTAAACTAAACTAAGCATTTTATTGTACTTTATTAGCATTGTACTGTTAAATTAATATCGGCCTAGAGACAAGCAACCTGCAGTGGCTCCTGGCATACTTTATCCGTCTTTGCATTATCTCAAGATCTTCTACCGAGCTTTTTTCTGTGGAAGTGCAGATTTTTGGAACATATTTCTGTGTTGGTTTGGATGCTCTGCTGCTGGATTGGCCTCTGCTTGTAATTTGGGCAACCCTTAACAAGCGTTATGATGCATAACCATGGTTACAAGAAAGTTGGTAACCTGTTGGCGCAGAAGACTGAGCTTTCCAAAGCCCAAGAAAGGCCAGGATTAGCTCCCCCAAATCAAGATGAGTTGAAGAGGAGACGTCTTTGATGCAGAGGGAATGGAGGGGAGGGAAAGGTGAAAGAGGGTTAAACCTTTTCTTCACTTGATCATCATTGGAGATGTGTGATCACTGGTCACAATAGCAAATCTTAAATAATAATGAATACTGCAGCAATAAAATCTCACATCTGGGATTAACAGTGTGAACTTCTCTTCTGGATTGGTCTCCATTTCCTATATTTTGTCCATGTCCAGGAAAGGACAGTAAACTGCAATTGTTTTAACAAATGTTTTGCTGATTCACCAGATATTAGAGACACAATATGGTTTCAGAGGGCAAAAGGTGATATATTGGCACCTAATAACTTATCACTTTTAAATCCACAACAGCTAGATAATTATATAAAGATTTTCATAAATTTCTTCCAAACAGACGTCACCATACTTGCCAATCTGATTCGGGCCAGCACGTTGGGACAATAATACTTAAAAAACTATTTAGCCTTGTCAAAGACGCCAATTGTCTGCAATTACAGTCTGTGCAATTTGAAAAGACTAATAATGACAAAACTTGGCTAAATCTAAAAGGCCACTAGCGGGTTTATGTTCATCTCCACCACAAGCTGCGTATTCAGTTGCATTACACAGTATTACATAATGGCTCTGTAACTGAGACTACCCTTCCTTAAACAATTAAACATGCAGAGCAGGAAACCCCGGATGGTCAAATGATAGGAAACAGCTCTCAAACGTGCAGGAAAGACTCCAGAGTCTCAGTGTTAACGTCTGGTGAAACAATAATGATGCAGGAGCCTTGAAAGCAGAAACAGCAGCATTATTCAGAGCTTACAAAGGACAGGAAACTCTTCCAATGCTGATGAATTCAGCTCTTTTTCCCACGATAACATGAATAACTTATTTTTACTCTGTGTACAAACATTCAAAGCTCTGGAAGGAAGAATATAATAGTTTTTTGCCTAAACACGGCACACAACTATACAAATGACTACAGAAGTTGTTTTGTTTTGGGGTAAACGACATTATTTTGCACCAAGTCACAAAACAGTGTCCCGCTTTTGAAGTGGAAAGTTGGACCAGAAACCGAATTTGTTGTCCGTTTACATGAGGCATTTTCCTGAACATTAACGTAACAGGGATATTGCATAAGAAATTGAATTCTTATGAAACTTTTTGGAAATCTTTAAGATAGCAGAACCCAAAGGATTTGGGCCACTTCAAAGGATTTTGTAAAATCAGAAAAGAAAAGAAAGCAAACATCCCGATATATTAGGAAATTGTTGTCCAAGCAGTCATCCGATTACAACAAAGTGATTATGAAAGAGGAAATTTTATTTTGTAATTTCTACTAAACAAAACCAAACACATTAGGGAGACAATATATTGTACCACACAAGACACCACATAAAAGATGAGGAGTTCAGCTTTAAAGTCACAACAATCATCTTCTCAACCAACCGTGGTGCTGCAACAAAACCGTTCTGGTTCCTTCTATAGCCCAGTGTTGAGCATGACTTATTTATTTGGAAGGCAACACAGCAAAGAGGGAGCTGTGGGGTGGAAGACTGAGGCTGTGGTGGTGGTGGTGGTGGTGGTGGTGTTGGGGGGGGGGGGGGGGGGGGGGGGGGGTTCTTCCCAGTGTTCAGCCTCACAGTTTCTCTGTAATCAGTCCATCACTGGGTGTGTCTGCATAGCTCCCACCACTAATTTCATTGCTCTCAGACCAAGTAAGACTGAGCCAAACCACAGCACAGAGGAAACCTTGCTGCCTGCTGATGTTAGGGATTGGCTCATAGAAAAGGAATGCACAGACAACGGAGAGTTATAGAAAATATGTCTAGTAGCAACAAGGTGTAAGCTATTAAAAATTAGGTTTAATTTAAATAAACTTTTATGTCCAATGTTTTTTCATTGCATGTTTAAGTTCATTTCAGAATAGAGGACTGACAAAATGAAACATTTTAATGTAATTTTTTTTATATTCTCTGATCAACAAGGCTGGTTACAGCTCTCCAATCAGTCAAACTAAACAAAAGAGAGTCAAACTATACATACTCATAAAAGTAAATCCAGTTTCCAACAGCTATTTGTAGCCATTTCTTTTCAAAAGAATTTTTTTTTTTTGCATGAAAAGACAGACACTGTAGTAGCACATGATCATTCAAAGTCCTCACAAGTTTAATTTAGTGCATACTTCATTTTGCTTTGTCGGCGGTTGCGTGTGCTGCGTGGCGATTCACCGCCAGGACAGTAGGTGGAGTAGCGGGTTTTTTCAATGACAGGCCAACTACGATGAAAGGAAATTCACCGCCAGGAGCTCTTTGGCAAGTCTCTCTTCCATAGATTCGTGCTTCTTCTTCTTCTTGTAAATAGCCGGTATTTTGTCAGATTTTCAACACCTTGGGGGTCTAAAACGACTACTTTCTCGCCTGAAAATGTTTCAAATGTTGCTAAAGTTATATATTTACAGAGTTTATAGCTTAAGGGAAATCAGCTTTTCAGGCCGGCTGATTTCGGCTCGGACAGGAGTGAAGTGCACTGTGTGTAAACGCTCTGCATACTGTCAGATCCATTAAGTAGTAGGCGGTTTCGACCACAGCCAGTGGCTTGCGCTTGCGTCTTGCGTGAAGTTTAGAAAATTGAGGTGACACACGCAAGCACGCAAGGGGGGGCTTGCAACCGCGCAAGGGCTTGCGTTTCGGCTTGCGTCTTGCATTGCGTCTTGCGTTACCGACTATAAACCAGGCTTAAGGCTACGGCTACACGAAAACGAAACAAGGTTTTTTTTTAAAAACGGGTACGAAAATTCTTGCAACCACACGGCAACGCTGCGGTAAAGACTCAGGTCCAGACAAAAACGGATGAAACGATGCAGTACACACGCCATTGTGTCACGCCACGCTGTGAGACAATAGAGAAGTCTCACAGCGTCAACGTTTGACTGACGCAAAAACGTTTTCGCTGTAATAATGGAAACGAAACGACCTCGTTTTCAAACTTTCCCACTCTGGAACCCGTTCTCAAAAACTATCGTTTTGGGGTAGTGGGAACACCGGCTCCGTGTGGCCGCGACAGCGAAACGATAAGAAAAAGTATCGTTTACAGTGAAAAACGTTTTCGTGTAGCCGCAGCCTAATTGGTGACTCTAAATGGACCCCTAGGTGCCCAGCCACTGGTGAGCATGAGCCAGTGTATTTCTAAATGGTGGGGTTGCGTCAGGAAGGTCATCCGGCGTAAAACGTGCCAAATCAATGATGCGAGTCTGTCCTTGTTAGGCACATGACAAAAAGCTAGTTTCCTTTATGTATTTGTAAGAATTTTTATTTTTTTTTTCATTTCAGAACATATTCAAAGTTCTTGTGAGTCTAATGAAAAGCATTCTTAAGTTTCCTGTTTTAGCTAAACTGATGTGGCATTGTGGGCAGTGTTTACTCAGGCCAGTGGTGCTGACCAATCAAAAGACATCTGTCTTCAAGACAAATGTGGTTATAATCTGAAACCATCTATGTACTAATGAGTCAATGTGTCAGACTCAAACCCTGATTGGCTTCAGACTTCAGCCTCAGTATATGGAAAGCACCATCTTTCAGGTGAGTTATGGAGAAGCAACTCATTTCAAAATAAGGCAACTCAACCACTGATGCCGTTTTGCATAAGAAAAATAGCACAGGGAATAAATTCATTTTGAAAGAAAATATCATGAAATTGTCTAGAAATATCTCAGCTACATCACAGCAATGTCTACCCATAAATTGTTCAAAAAGTGAGCATGAAACCAACATTAAGTATTGTACATCTTTTCAGATTAAGTAAACAACTCTAGCAATGTGTGCAGGACTACATCTTAGCATCTCAGAACTGCTGATGATGCATGTACATGTGGCGACATTGGTGATGTTTAGAAGCACGTCAGACTTTTAGAATCATCAGCTCAACTCGCATGAAACGTCGACTTGGTTCAAAAAAATAAACATCAGGTACTATCTATAATGTAGAAACTCAAAAAGACAGATGGAAGCCAAACAGAACCAAGCAAAGGAAAAGAGGTATTACTGTGATGCAATCTCAAATCAAACAGAGAAATCCAACTCTTGGTAACAAATGTAAGCTAGAAATTTAAACAATGACATCTCGTTTTGGAGGGCGGCTACAAAATGTAAAATGTCTGTGAAGCAGAGTGTTTGAAAAGAGGATGAAGTAATAATGAAGCAGAGCAATCTTAATGCAAGCAGCATCATACCGTTGGCAGCAGCAGAGGACAGAGTGTTTGAGCTCAACGGCTGTCTGGCCATTCTCCTCTACAACAGGAAAATCTTTCTGCTCTCGGAGGAACTTCTGCAGGTCTGTCAGTGGGAACCCATCTCTCTGGTATTTCTATTTGCAAGTATTAAAAAAAAAAAAAGATCAAAGTTACAAAGCAACACATTTCAGATGAGATTTCAAAGACAGGAACTAATATACCAATAGGTTCAGAAGAAGCCCAACATATTTTACATCCAGAATTTTTGTTGAGAACCTAAACCTTTACTACATGGGAGAGTTTAGACATTCATACTTGTGCTTATTCATCTATAGCATAAGTTACCTGCCAATACATTTGTTTCTGGTTTTTAAACAGATGGATACTTTCAGTAGTCATGCTGAATTTGTTTTAATGTCATTTTTGCTCTTGAAAGATCCCTTTGGTTTATTTTGCAGTTCTTGGTTCCACATTAGCAGAGAACTGTTTCTGCTTTTTTTTTTTTTTTTTTTAAAAAACAGTTCTTTATCCGTTTAGATGTGAATAACTGGTTTGATTTTAGAAACTGCCTCAAAACAAGCAATTTATAACTCCCTCAATCAAAGAGTCCTAGATATTATCTGGCATTACTGGTAATTGCCCCAAAACAGATTATCTTCTAGATTGTGTGGCTCCACGACCAGCTTTGAGTGAAAATATGCAACAGTCAGTGAAGACAAAAGAGGAACTGGACTTGAAAGGTCATGTGATATAAACAGCATGCTTCCAAGGCAACAGATCATTCAGAAAAAACACAATTTTATGAATTTTTCACTTCACACATAACAAGATGTTTTACATGTAGATGTTCCAGAGGTAAACAAATTGGTTGTAGCTGGTTTATCTTTTTTAGGAGTGATCTCCACTCAACATTTGTATACATTTCGGCCTACCAAGATTCAGATGCACCTTAGATTTCACTTCACTCATTTAACTAACACAAAATTACCTTGATGGTCTCATATGAATCAGTGATGAGGGCAATGAAGAGGGACAGCACCATGTAGATGAACAAGGAGATGAAAGAGTAGAGATAAGCCCGACTGAAGAGCCACACCAAAATATTTTTGTCTTTCAGCTGGGCAAAGGTGGTGAACATGTCGTCCCCGTTCAGCAGAGAAAACAGGCACTCTGCCACGCGACTCAGGCCTTCAAACTATAGAAAAGTGGAGAGGAATGTAATGAATAAAATAGTCAGCCCAACATGTTTGCATTGTTTGATTTGAGAAATATGAAACAAAAAAGTCAGACAAGAAAATAGGACAGAAATGCATCCTTGTAAGAAAAAGTAAAAAACCCTTAAACTGACACGGTTGTTACCTTGACATCTGCACCCTACCTAACCCATTTCTGAAGGGTAGCCTCACCCCCACATGTCAACAACACTTTACTACTCCTCCCAAGCAGGTGAGCAGAGGGTGCTGCAAAACTGTTCAGGAAGGGTTCAAAGAACACAACAATGAGCCTCAGGTGACCAAGCAGTGTTCAAACTTTCCAGATAACAATATGATAGGATCAGATGGCATCAGGGGGAAGCAAGCCCAGTCCACAAAGATTCCACCATACAACCCAGCGGTCGCACAGGATCCATTACGAACATCTCAGCACCAAACGCCCAAAACACCCATGGTCTTTGTCCACATCTTGACCGGTTCTGAGATCTTTAGGTGGCATGAGGAGGACCAACTTAATTTATGATGCGCTGTGTACAGTTTATCAGTGAAAGGACAAACCTACGCAAAGCCAAACAATATACCGCACAGTGCTGTGATATCATTTCTCCAATGAGTATGAAGCAACGGCAAGGGGACTAAGACTGCAGAAGACTGAGACAACTGACAAGAGATGAAATGATAAAAGACAGAGAGGAAAACCAAGAGAGATAGTTTTTCCATGGAGTGTCTGAAAGTCAGACACGTACATTAAGACAGAAACCATGTTCCCCCAGAATGCGATAGCATCTAAAAACAACATCCCTCTGCGACGCTATGGATCCAGGCACAGCAGTTGAAGACGTGTGGAAAGGCAAGTCCTAGGACATCCTCTGTTTATTCATTCAGTAAATACACAGAGGATCCTGAAAGGGCTAACAGCACACAACATGGGACTCCCCCTGCGTAAATACACAGTATCGATTTCTGAATACAGCTCTGAGCATATTGTGGAATTGAAACCTATGTGACATTAACTGTAGGCACAGACGCACAGTTGGTCAAATAACTTTTCCCTTCGAATGGTTATGTAATGAAAACTGCAATTAATGCAATAATAATGATATACATTTCATTACCTTTTCATGTAGACCTCAAGTGTTAGAAAATATCTGTTTAACAACTAAAATAACACAAGTGCCATTCATGAAAGAGCTATGCAAAAGTGTTGTTTGTTCATTTCTTCATGACACAATCAAGTAACCCAATGATCATGCTTAAAAAAAAAAAAATAAATAAAAAAAATAAATCAGCCTTTAATATACAGTTTGACTTGGAAATATCTGGATACGGTCACCATTTTAGCCGTTTACAAAAACAAGTAACAGTTATACAACGACAATAAGTTTTTTTTAATTTGAAGGAACTCATATCTAAATTGGAAGACAGACTTACAAACTTCAACTTTTTAATGTGAAGAATCTTTGTTTTTTCCAGAAGGTTCAGTAGAATTGATGAAATTAACATCAACATAACTTTTAATACTTGTTTTGCTCATTGAATAATAGCTTAAACAGCTGCAATAAATAAAACCCAAACCTTTTGGTATACAACCAATATGGTAAATATTTTGTTGCTGTCCAAATATTTCCAGACTCAACTGTATTTACAGAAGTAACGCCTCTTCAGCTTAAGATTATTAACAAATCTTTATGTGCTCAGAAAGCACTGATGAGGAACAGCTGCTCTCTATTCACCACACATGCACCTCTGCAGAGGAGGACTTGTTTCAACGCCCACTTGTCCTCAGACTTCCGTAAATTATTTATCTTAATGAGAGCTAAACATACTCCTCTTCCCTGATGGCATTTGCTCTCCAGGGATCTGCAGTTAATGTGACCATCTGTCCGGGCTTAAAGGCATGGTGTAATTGTTTAATTGCAGTAAATCAGGTTGACTTTGCTGCTTTGTTTCGTACTTTCTTTTAATATAAATCTCATAGCTACTACTTATTGCAGCCTAAACAGATTTTTTAATTTATAACCAATCATAAAATAGATATAAACTTGATCCATTTGTCACTTTAGAAAACTCATATGGAAAAATGATTTTTTTTAGAATTTTTTTCCCCTGCTGGCTTAAGATGCTTGTTATGAAGTCAAACGTCAATGGTCTCACCCTCAACCCCCCATTTCTCTCTCTTCAGTAACTTCTGCAAAGTGAGATAAATTCTGGTAACTTCACTAAGATTCAAGTGTATGACGGGCGATTGTTGCCCACTGAAGCCAGAAGGATTGGTGAGAAAGCACACACTGACACCTTGTGGCTACATCGTCAACTTACAGGGTCTTGAAACCTCAGAAGACCCCATTATTGTTATCATCATTATTTGCAACTTCCTCATTCAAAGTATACATTTTAAAAACAGCAAAAACTGTTGTTGGAGACAATTATAATAAAACTACACAATCCCGTACTCATCGGGCAGCTAGCACCAACATGTTTACACACCTGGGTCCCCTTTCCATAAATCTTAAAGGGATAGTTCGCCTGTTTTGACATGAAGCTGTATGACATCCCATACTAGCAATATCATTTATGAACATTTTCTTGCCTCCCGCTGCGTGCTGTGAGCCGAGTTCCGGCCTCGTTTTGGCGTTGACGAAGGTAGTCTGGCTAGTTGGCTGGGGCCACAAAAATAAAGCGTCTTGCTTCTCAAAACAATATGCGTTCAAAAGAGTAATACATTTGCATCACAAAATCTTTCATCCAGAAAAAGTCAGACCTCACAATTGCTTGGCGCCATTTTCTCTCTACCTTCGTATCCCTACGGGCTGTGCAGACCAAAGTGCAGACCGAGCAGTCCCCTGCTTCCGAGCAGTAAACACTGTAACAGACGTGGCTATCGGCAGGTGGCAATAACGGAGTGATATAAGGGAGAGAAAATAAATAGCGCGAGAAAATCCTGACTTACCTCAGATAAGGAAATCATGGAAGCCCATCGAACACTAATTATCATCTACCACCTTCAAACAACCAACTCTACTTTTCTGAGCTCGCTAAGCTATAAAAAAATACACTGAAACGTCCAAAAGAGATCTAAATTGCTTATTGCTGTTGCCACATAGGTCGCGCTGAAATACATAGTGGGCTACTTTTGCAGACAGATTTGTCAATCACCCATCTTGATTGGTCAGCACCTTCAAAGTTGGTTGTAGTTGCTCAGAGAACTGCAGGATCATCTAGAGCTAGCTTTATAAACAAGGAGTTTGTCATGAAACCATAACACATTCTCATTAGAGTCAGCCATAAACATTTCAATGAATAAGTTCATGCTGCTGATATTTCTGTGGTTGTGGAAAAGCAAGCAAAAATAAAAAGATGGCTCTGTTGGAAAAAGGAACATTAGGAGAGCTAAACAGCTAACCTGAAATAATGTCTGTTTAATAGATTCCTCCCATCTTAGGTAAGGAAAGGAACTTGGGAACTGTTTTCCCCTTTTCCTAAATTTGGTTGTACCCCTAAATACCAAGCATTCCAAACAGTTAACATCGTCTGCAAGGTAAACGTTTCTGTAATATGTCCCCTATTGTAGTTGCTCAAAATAATCCAATATTGTACAGAACAACAAGATCATCTTTGTCTTGACGAACACCAACATTCAAATTCAGAGAGTACTTTAGGTCAGCATTTTTTACGGTGTTGATGAGCATTTTTAGGGTATCCTGACAGAAACATAATTTCAGTTAATTTAAAGGAATGAAGAAGTTCCTTCATTCAGGTTTATACAGTTGGCGTCAGCAGTTCTGCATGAATAAGCAGGATTAGTCACTGCTTGACAGTTTCCCCTCCTGTAAGGTTCACACACTTCTCAAAGCAACAATCAGAGCAGGGACTGAGATGAGCAACTGTCCAACCATCAGGTCTCCGACTGCCTCTGCCCTTCTTAAACCCGTAACTATTTACCTTCTCATGGTATGGCCCCAGTACGATCCATCCACAGAACGTATAGCCAAGGTAAATCATGCCAGCACAGCAGCAGAAACGCAGGACTTTGGGGAAGGCTGCTTTCATGGTTAAAATCAGGACCTAAACACATAAATATGCAGGAGATGGGTCATTTTTTATTAACCATAATTCAAAGACTATAAGATGATATCTGAGGACAGGATCATAGCTTCAATTTTCTTAACACAATTTTTCAATAACAACAGTTTCCGTTCATAGATCATAGGTTAAATTCATAGGAAGGCTGTTACTGCAGATCCTCAAACTGAAAACATCTGTTATGGTGGTCTGAGTTTCTATGCCGAAGCCTGCACAACAACAGGGAAAAATAGATTCTGACTCACATTGTATTTTTGAAAGTATCCCAGGTATCTGATCACACCGACCCACACCATCAATGTAGAAGTTCCCAGGAAGATACTGCACACATCGTAACTTGTCAAACTCTACAAAAGATGGGGAGAAACCACAAAGAGAACCGCGATGCAGCATCAGAAAACCGAAACGGATTGAAGTAGAGCATGTGTCTTTAAATACTGACAAAAAATATATATATATATTTACATTACAGCACTACTCAACATGATTCAAATACCATTTACAATCAAACAGTATATGATGATAATACACCATATGTACTATAACATAGATTGAAAAGAAAATTTAAAGGGTGGTTTGAAAAGTTTGTAGTAAGCAAGCTTGTAGGTACTCTAATGGATTGAATAATGACAGTTATTTGACCTACATCTAAAGACTTTCACTGAAACTTCTGCTTTAATATGATCGGGACATGACTACTATAATTACTTGGTGAGGACTTAAAGTACGATGAGGAACTGCAACACAGCAACAAGCCATCAATTTAACTACCTATCAGCTTTCATGAGTAGGTGCATTCATTTATTACTTATCATTATCACTAAATCAAAACTTCCCTCATTTGAGATTTGAGCCTCCTCTCATTTCTTTACGTACTGGAAAAGGGAAACAGGTGCTGTGACCACTGTGGAAATACAGTTTAGAAGCCAAAACAGTTAGCCTTTAGGAATATTTCTCCAGGCTTCTTGAAGAACATTCAAAAGCTCCTCTTTGGATGTTGGCTGCCATTTGTTCCGTTCCCAATCAAGATGATCCCACATTGCTTAAAAAAAAAAAAAAAAATGTTGAGGTCCAGAACCTGGGGAGGATTCATCCCTCCACAAGACCTGTTGCCACTGGTTTTCAGTCCACTTCTTGTGTCATTTGGCACACCTCAGCCTTTTCTCCCCGTTTCCCCTCCTTAACAATGGCTTGCTGACAGCCAGCCTGCCATGGAGAGCATTTTTGACGAGGCTTCAGTGAACAGTAAATTAATCTACTGAAGAGCAGATGACCTTTTGTGCTTGAATGATTCAGAGGTCAGTGTTAAGTGGCTTAACAAACAGACTGTAAATGACTGAGTGTGCAAAGAAGCAACCAATTTTCAAAGAAAAACTTTGACAGACTATCAGAACACCTGGAGAACTATTCCTCACAACTCCTTTAAAAGATTACAAGAAAGTGCATTTAGTGATTCTTTCTATGGCCATAAACAGCACACT